>NC_081361.1:77667642-77977054 GCF_030684315.1 Stegostoma tigrinum | reverse complement strand
AAATTACTGAAAAGGTTTGATTGCAAGGTTGTATTTAAGCTTAAAGCTTTGAAAAGTGAAGGTGAAAATGGAAATTGATAAGATATTGTCTGAAAGATGGAAATCACATGTCCAATTTGTCAGGACACAGAGTTGGAATCCGTGAATAAGCACTGTGCTCACAGAATGTCACTCGGCTACCTGAGGTCTATCTGAGGGGTGGAAATTTGTCTGTTCAACGAGGAATGTACATTGTGAAAATTAATTGCAAGGGAAACTTAGTTCATTACCTCAGAAAGAAACATGGTGCAGGGAGAAATGTTTAATTCCATTGCACATGCATGAATTTTCAATTAGAAATGCTCAAGCTGTATGCCTGACATGAAATATATGTTGTAAATGTTACGCATATTATAATTGTAGTAAAATAGTAGAGTGGAATTGCTATATGGAGATTTGTTGAAAAGCACAAAAGGTGCAACAAACTTCAAGTGGATACATTTTGCGATATATTTTAACAATTTTATAAATAAAGTATAATTTTGGGAAAAGTATTGGACCTCTCATTGACTTCAATAATGCAATTTTAGATACAACGGCCTCACTGGGTGAATGCATTGAAAATCAAGCTGCAAATTCCTGGCATCATCACAAAAGTTCGAAATGTTATCATATTATGCAAATACTCTGATTAATGCAGTCAGATAGACCCAGGCTAACAAATAAAAGACCAGCTTCCTGTATTTAACAAGAATTGTCATTTTTAATAAATAAATAGACTCTAACCACAAATACATAACTATGAACTGCTGACATATAACTCCACCAGTTAAAACCTGAGCTCCCTTCTATAGTCCCCTACAGACATATACAGACAAAAAAAGTTGTTACAGTTGAAGGTGGAAAAGAATTCTGGGAAATAGTTTGATACTATGAATCCTTAGGCTTTGATGCAGTGTTGCTTTTGGTTCTCAAGTTCTCTGATCTTTTCCTTCAGGTTCTCTTATTTCTTCACAGGAGGCACAATGTGAGTGATTCATGAATTATAATATCCCTGGCTTAATCATTATAAACAACAGCTTACAGAAAATAAATTAGCTTTCTTCAGCCTTTAGTCATTTACTGGAGAGAGAATGACACACACCATCTGCCCTTTCAATCATCCATAGGCTTCTGCTGGTATTAATGACACCCACAGGCTGTTCAGCAACTCAGGAACCAATCAGATAGTTTTTGACAGACTAAAGATCTTTAGCATCCACAACTGGTCATGACTCCACAAACCAATCAGCAACCTGTTGCCAGCCAAATTTTACATTGTGAAGATTCCCAGAAACAAGCCATCTATAAACATCTTCCCCGAACAGTTTGAAGAAAGCATAAGTGTAAAAAAGAGTCACTATGAGTTTCAGTGAATTGTTTTTTAAAAATACAGCAATCTTTTCCTCAATGCTTCCGTTGTAACATGGTCCTTTTCCCAATTCAATCCAAAATAATAATTTTAAAATAATGGAAAATAAACAGATATGGTTTTAATAGATGAGCTGCTATTTCTTGTTGCGCCTCCACAGGAAGCTGGCCATTGCAAGATAAATTTCAAGCCATTTGCTTCCCATGTTCAGTTAGGTCCCTTGACAGGAACGAAACTTCAGAATGTGGAGAGCAGGAGGTGAATCATAACTGGCAGAAGGGCTGTGTTGTCATTGAACTTTTTAGAACCTTGCAGCAGATTTCTAACGTGAAGTCCCCAAACTGCAGGTGGTGACAGTAGGTTTCAATAGATGAATTATATTCATGAACAAGACTCTATTCATGCCAGCACTCCCACTTCAGCCCTCCTGAAAAAGTAGAACCCCAAGAGATTCCAGTGACATTAATAACACCTCAGCTGTTACTTTGTCTCAAATGGGAAATATAAAATTCTGAGCGTGATGAAAGAAATCAGAGCTCCAGGCACCCCGATCTCCTTCGCCCTCACCAATATACCCTCATTCATATATATCCAACCTGACCACTCACTATCATTAAGATCATGAATCCCCTGATGAACAACCTTCCAGGTAATATTGTGACAACATAATTGAGTAAGCTGGATCAGGATTAAATATCCCAAATTTTACCAACACTGCTTAGATGTTCACAGTTAGACATAGTTTCCATAAACAGACATATGCCTTGTTGGCTTTAATTTTGATTCTTATGCAGCACTGTACACAAATCAAATCTCTGCATTTGGCCAGCCATGAATGAGAGAATAATTATGATGTGTGCCAAATGTTCGATTCATTTCTAGAATCAGAATATTACATATTAAACAATCAGTGTGTAAAGGCTAAATCTACTCAATGTAATTTACAAGTTAACTAACAATTTCCATATCTCAAACAACTTCAGAAGAATTACATTTCCAAATTGCCTTGAAGTAGCAAAATGTCTTGACTGAGCCAAAAATAGAAGAGAAGTGGAAACAGACAAAAATATTAAGGGAGGACATTCCAGAGCAGAGGGCCAAGAGGTAAAGGAATGGCCACCAATGGTGGAGTTGATAAGACCAGGGATACTCAAGGCTGAAATGAGTAAAGATATGTGAAGATTGTTGAGCTAGGGTGATTACAGAGAGGAGTGGAAAGATTTGAAAATAAAGGGTGAGAATTTAAAATTGATCGTTGCATGGCAAAGCAACAATACAGGTCGGCCAACACAGGGAGGATGGGTGGGCAGGATCTGGTGTAAGTAAGGACAAGAAACTCCAGCCAATAGTATATTGTAAAGGTCATGTTTAGATGTAGCCAATGTATGAATTCACATTTCAGCAGCAGATGAGCTGAGGCAAGAGGGAGGAAGGAGAAATTATGGAACTATAAATGAATGGTTTTATTGATAGCCTGGAAGAGTTGACACCACTCCCTCTGATGGTCAGATATGACCAAGTTTGCCAACTGTCTGGCTCAGCCTCAGACTGTTGCCATGGAAAGGAATGGAGTCAGTGGCAAGGGGCTGGACTTTGTGAAAATTGGTATCAGTCTTCCCAAAGTTCAATGGGAGGAAATTTCTGGTCATACAGTATTCATTGTTAATGCCTGATAATTTCAAGATGGTGGAGGAGTCAAGACGGGTGTTCAAGGGGTGCAGCTGGGTGCTGACAGTGTAAATGTGAAAATTAACATGGTGATCAGAACTTTCCCATTTTCAGTTAAATTGTTTTGTCAAGTGAAACACATGGCATCCAGTCTGGCATTGTTCAAAGTGATGTTTCTCATGCAATTTTCTGATCCTCACCTCATCGGCTTATTGGGTGCCTCTCTCAGGCAATCATGTGGAGAGGAGGAAGAGCTCACTATTGCCAGAACATGCAGGCATTTGCATGACTGTCAGCATATTTAACGATAGATACAAATCACTTCAGACACTGCAAGTGCAGAATGAGCCCTGTGCACTTTGTAGTGGTCATGCCTCTCCTTTCAGTACATGGCCCAGGGAAAGGAAAGTTCACTCCTTGGATTGTGGACAGGAACCTAAACAGTATTAGTGGACACGATAGTGAGGATGAGGGCAGTCCGTTTTAATTGCTGACCTACACCAGTGGCCACAAGACCCTGCCGGCCTGGGAGCAATTTGCAGCCCAGATCAGAAGTATGATGAAATACTCCACAATTGCCTGGAAGGGTGTAGCTCCAACAAGAAGCTTGACATCATCCAGGACAAAGCAACCCTCTTGATTGGCACAACATCCACAAGCATTCACTCCCTCCATCACTGATGCTCAGTAGCAGCAATGTGTACTATCTACAAGGTGCACTGCAGAAATTTGTCAAAGATCCTTAGATAGCACCTTCCAAACACTTGACCGCTTCCATCTGGAATGATAAGGGCAGCAGATACATGGTAACACCTCCAGCTGCAAGTTCCTCTCTAAGTCACTCACCATCCTGATGTAGAAATATAGTGCTTTTCCTTCACTGTCACTACATCAAAATTCTGGAATTCCTTCCCTAGTGGTATTGTGGGTTTACCTACCCACATGGATTGCAGCAGTTCAAGAAGGGAACTCACTGTCACATTCTCAAGGGCAGTTAGCGATGAACAATAAATATTGGCCAGGCTGCGAAGCCCATATCTCACAAGTGAATAAGCGGAAAGATCTTGCAGATGACAAGAGATTTAAAAGCGGGGACAAGCTGCCACCACCAGGCACATATTCACCTCTCCTCCGTTGTCCGCCTTCTGCAGGGACCGTTCCCTCCGCGACACCCTGGCCCATACTTGCTTCACCCCAACACATCCCCACAGCCCTAAGGCACCTTCCCCTGTAACCGGCGAAGGTGCAACTCCTACCAATTTACCTCCTCCCTCCCCAGTATTCAAGGGCCCAAACATACCTTCCAGGTGAAGCAACACTTCACTTGCATTTCCAAGAATCTAGTCTACATTCACTGCTCACAATGTGGTCTCCTCTACATTGGGGAAATGAAGCATAGACTTGGCAAGCGCTTCGCAGAACATCTACGTTCTGATTGCAAAAAAGACCCTGAACTACCTGTTGCCTGCCACTTCAATGCACTACCTTGGTCCCTGGCCAACATCTCTGTCTTCGGCTTGCTACAGTGTTCCAATGAAGCCCAGCGCAAGCTGGAGGAACAACACTTAATTTTGCGCTTGGGGACCCTACAGCCCTCCGGACTCAATATTGAGTTCAATAATTTTAGGGCCTAAACTCTCCCATGCCCTAGGCTAAGTGGATCGGCCATGCTAAATTGCCCATAGTGTTCTGGGGTGTGTGGGTTATTGGGGGATGTGTCTGGGTGGGATGCTCTAAGGAGTGGTGTGGACTTGTTGGGCCGAAGATCCCGTTTCCACAATGTAGGGAATCTAATCTCATCTAATCAATCTCACAAACTCCATTAGGAATAGTCATGGAGGGCACTGAGATAAGTAGGAAGGAAGGCTTATATTTAGATAGTGCCTTTCTCAACCTTATGACATTCCAAACACTTGAAGCCAACAAGTGTCTTTCAAATACCTCCACTGTTGTGAGATGGCAAATGGGAGCAGCATACATATACACAACATAATCCCACAGGCAGCAAAATGACAGTGACCAGGTAATCTGTTTTCATATTATCGTTTTCAGGATAAATATTTCTCAGGACACTTGAGATAACCCACCTGCCCTTTATAAATAGTGCCATTTGATATTTTTGACCAACCTAAAAGAGAAGACAGGTCCTTGGTTTATTGCCCCATTTGAAAGATGGGACTTCAGACAGTGCTCCACTCTGTTAGTACTGATCTGAAGGAATCACCAATTGTGGCATAGTTTTGGGATCATAAGCCAAGAAATCTTGGTTTTAAAGCTAACATGTTAGAAATTTTGAAAACCTACTAGTTATGGTGCTAATAGCTACAAATTGCAATTACCTTTGTATTATTCTCCCAAGACCAGGTCTTAGAATTTCCAATAGATTTTCCTTCTGCCTCACTACCCAGTGCATTCCTCTCTAGCGGGTTTTGGGAAGATTTGTAGCTCAGGTTGAGATTCTGGATGTGAGTTTGCTCGCTGAGCTGGAAGGTTATTTTTCAGATGTTTCGTCACCATTCTAGGTAACATCATCAGTAAGCCTCCGGTGAAGCGCTGGTGTTATGTCCTGCTTTCTATTTATCTGTTTAGGTTTCCTTGGGTTGGTGATGTCAGAGAACAGGAGATGACATCACCAGCACAGGAAATGATATCACCAACCCATGGAAACCTAAACAGATAAATAGAAAGCGGGACATAACACCAGTGCTTCGTCAGAGACTCACTGATGATGTTACCTAGAATGGTGACAAATCGTCTGAAAACTAACCTTCCAGTTCAGCGAGCAAACTTACATCCAGCATTCCTCTCTATCAAAGGGGGAACTACTTTATTGAATACATTTCCCCAATAGACTGGTTACTTGTCAATATTTTAGAGATTAAGTGACAGTAGCCACTTTTAAATCTAGCTATTTGAAAACAGAAACAATTGAGCATTTTGGAAACAGAGTGTGAATTTCCTCAAGGTTTCTCCTGTTTCAGCACAGGGGTGCTTTCCCTACTTGCACTCTCATATTTAGGGTCAAGAGGTCATGGCTGCCCTAGATGCCCATGAGACGTCAACCCATATTTGCAACATATTATGGCTGCCTACTTTCAGTTCCATAATATTGTCATACTCCATCCCTTTTCATTTCATTTTGCTGCTGAAACTCCCATTGATGCCTTTCTAACCTCCAGATCTATTTCAATGTACTTCTACTTGGTGTCCCATGTTCTATTTTCCAAAAGGTCATCTCGACCAATACTCTGTGTCCATGTTCTCATTTGCACCAATGCCAATTCCCCTTTTGCTGATCGACATTGAGTCCTTGTTAAATAACATCCCAATTATAAAATTAAATTTCTTTGTTTTTATATCCCTCCTTAGGCTCTTATTCTCCCCAATTCTAGAAGCTAATTCAGATCCGTAACTCTCTGAGATATACAGATTTCTTTAACATTGGCCTTGTTGGTAGCTGTACCTTCAGTCGCTTGGGCTCAAAGCTCTAGAATTCTTTCTTTGAGCCATTGTTTCACAGAGTCAGGTGGGACCCAAATGTAGAAGACCAACACTCATTTCAAACAACTCCAATTTTTGCAAGTTGGGAAAGGAGACCAACTGTGATCCACACAAGAAAGATACCTGAATTCAGCCATGTCATCTGAACTTAATAATGCTTCATTTAAGTTGCAAATTGATAGGAGTAAATATAAATGATTTTGAGTTCTTTTTAACCATCACTATCTGAAGGTGTTTTTTTTTAAATTGCCATTCTGCTCAATGAAATAAGAAAAAAATTGCTTTCAATGGAACAGGGAAGATTCTGAGGGAACTAGACAGGATCAACTCTGGAAAGATTTCCATCTTGTTGGAGAACCTAGAATTGGAGATACAGTTTTGAAATAAAGGTTATCTCATTTAAGATGGAGAAGAGGAAGAATTTCTTCTCTCAGGCAAGTCTTGGTAGTTCTCTTCCTCAGTCAGGCATAGAGGCTAAGTCATTGATAATATTCAAAGCTGAGTTAGAATTTTCACTGATAAGGAAGTTAAGAGCTATGCAGGGCTGGCAAGAAAGTGGAATTAATAATAATACTGGCCATGACCTTATTGGGCGATGGTACAGTCTTGATGGGCTGCATAATCCATTCCTGCTCCCATTTCTCACATTCTTCTGGGTTTATTTGATTGACAGGGTATCTGGTAGAGGTAAATTTTTAAAACGTCATAGTTTCAATAGAGATTTTAATTGACATTTCTCTATTTCATTATGAATGCTGGCCTGAGTATCAAAACAATAATTGTTACAGCTGGATGTTTTGATTTGACAATCAGATTGAAAATTTGATGGAGCTATTAAAGGATTTGTTATATCTGATGTATTGTCTGAATGTAAGTCAACCTGCTCAGAGATGTTATGATATGCACAGAGCTGGTGAAACTTGAACCCAAGCCTCCTGGTTTAGAGGATATTATCATTGCATCACAAGAGTTCTTCAGTTTGTTTTTTACAAGCGATTATCTATTTAAAGTGAAAATTCAAAAATTTCCTGATTTATCTACCTCCTGAAAGAATGGTTCATTGTCTCTCTGCATCTCTATTGTCATTTACATAATTCTTTAGAACCTGACACTTCGACTGCAATGTTGGCCATCTGCCCTATTAACTACTTGTATGGCTTTTGTTTTGATTTTTCTTTCTAATGGTCCTGTGAATGTTTTGTTACATTCAAGGTACTCGAGAAATGCAAGTTGTTAACCTAAAGGGATTACCTGAAACAACGGTTTTGTTCTTCCTTTTAAATGAATACACAAAATCAAAAGATTTGCAGCTCAGACAGTGATCAGTTAGCACATTGTAACCTAAACTGTCACGGCTAAATAAGTCAGAAAAGGGTTTGAGTCACACGATTTGGTAAAGAGCAAAATGAAATAACTAAAAGAAAAAAGGATTGATAACATGCGTGGACAACAGATTCAATGTTCATGACAGGTGCTAGGAATATTATTAAAAATATGAATAAGCTTTGCTGTTGTCCTTGGTTATGAAGCTTCGTATTCATTAGAGTTGACAGGGAACAAAACAACCTTCTTGCAAAAAAACTTGTCAATATGAACTCATGTAAATATTGATTTTCTTTGCACTTCTAGTTTCAGTCAGTTTTTGTGGCAGACGGTTCAGGCAGTTCACAGTGGGGAAGCTCAGCTTCATGCCCACTTTGGACTTTTTTAAATTTTGAAATCATTTCAGGAACAAATCAAACTCGGAAATGTTTCACTATCCACCTGCAAAAGAATAAAATTAATCAAGAATAATACTATGCAGTCACAGAGCAGTCAAATATTGTCATTTAAAACAGCAGGTAGTCATTATGAACTTTTGAGTCAGTTCAGAGGTAACTTTGTGAGCCTGCTTTATGGAAACGTCTGCAACCGAAAGTGATAGGACTAATTATCATGTTCAAGAGTTCATCAGATGGGTCATTGGCCACATGATGGCACAGCTGCTAAAGCTTGCTGAAGTTTGAAAAATTTTAATGACCAAGCCTTATTAGAATAATATCAGTGAACCGCTAATATTTACCAGTAAATCATCAATCGGGCAGCATGAAACACCTCAGTCATTTCTCTGCAGGTCTACTATGGATGTGAGTCATTAAAGATGATGGGGGCCACAGAGATGCAGGCAGCAGGCAGGAATAAAATCTTTGGCAAGGTGAATTCAGAATGTTATTTACACAGCCTGTTCCATTCTGACATAGATGTCAAAACAGACATGCCTGTGTCTTTACGACAGTTGCATGACATCACAACATGCAGTGTTCCAGTACGAAAGGTTTTCTGTGTAATGGAGTCAGTGTATTGTTTACACTGAGTCAGGTATGTGTATGTAATGTGCCGTAACATCAGAAGGGAAAGAATCCAGACTAAGTACGTGAGTCTGTGATATTACAGCCATGAACTTTAGCATTGTTAATAAACCTCAAGGCATCTGCCTCAACTAAAAAATCTGATTATCTGTCATTTATGTCTGCAAAATAACACGTAGAAAATGTGTGTCATGCTGGTGGAGATGGCAGTAGTGAACAGGCATTAAAAGCTCATTATGACAACTATTTAGTGGCGGTAAGTGATACTAAAGACTGAAAAGGTAATCACAGTGTGGCAGCTGTGAAAAACCTTTTTCCCAAACTGTCATCTATCAATCTGTCTGAGCTCAGAGTTGAAGTTACAACTGCAACCAAGACTGAAAAACTACAACCAAAACTATAGGTTTGAACATGTACTGATGCATGGCGAATACTTCTCGCACATTCTTTCAGTTAAACTGAAATTTGAAATGCTGAAAAGGCAGCTCCAACCAGGAAAATTTTCCAAGAACACAATACAACTTAAAAATGATCTGAGCTAAAAAGCCGTACATCAGTTCTCCTGCCATTTTCCAAAATTACCTAAAATGTTTTTACAAATGCACTTGACATCAGAAGTACTTCACTTTTGACGTATACATTCCCTGTGGGCGCAAGTCTCCAAGTTTTAAAGAAGAGTAATATTTAATAAAAGATAAAGCAAATGAAAAAAAGCAGGAAAAACAGCACACAATATTATAATCTTAACATTTCCAATTTTTGAAGAGCATAAAACTATACCCAAGAAACATAGAAAGCAGTCATCTCGCCATGGATTGGTGATCCATTGATATTCTCATCAGAACATCAGTTGTTAAAGAAAGTGCCAAACTTTATAGTTCATCAGATAGCTGCCAAAAAATTACAGGCAGTCAAACATCTTATTTTGTCATTGGAGGGTTATGAAGGTAATAAAGCAATTGGTATTTCTGACAATGACCACAATGGTGCTGTCAATGTTTTTTTATAGCCTCAAAGATCTATGCAAGTTAACAATCATTTTGTTTGAGCTCATGTCATGCTGACAACAGCCAGATGAAATGATTGACTAATTCATTGGCAGATGTTGACACAAAAAAAGAGAATTAGATTTTACTTGAAGTAAATTAACTGGAAGTCTTATGAAACTGTTCATTGCCTAAACACCTTTCAAATTCTTCACAAAAGCACTGCTAGATGAATCCAAAGAACAAAGAACAAAGAAAATTACAGCACAGGAACAGGCTCTTCGGCCCTCCAAGCCTGCGCCGATCCAGATCCTCTTTCTAAACCAGTTGCCTATTTTCCAAGGATCTATATCCCTCTGCTCCCTATCCATTCATGTATCTGTCTAGATACATCTTAAATGATGCTATCATGCCCGCTTCTACCACCTCCGCTGGCAACTTGTTCCAGGAACCCAACATCCTCTGTGTAAAGAACTTTCCATGCATATCCTGCTTAAACTTTTCTCCTCTCACCTTGAAATCGTGACCCCTTGTAATTGGGTCCCCACTCTGGGAAAAAGCTTCTTGCTATCCACCCTGTCTGTATGTCTCATGATTTTGTAGACCTCAATCAGGTCCCCCCTCAACCTAATCCTAATTTACTCAGCCTCTCTTCATAGATGAATTCAATCCAATGAATATGCCAGTGATGCTTGGCTAGAAAGGCAGGAATTCAAAGCAATTATAGCAGACCAGCGGTGTCTACAAGTGCTCACAACAGCTTTAGTGGAAAATCCAAACCTTGTATGAGATTTGTCTTGTCTTAGCCACCAGCATTTCATGAAATATGAACTCTATGCTCTACCTAAAATGGCAGTAGGCTAAAATGTGTAGGATGTCCAGTCATTCAGAGAACAACATAATGCTCCACAGCAACAATTGAAGAATCAACCAAGGAACAATACCAAAGAAACCTTAATGAAATGGCCATGGCACAAAAACATGTCAACATTGTCCAAGAGGTAACTGCAATGTTACAGCTTACAGACTCCTGTTTAACACTACCTGAGGAAAACCTGATGCATCACATAGCTGTCACTATTAAAGGTGAAGACTTTATCTCCATCAAAGGGATATATCCCAAAGGAATGGTCATGAGGTACTATGTGCTAAAATCAACATCGTACTGGAGCAAATATCGTCCCTTTGTGCAAAGTACACAAGACGTACTCAGGAAACTGGCACATCATTGTGCAACCTATTAAAAACACACTAACTGCTTACAATATGTCCAATGTCTCATGCATTGACACCATCTTAAATGTCAATACAGATCTTCAGAATAGGCACCAGCAATGTTTTACATCACTGAATCAAATTGTCTAGTCAATTCAGACCCAGTCAAAAAGTATGCATGGATCAGCAAGGATGCGAGATTGCAACTGATATATTCCATGCCTAACAACCCAATTATATTCTGAGGACTGACTAATTCATAAAATTCCCTTCTATGTAACCAAAGGCACCATTGGTACAACTGCTTTTGACACATTAACATAATCTGTGTGTTCGGTGTAGCTCAAAAAATTGCTCCTGGCGAAGATGTGCAGCATATGAGTGCACCCTTGCAAGATGTGCAGGTGATCCACATATCACTTCTTCTACTCACTCTCAGTCAAATAGCCTCACAAAACACACTGTACACTAACATCTAATAACAGACTGTCAAATGGAAAGCAACTTCTCAAAATTTCTGGATAGCTATCTTAAATCTATATATTACATCTCAAAGCTATGGTTTCCCTCACTGGCAGCTTTCATGTTTTGAAGACAGATCAGCACAGTCCTTGTCACCTACACTCTCACCACTCAACCACATGTGTATGATGGATCAGTGGGAAGAAGGGAGAAAATGGTACAAAATTATAATCAATAAGATGCAGACAGCTATCCCAACTTGAACGATGGCAAGTTAAAATGTTGAAAATTTTCATATGATTGCAATAGATTCATGGAAAGATACTTTATCATTGTGTCCAGCCTCTGTCATAAAATGTTTCAATGAGCCCTGATCAAGCCCTGCAAAGAAATGTTTATATCTGCACTATATATCATCAACTAATTGCCACACAGGATGAAGACTCAGATACTCAAGATATCATGCCAGACAATGACCACCCAGCTCAAATGATTCAGATCCATCCACAATAACAGAGTCACGACATAGTGAAGCTATACCATCAGGTCATGTTCAATGTATAAAGATGAGACCTAGTCATATCATACATCCATCAAGACATTAAATGAATGAATAAACATATTTAGATGCTTCCCTTGCACAAGTTTTTGGAAAAGGGTTCCCACTCTTAAAAGGAAAGGTGGAACAGTTTTATGGCATAGATTCTAAATCAGGCCAACTTGTACCTTTAATTCATTTCTGTAACATTACAATACATTGCATTCCATATACAATCAAGGTATCAGTCTCAACAAAGACCAAACTCTCCGGTATGTGTCCTGTGGGCTAACATATGAAAAGCCACAAACATTTAACAGTTTGCAAGGGTGGCTGTAAGGATTGCTATTCTGGCTACTCACCATTTAGTATCCTTGGGTTGAGTCCGAACCGCAACCAGCAGAAAATTAGATTTACCTCATGGTCCAAAATATAGTTTTAGGCAAGAATTTTCAGTACCTGCTTGAAATTCACCCTCCGGTGAACCCTGGGAAAGAAGGCAAAAGTAACTTAAATGAAAAATTAGCTCACTAAAACTGGGACAGTACTAAGCTGCAGTTCACCTACACTGCCTCATTTGTTGTGGGTGTGTGCTCATCAAATAGACAAATGAGGAGAATATCAGGATCAGCAATAAAACAAATAAATGTTATTAAAACCTTGCTGTGGTGATCTGTTTACTGTCTCCTGGAACAGATTCAGCCCATAATACATGCTCAGCCATGGTTGACTGATTTTAGGATGTCTGAATTGAGAAGAAAAATTGCTGATAAAAGGAAACTGTGTCTTAAAGGCTTTATGCATTTGTAATTGAATGGCTGATTAAACCAATAAAGCAACGTGCCACGATCTTTATTGTCAACATTTTTTGACTACTGCAAAGACCCAATAAATGTTTGAATTATTCCAATGGATTAATTAATAACAGACAAAACAAAAACCAAAAGAACTGCAGATGCTGTAAATCAGACTAATAATGGAATATTTTTTGTAGTTTATGGATGAGTTTGGGGGAATGTGCAGCTGTCTTTCCCAAACATCTGACAATGGTTTTGGTAAGATGGTCTTGTCCTTTATTCTTCGAAACAAACAAAAATGCTTCAGCCAGACCCAGGTCTTGTTCTCTATTCTGTGAGCGAGCAGAAGGAGTGCAACTGATGGCTACTAATTGCAATGAGATGTTTACCAAAAACTTCACAGAGCCTTGCACTTCACAACTCTGACATTCACACTCAAAAGACCTTGACAGTAACTGCACATATGATAGAAGAGATAGGTCAAGGCCAGATTAAAAATGTCAAAATGGGAACAATGACATTAACCTATCAAATATATACCTATTGTTGTTAAGATAGTGCATTTTGTATGGCGAAAATGTTTTACTCTCAAGAGGTGGAACACTATAAAATTACACAGAGCATTACAGCTCAGTACAGGCCCTTTGGCCCTCGATGTTGTGCCGACCTGTCATACTGATCTGAAGCCCATCGAACCTACACTATTCCATGTACATCCATATGCTTGAGCAATGACAACTTAAATGTACCTAAAGTTGGCAAATCTACTACCGTTGCAGGCAAAGCGTTCCATACCCTTACTCACTGAGTAAAGAAACTACCTCTGACATCTGTCCTAAATCTTTCACCCCTCAATTTAAAGCTATGCCCCCTCGTGCTCGCCATCACAATCCTAGGAAAAAGGCTCTCCCTATCCATCCTATCTAACCCTCTGATTATCTTATATGTCTCAATTAAGTCACCTCTCAACCTTCTCATCTCTAATGAAAACAGCCTCAAGTCCCTCAGCTTTTCCTCGTAAGACCTTCCCTCCATACCAGGCAACATCCTAGTAAATCTCCTCTGCGCCCTTTCCAAAGCTTCCACATCCTTCTTATAATGCGGCAACCAGAACAGTACGCAATACTCCAAGTGCAGCCGCACCAGAGTTTTGTACAGCTGCAGCATAACCTCTTGGTTCCGGAACTCGATCCCTCTATTAATAAAAGCTAAAACACTGTATGCCTTCTTAACAGCCCTGTCAACCTGGGTGGCAACTTTCAAGGATCCGTGTACATGGACACCAAGATCTCTCTGCTCATCTACACTACCAAGAATCTTACCAATAGTCCAGTACTTTGCATTCCGGTTACTCCTACCAAAGTGCATCACCTCACATTTGTCTGCATTAAACTCCATTTGCCACCTCTCAGCCCAGCTCTGCAGCTTTTCTATGTCTCTCTACAACCTACAGCATCTTTCATCACTATCCACAACTCTACCGACCTTAGTGTCGTCTGTAAATTTACTAATCCATCCTTCTACGCCCTCATCCAGGTCATTTATAAAAATGACAAACAGTAGTGGACCCAACACCGACCCTTGCGGTACATTACGAGTAACTGGTCTCCAGGATGAACATTTCCCATCAACTACCACCCTCTGTCTTCTTTCAGCAAGCCAATTTCTGATCCAAACTGTTATATCTCCCACAATCGCATTCCTCCACATTTTGTGCAATAGCCTACTGTGGAGAACCTTATCGAACGCCTGCTGAAATCCATTTACACCACATCACTTCCACCGGTTTACTCTCATCTACCTGTTTGGTCACCTTCTCAAAGAACTCAATAAGGTTTGTGAGGTACAACCTTCCCTTCACAAAACCGTGCTGACTATCCCTAATCAATTTATTCTTTTCTCGATGATTATAAATCCTATTTCTTATGACCTTTTCCAACACTTTACCAACAACTGAGGTAAGGCTCACTGGTCTATAATTATCAGGGTTGCCTCTACTCCCCTTCTTGAACAGGGGAACGACATTTGCTATCCTCCAGTCATCTGGCACTATTAACTTCATTAACTTATTTAAATCAGGTTGTGAGTGCAACAAGGAATCAAATTTACTTTTAACATTTACCAATGCCTTGAAGACCCAGCAACCATCTCCTACACCATGCCCATCCCAATCACACTTCACTCCCACAACCGCCAGTCTCTCACCATCCAATCACTGATCTGTTGCTCCCTCATCTCGCCTGATTGCTGGAGACCTTCCTCAATGGCTTCTGCCTATGGCCTGCTGCAGTTAGTTTTCCCATTAGGCACCTAGTTAGCCCATCACTTTGGCCATTTGGCAAATAAAGCCTGAAAGAAAAAAAGTTCTAATACTTTCAAGTTTAGTGGGAGCTCTGTGTCTCTGTGCCACAATGTTACCTCCTCTGAACATTCCCCTCATAGATGTTCCATCCAATACTTTTGGGTATTTAAAACCAGTTGCTAGCAATTCGACGTAGATGAAGGTGAATTCAATGGCACATAGGAGGTTGCGGGATGACCATATACAGGTTCATAAAATCATGAGGGATAGTTGAATGGCAGGTATCTTCTCCCCAAGGTTGGGGATTTCAAGACTAGGTGGCACAATTTTAAGGTGAGAGGAGAAAGATTTTAAAAAGACACGAATGGCAACTTTTTTAACACTGAGTGGTTCTTGTGTGGAATGAACTTCCAGAGGAAGTGGTGGATAAGGGTACAGTTACAATGTTTAAGGGACATTTAGAAAAGTACATGAATAAGAAATGTTTGGAGGGATATGGGCCAAGCACAGGTAGATGGGACTAGTTTAGATTGGGATTATGGTCAGCATGGACTGGTTGGACCAAAGGGTCTGTTTCTGGACTGTATGACTCTATTATGATTATTCCAGGCTATTGTGTTCTCAACCTGCAGGAACATTTCAATGCAGTGCAAAGCAGGTGCAGACTTGTCAGAAGGGTTTCTTGTCAATGTGGCATTAATCTAAAGCCCTATATTCCTGTACCAGTTGGCATTTAAGATCTAACAGCAAGGAATTTGCTGTTTCCTTTGGTCAACATGACCAAACAAAAGTTCCCTGCTCATTTATCTTGTTGTGTACAGAACCTTGCTATGTGAAAAATGGCTGCTATATATTTGCCAACATAATACATCAATGCTTCAAAGTAATTAATTGTACATCCAGCATTTCTGCAAGATCTGATAATAGTACAACTTCCATCAACATGCAGACAATGAGCGAGTCTGCAATGGATCAATTACATTTCATAAGACCAGCTTTTGATTCTGTTCAAAAGTCGCTGTTAAATAATGAACAAAGTTCTCAGTTCATCAATAAATTCAGCTGATTTCCATCCTTTCTTGCATCTTCACTTCCCCTCAAGCACATGCTTACTTCTCTCAGAGCTCAAATTCAGTTCAATCTCTCAAAATAAACTTCCACATGGTTTCAAACTCCCCTGCTTTTAACCTTCTGTGTGTTAAACAAATACCTCTATTGGCATCTTGATAGCAAAACTCCCAGATAATTCAACAATACTTCATGTATATAAACAATTAACAATCGGGCATCAGATATCAGAGTTTTATTGATGTCTATCTGCTCACATTGTGGGAGATAGCAAAAAATTTCAAAGACATATAATGGACATTCAGATCCCGGATAGACATATTTGTGCCAGTAGACCCAAAAGAAATGACTAGTCAGCCTTTCATCTGATGACCTCTGGATGTTCCAAAACCCTTTACAACTTTTGAAGTGTAATGTTTGTTGTAATGTAGAAAATGACGTTGAATCTCGACCCAGCAATTAAATAAAGTAGGAGATAACCTATTTCATTTTGTGGCCAGGACATTAGAAGAATTCTCTTTGCATAGACTCCTGGGCCACAATTTAACAACTTATCTGATGGATGGTACCTGCAAACTTGTAACACTGCCTCAATATTGCACTCAACTGTCAGCTTAAACAATGTGCTCAAGCTTTTGGAGTGAAACATTTGCTTACAATCTTTCCACTTGCGGGTAAGAATGAACAACAGCCAATGTCAGCCACAGTTTTGATGGACAACCCACCAGGACAGCAGGACACGGAGCTAGGATCTGGATACAGAGGACCATGATTCAGCCATATATTAGATAAAGGATCTATTTGTTCATGCAAAGATTCTGCAACAGGCCTTCAATTGAATCTGTTTGGGACTGGTGTGGCCGTAATTTGAAACCTACACTTTCGGGAGAAGGTGGCAGCAAGAGCAAAAGAAGCTCCTTCGAGCAGAAGATTTGAATGGAGCTGTTTTTGTAAGGTGTGTTCAGGAGGGTTTCCTAACGCAGTACGTTGACAGGCCGACGAGGGGAGAGGCCATTCTAGACTTGGTGCTCGGAAACGAGCCAGGGCAGGTATCAGATCTTGTGGTGGGAGAGCATTTTGGTGATAGTGACCATAACTGCCTCACATTCTACATAGCTATGGAGAAGGAGAGGATTAGGCAGAATGGGAGGATATTTAATTGGGGAAGAGGAAACTATGATGCGATTAGACATGAGTTAGGAAGCATGGACTGGGAGCAGTTGTTCCATGGTAAGGGAACTATCGACATGTGGAGACGGTTTAAGGAACAGTTGTTGGGAGTGATGAGTAAATAAGTCCCTCTGAGACAGGCAAGAAGGGGTAAGATTAGGGAACCTTGGATGACGAGAGCGGTGGAGCTTCTAGTGAAAAGGAAGAAGGTAGCTTACATAAGGTGGAGGAAGCTAGGGTCAAGTTCAGCTAGAGAGGATTACATGCAGGCAAAGAAGGAGCTCAAAAATGGTCTGAGGAGAGCCAGGAGGGGGCACGAGAAAGGCTTGGCAGAAGGAATCCGGGAAAACACAAAGGCATTTTACACTTACGTGAGGAATAAGAGAATGGTCAAAGAAAGAGTAGGGCCGATCAGGGATAGCATAGGGAACTTGTGTGTGGAGCCTGAGGAGGTAGGGGAAGCCCTAAATGAGTTTTTTGCTTCTGTCTTTACGAAAGAAACGAACTTTGTAGTGAATGAAACCTTTGAAGAGCAGGTGTGCATGCTGGAATGGATAGAGATAGACGAAGCTGATGTGCTGAAAATTTTGTCAAACATTAAGATTGACAAGTCGCCAGGCCCGGATCAGATTTGTCCTCGGCTGCTTTGGGAAGCTAGAAATGCAATTGTTTCGCCACTTGCAAAGATCTTTGCATCCTCGCTCTCCACTGGAGTCGTACCTGAGGACTGGAGAGAGGCAAATGTAATTCCTCTCTTCAAGAAAGGAAAGAGGGAAATCCCCGGCAATTATAGACCGGTAAGTCTCACGTCTGTCGTCTGCAAGGTGTTAGAAAGGATTCTGAGGGATAAGATTTATGACCATCTGGAAGAGCATGGCTTGATCAAATACAGTCAACACGGCTTTGTGAGGGGTAGGTCATGCCTTACAAACCTTATTGAGTTTTTTGAGGATGTGACTAGAAAAGTTGATGAGGGTCGAGCTGTGGATGTGGTGTATATGGGCTTCAGTAAGGCATTTGATAAGGTTCCCCATGGTAGGCTCATTCATAAGGTCAGGAGGAATGGGATACAGGGGAACTTAGCTGCTTGGATACAGAATTGGCTGGCCAACAGAAGACAGCGAGTGGTTGTAGAAGGAAAATATTCTGCCTGGAAGTCAGTGGTGAGTGGAGTTCCACAGGGCTCTGTCCTTGGGCCTCTACTGTTTGTAATTTTTATTAATGACTTGGACGAGGGGATTGAAGGATGGGTCAGCAAGTTTGCAGACGACACAAAGGTCGGAGGTATCGTTGACAGTGTAGAGGGCTGTTGTAGGCTGCAGCGGGACATTGACAGGATGCAGAGATGGGCTGAGAGGTGGCAGATGGAGTTCAACCTGGATAAATGCGAGGTGATGCATTTTGGAAGGTCGAATTTGAAAGCTGAGTACAGGATTAAGGATAGGATTCTTGGCAGCGTGGAGGAACAGAGGGATCTTGGTGTGCAGATACATAGATCCCTTAAAATGGCCACCCAAGTGGACAGGGTTGTTAAGAAAGCATATGGTGTTTTGGCTTTCATTAACAGGGGGATTGAGTTTAAGAGTCGTGAGATCTTGTTGCAGCTCTATAAAACTTTGGTTAGACCGCACTTGGAATACTGCGTCCAGTTCTGGGCGCCCTATTATAGGAAAGATGTGGATGCTTTGGAGAGGGTTCAGAGGAGGTTTACCAGGATGCTGCCTGGACTGGAGGGCTTATCTTATGAAGAGAGGTTGACTGAGCTCGGTCTCTTTTCATTGGAGAAAAGGAGGAGGAGAGGGGACCTAATTGAGGTATACAAGATAATGAGAGGCATAGATAGAGTTGATAGCCAGTGACTATTTCCCAGGGCAGAAATGGCTAGCACGAGGGGTCATAGTTTTAAGCTGGTTGGTGGAAAGTATAGAGGGGATGTCAGAGGCAGGTTCTTTACGCAGAGAGTTGTGAGAGCATGGAATGCGTTGCCAGCAGCAGTTGTGGAAGCAAGGTCATTGGGGTCATTTAAGAGACTGCTGGACATGTATATGGTCACAGAAATTTGAGCGTGCATACATGAGGATCAATGGTCGGCACAACATTGTGGGCTGAAGGGCCTGTTCTGTGCTGTACTGTTCTATGTTCTATGTTCTATGTTCTAAGCCCGGCCTTTAATTATTGGCTCAGATTCCTTGAGGAGTTTGTTAAAGTTGCGGTGCCTGCAGAATTGCAATTTTCAAAGCTGCAATCCCTATGCAGTCTGGTGCGCATTATTGCACAGCTGTCAGGTTCAATTCAGGGAAAAGTAGAAGCTTTTTGGAAACAAAAAGATTTTTGGAGCTTGCACCAAATCTTTACCTTCCATTTGGCCATTTTGTGCCTGCTGAGGTTGCTGGCCTTCCAATGTTCTGCTTGTGGTGTTCTGCAAGGAAATGCAGACCCATCGTGACTTCCTTCTGGATTTGTTGCTTGAAATTCAAAGTCAGTTTCCACCTCTTGGTAATGCTTGATGCCAATACTTGGATGCCAAGCTAGCATCTATCCCAAACAGGGTACTTAATGTTTCAAGATACAATCGTATCGAATGAGCAACAAAAGCAGAAATTGCTGGAGAAATTCAGCAGGCCTGGCAGCATCTGTGGGGACAAAACAGTTGATGTGATGTGTCCAGTGACTCTTCTTCAGAACTGATGGTGGCTGGGAAAAGGTTGGCATGTATCCCGAAGTTGGGGTAAGGGGAGGGGAAAGAATTTCATAGAATCCCGATAGTGTGGAAACAGGACATTTAGCCCAATAAGTCCACATTGACCCTCCAAAGAGCATCCCATCCAGATCCATGCCCCCTACCCCATCTCTGTAACGTGATATTTCCTATGGCTGATGCAGCTAGCCTATACATTGTCAAACATGAAGGGTAATTTAGCACGATCAATCAACCTAACTTACACATCCAGAGCACCTGGAGGAAACCCACACAGACATGGGGAGAATATGCACACAGACAGTTGCCCAAGGGTGGAATTGAACACAGGTCCCTGGTGCTATGAGGTAGCAGTACTAACCACTGACCCACCATGCCACTAATTAACATAAAGTGAATGAATTTTATCGTAACCTCGACCTTCTGGCTGAAAGGGAGATACACTATGATGCAGGGATATGTTCACAGTAAAAACAAATCACTGTCATTGCTCATGAACTTGCTGGTGACACAGCAGATTATATTTCTGAGCAAAGACACAAATGATAGATGGTGATAGAGCCCTGAGAGAAATAAAAACAATTGGACAGTCAAAAGAATTGGTAATGGTCAGCCTGCCTGTGTATTCCTTCGTCTGCACAACTGTTGTCTCTGGACCCGAAACATTAACTCTGTTTTCCCTTCAGAGCTGCTGCCAAACCTGCTGAGTTTTTCTGGTAGTTTCTGCTTTTGTTTCTGGCTTCCAGCATCCACAGTTCATTGGTCTTATTGAGGGAGCAACACAGTGGCATTGTGGGATTAGAACGTGGAAACTACCTGGGTACTGGGTTCCTGACCCAGGATGGCCAGACTAGGTACATCAGAAATGCACCCCTTGTTAAAAAGACAGAAAAGATGAACTGAAGTTCGCTTACATGCAAACACTGTGTCTCACCTCATGCCTAGCAAATGTCCATCAAGTAAAGTAGAAATGCATGTTGTATCATCATGCCTCATAAAATAGATTTGTATCGTCCTATAATGTTTGGGGTCACAAGGCGTAGAGTCTATTACCTTTTTTCTCTT
Source organism: Stegostoma tigrinum (assembly GCF_030684315.1). Classification (NCBI taxonomy): domain Eukaryota; kingdom Metazoa; phylum Chordata; class Chondrichthyes; order Orectolobiformes; family Stegostomatidae; genus Stegostoma; species Stegostoma tigrinum. Next base: position 77,955,846 of record NC_081361.1, on the reverse strand, counting down.
TATTCATTCACGGGATGAGAGCGTCACCGGCGAGGGCAGCTAAGAGTCAAACACATTGCTACAAGTCTGGAGTGACATGTAGGACAGACCAGGTAAGGATGGCAGTCTCCTTCCCTAAAGGACATCAGTGAATGTGATGGGTTTTTCCCTGACAATAGGCAATGGAGTCACAGTCATCATTAGATTCTTAATTCCAGATATTTTATTGAATTCAAATTCCACGATCTGCCATGGCAGGATTCAAACCCAGGTGCCAGAGCATCTCTGAGTTAACAGTCCAGTGATAATACCATTAGGCCAATCCCTCCTATCTTAGCACAGTGAGATCTGAAAATTCTTTAACATTGTACCTTGGGCCTATGACCATGGAGTTAATGTGACAAAAACAACCACTTGGCATAGAAGAGTAGCAGATCCTCTTTGTATGGTATTGGTCCTCAAGTAAGTGCAAGTTGGGACAAAGGGCAGGGGGTTTTGGAATTAAACTGAGTAGGGAGTCAGAGACCACAATTATGGAGCTGATAGAGAAGAACAGGGGAAGTTGAAGGGTATGTTTGGAGCATGAGGATCAAGAGAAATGGTCAAATACAAGAGGTAAGATAGTGAGAGAAGTACCTAGGGCCAAATAGGAAGGGACAGGATGCAAATATGTGCATGCTTCTTGGCCGCCATATTGAGGACGAACCAGACCAGTTAGCATCCTGAAAAGCAGTACCATGTTGCTGAATTTATAGACTAGAATTTGATCTTTAAATGAAAGAATCAGTTCAAACTTTGCTACAGGTTATTGCCATTCCCTTTCATCTTCGATTTTAACACTCAACTCATATTTCCCAGTGACAGCTTATATTGTTCTAGGCTTTTAGCATAATTGTATCACGTCCCAATCCTGTCCCTTCCTATGAGATGCAAAACTATCCCTACAATAGTGTTTATGATGTTGATGTGAATAGTTTCTATCAAATTTCTGGAGAACTTAGATGGTTTAAATGTGTCTTTTCTGTTCTGCATTCGCACCATTGAGAAGCTAGACACAGATGGTTATTAAAAAGGTTTATTTCCAGACTGTTGTTTTTAGGGGAAATGGCAGGGTACAACGGAGATGGGATGAATGAGCTGACATGATAATTTGTCAGTTTACGCATAACTGTTTATTCCCGGGGGCCAAAGGAGGCCTTTGAGAATCACATCACTGCATCCCACAAGGTCAGCACTTTTACAGTCTCTTCATAAAACAGGATTAAAAAGGCTGCGTATCTGCTGTCAGGCCCATGGGCTGTATGTAATAACTGTAAAATCACATACAAACTAGAATGTTACTCACATAAATCAACCTCCCTGAAATAGTCCAGAGATTTATCTGTGCAACTTCTAAGAAAGTGACAATGGCATGAGGAAAATAGACATTGAATCAATGCCATCCCTTTATATGCATGCCCTCTTGTTTTCCTCTTCATTATTTGTTGATAAGAAAAATTGTGCAGACATATGAATTGGAGGACGCTTGCCTTTTTTAAAAATATTGGGAGGTTCAATATTTATAATTTTTATAAAAAGGTGTTATTCATGGATTTGAAGGCAATAACGTAGAATTTAAGACATTCTCACTACAATCAGTCAAATAAAATGACAGCACCACATCAGAACATGGTTTGTTCGGTGTTTCTTTTATGTTTATTGTTATCCATAATGGAAAAAATCCTTATAAATTGATACTTTTTGTTAAAAAAGCCACTACTAAATGTCCCAATTGGTATTTATATTTTAAATGTTATATATTACTAAGTGGATTTTTACATGTTTGATTGTGAATTAGCCCATGCAACCTATTTCTCTGACCTTCACACAACATTCCAATATATGATTCCTCTTCCATCTTCTTCAACCTAACTCCCTTCAGGACACCTTTCCCTTCACACAGCTCCATCAGTCCAATGACGATTCCCCTTTGTCAGATTCTGTTTCACGGAACTACTCAGTCTGCCAATTGACTCCTTTGATTCAATTTCTCTCTCCCTTCCTGTTATACATGGGTGTGCACCATGAGCAGAATTTTCCATTTTGCTGCTAAGCTACAATGACAAGTAAGTTAAAGATTATCACTTCTATTGTAACCCAGGCCAACTGGGCTCAGGCCTTCCTGTGCTTCTCACCTTATTATCTATACGAGCTAGATGCTGCACAGGTTTCTCAGTAACCTGTGAGCATGCAGGAAGCTGCAAGATGAGGATTTTCATGAGGGTGTGTTGAATGTTCCCATCCCCATTGACAGTATGTCCAAAGACTTTGATTTAGTAATCATCAATATGGAGTGAGTCGCAGGAATAAGAGACAGAAGGGAGGTCCTCCTTCTGGAGAAGGCATCAGGAGATCATCCCATCTAATGCATCATGCCTTGACTGAGACAGCAGTTACTCAGCTGCAGTGCCATAAGGCTAAGTAGCACTCTCTTCTCTCTGATCACTCACACAAACAAGGGCATTACTCAGACTAATTCAGTCATTGCACAGGCACCTCATAAAAGGTTCATAACCTGCAAGCCTTGGCATTATGTGCATGATGTGTGCTCAAAGGCTCACACCCACCTCATGCTCTCAAACAAACAACTAGCCCTTTCTGAGCACTGCGATTCCAACTCATTCTCTGGGAATGTGTCACCACCACATACGTTTGTAAACATGTGTAAAGTGCTCCTACACTTTGCCCTCGCAATCAATCCTTCTCTTCTTCTCATTGCAGCATAGTAGCAATCTTCATACATCTGGCAGAGGGATGCCAGACATAAAGATCCTCTCTCCTTTTCAGGAGAAGGTAATAGAGCTTGCCTAGAATGAGCCAGATCATTCCTGTGGTAACGGGAAGGCAGGAATGGTCGAGGAAGCCAGTAAACTCTGTTTTGCTTGATTATGTATGGGTGGAAATATATTGGTATACCTAACCTGGAGAGACGATGGCCCCGTGGTGTTATTATTAGACTATTAATCCACAGTTCCAGGTAATGTTCTGAGGACCCAGATTCAAATCGAGCCATGGTAGACTGTAAAATTTGAATCAAATAGAAATCTGGAATTAATGATGATAAAACAATTGCTGGGAAAAGCCCATCTGGTTCACCAATGGCCTTAGGGAGGGAAACTGTCATCCTCACCTGGTCTGGCCCAAATGTGACTCCAGACCCAAAGCAATGCACTTGACTCTTAACTTCCCCGTTTGCCAGTGACATTCCCATCCCGTGAATGTATAAAAACAAGCCTATACTGCCTATTCAGCCTATAAGCTGTTCTTTTCTTCAGGTAGTAGTGGCATCAGGACCTAGCAAAGAAAGAGGCCAGGCACTCCAATAGTACCCTGCACCTCCAATTCCCTTCTGCCATTGAGCCTAGTGCCTCCAGCTGCTGAGTTTTGGAAGGGTGTTCCCATACCGGTGCTAGGCACTCTCACCAGGCCAGAACTCTCTAGGATCAGGAGATTCAGAGCCACCAAGGTCACCAGGGCATAGCAATCAGTCTGCACCTAGACGCAGTGTGAGAGTGAGGCAAGAAAAGGGGGCATCAGGAACAGGAATGTTCTATCAATGTACAGATGTATCTAGTATAACGCAATAGTTGCATTCCTTTGCGACCGAGTGCTGTAGAAAATTACTATCGAAAATTGCACTATATAAGATCACTATAGAAGATTGCTATATCTAGACAGAAGAAAGCTCATGTATTCCAAACAGCGGTCACTAATTTGTCAATCATATTATAGCCAAATTACATTGATGAAACACGCTTAATAGCAGAACTACGTGTATAAAAGCCTGCACTACTCTAAATATATATTTACTTGCACTGTTCTAACATTTCTTAGAGATACACTGTACCAATGGAAAATGAGAAGTTTTTTGAAAGTGAAAAATATAGACAGTCTTCCACCACATAAAGCATTCATTACTTTTCAATTGTCATACCTTGGCACCTCTCTCACTCTTGGTAAAGCAAGTGATGACAACAGATTTCTAGCTATGAGTGGTCCAGGTAGTTGCCAGAATATCTAGCACAGATCAGCAATATCTATTATTTCCACATTGAGAGAGTGGGATCCTTTTTCCGTTCACGAAGACTGCTGCTTGATGATCACTTTATGGATGCAATAGATTGTACTTAGTGCCCAAGGGTAACCAGGAATGGCCACGTCTCCTAAAGCCCTCACTATCTGACTCCAAACCTCGTGAGAATAGAGATGTATGGGCTGTTACCTTTAGGATTATCAGGATGGGAATACTCCCCCAGTCCATATGACTGCTGGTCTCCATTCAGCAGCAAGCATTAGACAATGGCACATGACACTGTCCGTCACTCGTCTGGAGACATCTGCATTGAAACCTGTCAATCCTATTTCCTACAAGATCTCTCTTTCAAACTGGTAGCTCGTGACCTGCTCCCTCTCCCATTGCAGGCTGTGCAGGAGCAGCTAAAATGCTGAGGGTTGGAGGCAAAGGACCCAGTCACCATGTACATTCTCAGCATCTGCAGTCAAGCACCTAAAGCAGAGTGGCTCAGTGAGATTGAAGTGAATTGGGAAGACAAAATTAATTGCAGCAAGTTGTGTAAGTAATGATATGCAGATACATGTATATTAGATTATCGGTACATAGTGCAAGGTTCAACTTGCTTTCTGATTTACTATGTCCACTGTCATTCTCACCATCTCTCAGGGCAGCAAATCCCCTCTGATGTTACTACTCCTTCTGATACAGGCTATTTCAATCTGATACAGATGCCTTTGGCCAATAAAAAAACTCTTTCTTTGTTCTGTATGAACATGCAACAGCCAGAGAAATTACTAAAGAAGAAAGGTTGATCCAGTCAATTCCACATAATTTGTGGCACATTATAATCACACCTCTTGAAATCAAATTTCTGGATGTGGATTGAAAAATTGAGCCTGATTTTATAAAGAGAGCCTCAGAGAGGTTTTAAAATCACAAGAATGAGTGCAGGTTATTCAGAATGAACAATCACCTTGCCCACTATATTAGATGCTGCAGCTCCCCGTTTTGGATTTTTAAAAATTGATTCAACTCAATTAAAGAATTCAAATGCTCCATCTATAATCGCCTTTCTTTTTTCAGCCTTTCTGCCTAATTTATGGGAATATCCACGGAAATTTCCATTCGTTAAAATATTTCAGCTGAAAGAGACACAGCAGCTGTGACAAGACCATCGTGGGGTCAGTGATTAAGTGTGAAGCATTTTTCAATGATAAAATAAAAGCATTATCGCATGCAAAAACAAATATGTGAAAAAGCCAAACAAAAACTCCAGAGATAATGGGAACTGCAGATGCTGGAGAATTCCAAGATAATAAAATGTGAGGCTGGATGAACACAGCAGGCCAAGCAGCATCTCAGGAGCACAAAAGCTGACGTTTCGGGCCTAGACCCTTCATCAGAGAGGGGGATGGGGAGAGGGAACTGGAATAAATAGGGAGAGAGGGGGAGCCGGACCGAAGATGGAGAGTAAAGAAGATAGGTGGAGAGAGTATAGGTGGGGAGGTAGGGAGGGGATAGGTCAGTCCAGGGAAGACGGACAGGTCAAGGAGGTGGGATGAGGTTAGTAGGTAGATGGGGGTGCGGCTTGGTGTGGGAGGAAGGGATGGGTGAGAGGAAGAACCGGTTAGGGAGGCAGAGACATTTTGGACTGGTTTTGGGATGCAGTGGGTGGGGGGGGAAGAGTTGGGCTGGTTGTGTGGTGCAGTGGGGGGAGGGGACGAACTGGGCTGGTTTAGGGATGCAGTAGGGGAAGGGGAGATTTTGAAACTGGTGAAGTCCACATTGATACCATTAGGCTACAGGCTTCCCAGGCGGAATATGAGTTGCTGTTCCTGCAACCTACGGGTGGCATCATTGTGGCAGTGCAGGAGGCCCATGATGGACATGTCATCTAGAGAATGGGAGGGGGAGTGGAAACACATCCCTCACACCCCGCCCCCGCCACAACCGCCCTAAGAGGATCTCCCTCGTTCTCACACACCACCCTACCAACCTCCGGATACAACGCATCATCCTCCGACACTTTCGCCATTTACAATCCGACCCCACCACCCAAGACATTTTTCCATCCCCACCCCTGTCTGCTTTCCAGAGAGACCACTCTCTCCGTGACTCCCTTGTTCGCTCCACACTGCCCTCCAACCCCACCACACCCGGCACTTTCCCCTGCAAGCGCAGGAAATGCTACACTTGCCCCCACACCTCCTCCCTCACCCCTATCCCAGGCCCCAAGATGACATTCCACATTAAGCAGAGGTTCACCTGCACATCTGCCAATGTGGTATACTGCATCCATTGTACCCGGTGTGGCTTCCTCTACATTGGGGAAACCAAGCGGAGGCTTGGAGACCGCTTTGCAGAACACCTCCGCTCAGTTCGCAACAAACAACTGCACCTCCCAGTCACAAACCATTTCCACTCCCCCTCCCATTCTCTAGATGACTTGTCCATCATGGGCCTCCTGCACTGCCACAATGATGCCACCCGAAGGTTGCAGGAACAGCAACTCATATTCCGCCTGGGAAGCCTGCAGCCTAATGGTATCAATGTGGACTTCACCAGTTTCAAAATCTTCCCTACCCCTACTGCATCCCTAAACCACCCCAGTTCGTCCCCTCCCCCCCTGCACCACACAACCAGCCCAGCTCTTCCCCCCCACCCACTGCATCCCAAAACCAGTCCAACCTGTCTCTGCCTCCCTAACCTGTTCTTCCTCTCACCCATCCCTTCCTCCCACCTCAAGCCGCACCCCCATCTACCTACTAACGTCATCCCACCTCCTTGACCTGTCCGTCTTCCCTGGACTGACCTATCCCCTCCCTGCCTCTCCACCTATCTTCTTTACTCTCCATCTTCGGTCCGGCTCCCCCTCTCTCCCTATTTATTCCAGTTCCCTCTCCCCATCCCCCTCTCTGATGAAGGGTCTAGGCCCGAAACGTCAGCTTTTGTGCTCCTGAGATGCTGCTTGGCCTGCTGTGTTCATCCAGCCTCACATTTTAAACAAAAACTCCATCTGGGCTTTCCAGGGACTTCTGTTTCGGTCGTCCCTACCGGAGATATGACATAGAAATTGAACATGTCCATTAATGCCCTTTCTCTGTGCTTTCTGTAAACTACTGTCAAAGCTAGAACAGGAGGCTGGGAGAACCCTGAGGTAATTCAGGGTCCAGAAATATAAATGTATTATTAAACAGTTACTTGTAACTGCATAAAAACAGAATAGCAAATGCCTGCAGCGTCTGTTTTATATTGGAAATCAGCATTAATGGAATATGAGTAGGTAAAAAGCAATCCATGACTTTGGTGTGAGGCCACACCAAATTTAATTCAATTGAATTAAATGAAGACGATCTAATGAGTCTCTCACAAATTAACTGCCAGGCTCCCAGGAAATTCTGTGGATGAATACAGGAATTGGATGTTTATGTCAGCTTATCAAATTTAGCAAGTACATGCACAGAATGTATAGGTATGTCAACAGAGCTCACCATTCTCAATTGGACATATGGACCCGCCGATTTGCAAACATTCTCCAAATCCTTTTGAAGATTTTTGTTTGATTTGGCAAACTTGATAAGCCTCCCATCCCTCACCCCAGTGGCATTGCTGCACTCTCAGAACAGCAAATAATTGATAAATTAAGCTAGTGTGAACTGCATAATGTCAGTATTGTTAGTGCACCTTACATCCTGATATTTTTCTGAATCCAAGGAGGAATAACAAGGGTGATCTAGCGGCAAGATTTTTCTGAATAAGGGTCCAGATCCAAAATGTCAGCTTTCTTGCTCTTCTGATGTTGCTCGGCCTGCTACGTTCATCCAGCTCTACACTCTGTTATCTCAGATCTAGCAGCAATCCCTGATGCACTCTCCTCCATCATCACACCAAGCGAGCATCATTCCCTCAAATGGTATCCAATGCTTCAGTTCAGCCAATTCCCAAAAGAAACTTTCAGGTGTTTTCATCAATACCCATTGCCTTATTTGTTTATAAATTGTATTCAATGTAGAACTCCATCAAAATCTGTTATTTGGAATCCTGTCCCCGACCTTGCATCACTCCATGAAAGTTCTGCTGCAAAGCTCATACAGAAAGCTAAAACAATAAACATTTTTATTTGATCTAGCTGGGGATTGGGGAGGGGTTAGTGGTACCTAAACTAAACTAAACTCACCACCAAGGCATACATGATCTAGAGTTTGTGGATAGCTGCTATGCCATTGGCCCACTTTGCATTCAGATGTAAGAACCATTTTCTCTCTGCACACAAGGAACACACCTGTTCTTGAATGCCACCAAAACAAAGCTCATATACAGCCCACATATTGTGTCCCATTTATGGTGAAGGAGAGACTCTGGGATATGTGTTGCCCATACGTAGGCAGCCAACACTTTCCAAAGCCACCACTGCGCTTGGAGATCCAATCATGGAGCAGCTGTACCAGCTCAACCTGCTGAAAACTATGAGAGGAATGGTTTGACAAAAAAAATGTCCTCTGCAAATCAACAGATATCCTTGTGTACAGAACAGTTGTTGCCACCACATATAGAACATAGAACATAGAAAAGTACAGCACAGTACAGGCCCTTCAGCCCATGATGTTGTGCCGTGGAATATTCCTAATCCAAAAATAAAATAACCTAACCTACATTCCCCTCAATTCACTGCTGTCCATGTGTATATCCAGCAGTCGCTTAAATGTCACTAATGACTCCGCTTCCACGACTACCACTGGTAAACTATTCCATGCACTCACAACTCTCCGGGTGAAGAACCTCCCTCTGACGTCTCCTCCATACCTTCCTCCTAACACCTTAAAACTATGACCCCTCATGGCAGTCAATCCTGCCCTGGGGAAAAGTCTCTGGCTATCGACTCTATCCATGCCTCTCATTACCTTGTACACCTTGATCAGGTCACCTCTCTTCCTCCTTCTCTCCAGAGAGAAAAGTCCGAGCTCAGTCAACCTCTCCTCATAAGAGAAGCCCTCCAGTCCAGGCAGCATCCTGGTAAACCTCCTTTGCACCCTCTCCAAAGCCTCCACATCTTTCCTATAATAGTGCGACCAGAACTGGACACAATATTCCAAGTGTGGTCTCACCAGGGTTTTGTAGAGCTGCAGCATAACCTCACAGCTCTTAAACCCAAACCACCTGTTAATGAAAGCCAAAACATCATATGCTTTCTTAACAACCTTATCCACCTGGGTGGCAACTTTGAGGGAGCTATGCACTTGAACACCAAGATCCTGCTGTTCCTCCACACTGCCGAGAATCCTTCCTTTAATCCTATATTCAGCATTTAAGTTCGACCTTCCAAAATGCATCACTTCGCATTTATCCAGGTTGAACTCCATCTGCCATTTCTCAGCCCAGCTCTGCATTCTGTAACATATAGTAATATAACATATCTAGTACACTGCAGTAAGAACTGGATTATATATCAGTGACATGAAAGAGTGCTGAGGAAATGCATTTACAATACTTCTGACTCATCATTGAGACTTGATGGGAAGACTATTGATCAAACACTAGTGTCCTTCATGGGGATCTGCTTCCGAAATCTCAAATGGCTATTGTTCCAGGGGAAGACAAAGAAAATTCTTCAGCTGCACACTGATGCTCTCCTTGAAGATAGCAACATTGACATTAATGTCTAGCAAGTCCTTCCTACTAACCATTCAAAATGGCAATTGCAACAATGCTTTGAGTCACAATGTCTCAACAATAAGAAAAATCAGTGGCAGAGAACAAAAGAAGAGGAAGCAAATCCTGCTTTCAGATTTCACACCTTGTAAGACATCCTATTCCTTACCCCCAAATTGTTGTGGGTTGAGAATCAGCTTATTGAGAATCAGCTTATTGAGTCACATGACGACCCATGGCAGAAACTCTCAGCCTTCAAATTGAGGGGTAGCCACTTATGACAGTGAAAGCTGTCAACAAACAATCATTACAAACAAAAATGAGTCATCTTTCTATTAAATCTGGCACTTGCACTTGAGTATGTGTGTATTCTTCATCTCCCGCTTCACACAAAGGCATATCACAATTCTGATAAGTGCAAAGTTTTTAAACTGAAACAGAGCTCACAAAAGAATATGAAAAGATCAAATCACAGAATTTCTGACATTTTTCCTTGTTTGATTGGCAATATCATGCAAATGAGATGCAGGAAATAGGTGAGTAATCCTTAGGTCTGTTTTCAACCTTATTTCTTCTTTCCATGTGTCTCTGATGACATGTTTTCAGATCAAAAAGACTTCTGTGTATTGTTTTGCAAAAGCTGATTAGGAGCCCTACGTAGAATATGTACATAAAGAAACACTACCTGACATGATTTATAACAAGATTATGGGTAACGCTGCGTGCATTGGAGCTCTGAAAGATGCAATCCAAGAGCAATGGAAGATGGTTGTTGCTGCTTGTAAAAATGACACAGAGCTTCTAGTTGCCTGCTACATCAACACACCACTCTGTTCCCTGGCCAACATTACTGTGCTCCAGTGAGGTTCAGTGCAAGCTGGAAGAACAGCACTGTTAGGCACATTTAAGTTGTCATGGGATGAGCATATGGACATACATGGAATAGTGTAGGTTAGATGGGCTTCAGATTAGTATGACAGGTCGGCAAAACATCAAGAGCCAAAGGGCCTGTACTGTGCTGTAATATTTTATGTTCTATGTTCAATGTTTGGGGTCCTTGCAGCCTTAAAGATTCAATATTGAGTTCAATAATTTTACTGCGCGGCGCCTCTTTCAGCACAGCCAACACATTTTCACTTACTTATGGTCATCATTATCAGCTTTTCTCCTTCCCTGGCTTACAGTATCCAAGCCTTTGTCTGCTTAACTGTCGTTCTTTTTCACTGGGCTCCATCTCCATGTATTCTTTCACTCCCCTCTTCCCGTCCCGGCCTTTAGTATAAATATCACTTTATACTAGCCACTCTCAGTTCAGAAGAAGGATCGTAGGATTCAAAATGTTAGCTTTGTTATCTTTTCACAAATGCTGCCAGAACTGACAAGTTTCTCCAGCAATTTCTGCTTTTCTTGGAAGCCCATATTTCTTTATTTAATTTTATGATAGTTACTCTAGGGCTATCTTCCCCACTTCAGTACTGAACTGCAAGGTACCATTCCAGGCCAATTCAAGAAAAACACAAGGAACAGCTCCACAAACCTTTGTTGCCCTCACTAAAGTTTTTTGACTCTGTCAAATGGTTTTATGGGCCTCCTTTTCTATTTATCCATGATGACAGGCAAGCCATGATCATCACGAAAGGATTCAAAGACCCTATCTCAGTGAAGGGTGATGTCAAAGAAGGTATTATCATTGCACTCCCTCTCCTCCATTTTTCTCACTGCAAGACAAAACTTCACTTCAGCGAGTTACTAACAGGCATGGGGATAATTTACAGAACAGACAAAAAAATTGTTCAACCTACTCCACCTTCAATCAAAAACCAATATCAATCTTCAATCAAAAACCAATATCAATCACTGAACTCTCCGATATTGGTCCTGAGTGTGTGTGCACTCATGAAGAAGCTGAACTCTGGATCATTGCCATTTCTTTCTCTGAAGCCTATGAGAAAACGGAAGTTTTAGTAAACTCCCTGTAACTTAAGATCTACTTCTAACCAACTCCAACAGCATCACATATACCACCATGAAGATCGGTAACGAGATGCTAGAATATGTCAACCATTTTCTTCACCTATGAAATCTATTCTTGGTAAAGGTAGACATAGATGACAAAACTCATCATTACCTCCAACTTGCCAACTCAGCCTCCAAATCAAGCAAAAGACTATTTGAGGACGAGGATTCAAACTTGAGTTCGAAATCATTGCTCATTGGACAACAGCCGCCACCATGTTCGCATGTGGACCACCTACAATTAGACATTTCAAGGTCCTGGAGAAGTACGACCAGAAGTGCTTTTATGAGGTCTTGCTACTCCAGTCTCAAGAGGTGATTCAACAGCAGCATCTTCACCAAGCCGACTTGTCCAGCAGTGAGGTGCTAAACACTAAACAACAGCTCTGCTGGTGGCAAATGTCATTCCTATGCTTGACACCAGACTCCCCAAGCAGCTGCATTGCTGAGACTTAGTCACAGCAGGAACAATTTAGAGATGTCCTCAACACATCTGTGAAAGATCAAACATCTCCACTGAATCAAGGGAGTCCCTCCTTGTGGTCAACCAAAATGACAAAGGTCATTTGGACAGACAGCAAATACGTTGACATTATGAGGAATGTGCAGAGGTAAAGTCGATGTGGAGGGAGCGCTCAAACCTCTAAATAATCCCCATCACCCCAACCCTCCAAATGTACCACCAGGTCAACATGTGGCAGATTTTGCAGACCAATCACTGACCTGATCAGCTATCTCAAAATCCACTAAACTGGAGTGGAGACAAGTCTTTACTGAATGTAAGGGATTGCAAAAGCATGTGCATCTTAGGCCAATTATTTTCAGTTGGTTCAATAATAAGTTTTCTGCCAACATAAGGTCAGAATGAAGTTGATTTAGTCTCTTGTTCAAAACCATCTCCTCAGATATTGTAGTAGTCAATGCCCACATACAGCACATTGTGAAATACGCCTAGGCTTGAGCTGATAAATGGCAAGTAATATTCATGGCACCCAAGTACCAGAAAAGGCTTCTTGTTCGCGCAACGAATGAGCTGGAGGATGAAGTGGAACTGCGGAGTGGTGCAGCCCTGAGCGAGTGTGTTGTGATGCTGCTGGACGGAAAAGTCAAGAGTGTCCATGTGACGCTGTATGGCATTGAGTGCAGATCTCAGGATGTGGCTAAAGCAGCTGTCCGTGGAACGTTGAAAATCACAGAGATACCTGTGATCCCTGGGGGGGGGATTCTAAACATGAGGGATGAAACTTCAATTGAAATCCACTTGGGGTGAGTCTGAGCTGGAGGCTGTCACTTAAGAATATGATGTAGCTGTGGAAACGTGTTCTGGCAAATACCTTGTCAAACACCAGGAGGGACAGTGAAATTAAAATCGGTGGGCAAGGAGAGAGATTGGAATGGGAACCCCATCGGAGAGAGGAGCAGAACTTCTTCAAGGTGGGCATACCTAGAAGAGATGTGGCAGTGAGTTAAATACCGAATAAAAACTGAAAGAACTGCAGATGCTGTAAATCAGGAACAAAAGCAAAGTTACTGGAAAAGCTCAACAGGTCTGGCAGCTTCTGTGAAGGAATAAACAGAGTTAACTTTTCAGGTTCTGTGAGCTACCTGTTGCCTGCCACTTTAATGCACCACCCTGCCCTCTGGCCAACATCTCTGTCTCTGGCTTGCTACAGTGTTCCAGTGAAGCCCAGCACAAGCTGGAGGAATAACACCTCATTTTTCGCCTGGGGACCCTACAGCCCTCCGGACTCAATATTGAGTTCAATAATTTTAGGGCCTAAACTCTCCCACGTCCCAGCCCCCCACCCCACACACCAGGCCTTGTTACCACATACCCTGCCATGACACACCTCCTGTTGTTAGTTACGAACAGTCTCCATTAACAACTATTCAGCCCCCCAGCCTGATCGTTAGCAACTCCTTTGTCTGTCCAACTGTATTTCTCTCTCTTTGGGCTCTATCCAATCATTTACTCGCTATCCCGCCTACCTCCCTATTTTCTGCATATAAACTGACGTTTTCCCAGCTACCATCAGTTCTGAGGAAGGGTCACCAGGCCCGAAATGTTAACTCTGTTTTCTCCTTCACAGATGCTGCCAGACCTGCTGTTTTTGTTCCTGATTTACAGCATCCACAGTTCTTTCGGTTTTTAGAAGAATGTCTATGACAGATGAATTCCAATGAACATTTTTTTACTCACTGGTTGAGAATTCTCCCCTTTTTGTTTCAAGAAAGAATTTGCACTGGAAGGCAGTTAGCTGCAACTAGAGACTTTCTGATACTTCTATGCAAGAGAAAAAGACCTGGACAGAGACTTTGTTCATGCATCTCTTTGCAAACTAAGTGGTTCTCAGTTGCTCCGGACCTACACAAGACTTGGACACTGAGACAACGAGCCAATCAAAACATTGTCACCAAACAATTGTCCCTCAGTTCAGACCATGTTAACTTCATGGTGTCTGATTTCTTGTTCCAAGAAAATGCAAAATCTGTACATGATGTTTTCTAGTATATATGTAAGCATCTCTTTACATAGTCTCCTTGGTTTAAAGTGGCATCTTCTTTTTATAGCCCAAAATCTAAAACAAAATTTAAAAATGATGTGACCTTTATAGACTCGGGCAAATAAAATGGGTGGAAACTTCTCAGCACCTGAACAATATGAGCATTGGCAAGAATGTTGGAAAATCACACAAGAAGTCCAGGAAGGAACTATTGATGGGGAAAGACTCATCAACCAAGCTTTGACCAGTGAGTTGAGGTTCTCACTACTGGAAACAAAACAATTTCCATACATTAACATCTCATTATTATCTCACCTTATTAAAATGTAATATCCCATTCTTCCACCTGCCGGATTGATGCTAGATGGAGACAATTCCTGATATGAAAGTCAAAGAGTTACCTGGAAACTCCAGCTTGCTGCTTTATTGGAATGCCATCATGGACGCAATGTACCACCGTGTCAAGGCCTGTTCCATGGGCAGTGGCCAACACATCCAATCCCACCCATGGACAGTGATAATGGGAACTGCAGATGCTGGAGAATCCAAGGTGACAAAGTGTGGAGCTGGATGAACACAGCAGGCCAAGCAGCATCTCAGGAGCACAAAAGCTGATGTTTCGGGCCTAGACCCTAAATCAGAGAGGAGGATGGGGAGAGGGAACTGGAATAAATAGGGAGAGAGGGGGAGGTAGACTGAAGATGGAGAGAAAACAAGATAGGTAGAGAGGAGAGTATAGGTGAGGAGGTAGGGAGGGGGCAGGTCAGTCCAGGGAAGACGGACAGGTCAAGGAGGCGGGATGAGGTAGTAGGTAGGAAATGGAGGTGCGGCTTGAGGTGGGAGGAAGGGATGGGTGAGAGGAAGAACAGGTGAGGGAAGCAGGGACAGACTGGGCTGGTTTTGGGATTAAGTTGGGGGAGGGGACGAGCTGGGCTGGTTTAGTGATGCCGTGGGGGGAAGGGAAGAACTGGGCTGTTTTGGGATGTAGTGGGGGAAGGGGAGATTTTGAAGCTTGTGAAGTCCACATTGATACCATTGGGCTGCAGGGTTCCCAAGCGGAATATGAGTTGCTGTTCCTGCAACCTTCGGGTGGCATCATTGTGGCACTGCAGGAGGCCCATGATGGACATGTCATCTGAGGAATGGGAGGGGGAATTGAAATGGTTCGCAACTGGGAGGTGCAGTTGTTTGTTGCGAACCGAGCGGAGGTGTTCTGCAAAGCGGTCCCAAAGCCTCCACTTGGTTTCCCCAATGTAGAGGAAGCCACACCGGGTGCAATGGATACAATATACCACATTGGCAGATGTGCAGGTGAACATCTGCTTAATGTGGAAAGTCATCTGGGGGCCTGGGATAGGGGTGAGGGAGGAGGTGTGGGGGCAAGTGTAGCTCTTCCTGCAGTTGCAGGGGAAGGTGCCGGGTGTGGTGAGGTTGGAGGGGAGTGTGGAGCGGACAAGGGAGTCACGGAGAGAGTGGTCTCTCCGGAAGACAGACAAGGGTGGGGATGGAAAAATGTCTTGGGTGGTGGGGTCGGATTGTAGATGGCGGAAGTGTCGGAGGATGATGCGTTGTATCCCACCCATGGACATTAGTTTTAAGGTACATGCCAGCCTCAAACCTTTAAGGTACATTTCTGATTGACTTTAAAAGCGGTTCTACACTTGAGTGGTGGACCAGTACCTTTCATCGCAATGCTGCTGCCCGGACTCTTTGCACCTATCTAATGGATTCAATCAGGCTGTATCTCAGGCTGCTCGCTTTTTCTCTTTGCACCCCATTCCTTTACGTCTCTTTCGATGCTCCCAGCACCCCTGCCTTAAATAGAACATAGAACATAGAACAGTACAGCGTAGTACAGGCCCTTTGGTCCACGAGGTTGTGCCAACTGATTATCCTACTCTAAGATCAAAACTAACCTGCATACCCTTCAATGTTTTATCATCCATGTGCATATCCAAGAGTCGCTTAAATGTGGGTAATGTATCTGTCTGTACTACCACCACTAGCAGTGCATTCCATGCACCCACCACCCTCTGGCAGCTCCCCGATACCTTGCTTCAATCACCTTAAAATTATACCCCCTCATGGTAGTCATTTCTGCCCTGGGAAAAATTTAAATAATACCTTACCTTTTTGCACTGAACCTCTTCAGCCGGAGCTTAAAGGCTCATAATACTTCTGTCCTGCCTTGCCTTTTAGCACTGACACAAAGCCAAGCAGATTGTCATGGCTACCAGATTATACTACTACTGTGCATGTAAAACTCTTTGACTTTGTGTTATAAGTAAACAGTCTGGGTCATTCTGTTTTATCTTAATTTGCTTAATTACTTATGTTAAAACAAAATTTGCAACGCTGCATTTTTTATCAGTGAAAGATCACTTCTTTAAAATCAAAACAAAACATGATTTATCAGGCCAAAGTTCAGCCTGAGGTCTGTTCTGAAGATTCATAACAGACTCAAAATGTTAACTCGGTTTCTGTGTCCTCAGATGCCTCCAAACTTGTTGACTTTCCACAGCATTCTTTGCGTTTGGCTGGAATCTGATTTGCCAAGTAAAAACAATCAATTTGGATTGTAACATCCTTGGTACCAGGGCAGCAATCACCTTCCAAGTTGCCACAGTTTGCACATGGTGCCATAGCTGATCCAGCAACTCAGAGTGCCCTGACACTCATATACCAAAGGCAACTTTGTGCAATCAGCATTAGTGGCAGTTTGACCCATGCCTCTGACAAACTTGCCTATAGGTCTCACGTCAGCTTATACATTTCTGTGAAGTTCTTAACTACCAACATCCTGGGGATCCTCTCCTGCCTGGGTCTCCAACAATCCTCCCAGTGCCAGCAGTCCACTGTGTTTCGTCCTTGATTAACTGTGGAGCCATGGCAGGGATATGCTCACCATCAGGTGCTACTGGCTCTAATCTGGCTAAAGTACACACCAAGGTATGACAATCTGAGCTGCTGGGGGGGGTGCAGAGAGAGCCCTGCTGGTGCTTCGTGTGAGGGATTTGAGAACTCCTCAGAGGTGCTGGATGAGAAAATGTGTTATGAGGCTACCCTCTTGCAGCCAAGGCTGTGCACATTCTACTTGTACTTGCAAGAAACAAAAGACAGAAAGTATCCCAAACAAAGAGTAAAAGTTCAGACATGATAAGAGTATCAGTGATAATGCGAACTGCAGATGCTGGAGAATCCGAGATAATAAAATGTGAGGCTGGATGAACACAGCAGGCCCACAGCATCTCAGGAGCATAAAAGCTGACGTTTCGGGCCTAGACCCTTCATCAGAGAGGGGATTGGGGTGAGGGTTCTGGAATAAATAGGGAAAGAGGGAGAGGTGGACCGAAGATGGACAGAAAAGAAGATAGGTGGAGAGGAGAGTATAGGTGGGGAGGTAAGGAGGGGATAGGTCAGTCCAGGGAAGATGGACAGGTCAAGGAGGTGGGATGAGGTTAGTAGGTAGGAGATGGAGGTGCGGTTTGGGGTGGGAGGAAGGGATGGGTGAGAGGAAGAACAGGTTAGGGAAGCAGAGACAGGTTGGACTGGTTTTGGGATGCAGTGGGTGGAGGGGAAGAGCCGGGCTGGTTGTGTGGTGCAGTGGGGGGATGGGACGAACTGGGCTGGTTTTGGGATGTGGTGGGGGAAGGGGAGATTTTGAAGCTGATGAAGTCCACATTGATACCACTGGGCTGCAGGGTTCCCAAGCGGAATATGAGTTGCTGTTCCTGCAACCTTCGGGTGGCATCATTGTGGCACTGCAGGAGGCCCATGATGGACATGTCATCTAAAGAATGGGAGGGGGAGTGAAAATGGTTTGCGACTGGGAGGTGCAGTTGTTTATTGCGAACCGAGCGGAGGTGTTCTGCAAAGCAGTCCCCAAGCCTCCGCTTGGTTTCCCCAACGTAGAGGAAGCCACACCGGGTACAATGGATGCAGTATTCCACACTGGCAGATGTGCAGGTGAACCTCTGCTTAATGTGGAAAGTCATCTTGCGGCCTGGGATAGGGGTGAGGGAGGAGGTGTGGGGGCATGTGTAGCATTTCCTGCGGTTGCAGGGGAAGGTGCCAGGTGTGGTGGGGTTGGAGGGCAGTGTGGAGCGAACAAGGGAGTCATGGAGAGAGTGGTCTCTCCAGAAAGCAGACAAGGGTGGGGATGGAAAAATGTCTTGGGTGGTGGGGTCGGATTGTAGATGCCGGAAGCGTCGGAGGATGATGCGTTGTATCCGGAGTTTGGTGGGGTGGTGTGTGAGAACGAGGGGAATCCTCTTTGGGCGGTTGTGGCGGGGGCGGGGTGTGACGGATGTGTTGCGGGAAATGCAGGAGATGCAGTCAAGGGTGTTCTCGGCCACTGTGGGGGGAAGTTGCAGTCCTTGAAGAACCTGGACATCTGGGATGTGCGGGAGTGGAATGCCTCATCATGGGAGCAGATGCGGCAGAGGCGGAGGAATTGGGAATAGGGGATGCCTGCCCTGGTCAACCCATTGTCTCAGCCTGTTCCTGCCCCACCGAACTCATCTCCACCTATCTGGACTCCATTTTCCCCCCTTTGGTCCAGGAACTCCCTACCTACGTCTGTGACACTACCCACGCCCTCCACCTCCTCCAGGACTTCCAATTCCCTGACCTCCAACACCTCATTTTCACCATGGACATCCAGTCCCTATGCACCTGTATTCCACATGCAGATGGCCTCAAGGTCCTCCGCTTCTTCCTGTCCCGCAGGCCCGACCAGTCCCCCTCCACGGACACCCTCATCCGCCTAGCCGAACTCGTCCTCACCCTCAACAACTTCTCTTTCGATTCCTCCCACTTCCTACAGAAAAAGGGGGTGGCCATGGGCACCCGCATGGGCGCCAGCTATGCCTCCCTCTTTGTAGGTTACGTGGAAACCTCCCTCTTCCGCACCTACACAGGCCCCAAACCCCACCTCGTCCTCCGTTACATTGATGACTGTATCGGCGCCGCTTCTTGCTCCCCAGAGGAGCTCGAACAGTTCATCCACTTCACCAACACCTTCCACCCCAACCTTCAGTTCACGTGGACCATCTCCAGCACATCCCTCACCTTCCTGGACCTCTCAGTCTCCATCTCAGGCAACCAGCTTGTAACTGATGTCCATTTCAAGCCCACCGACTCCCACAGCTACCTAGAATACACCTCCTCCCACCCACCCTCCTGCAAAAACTCCATCTCCTATTCCCAATTCCTCCACCTCGGCCGCATCTGTTCCCACGATGAGGCATTCCACTCCCGCACATCCCATATGTCCAAGTTCTTCAAGGACCGCAACTTTCCCCCCACAGTGGTCGAGAACGCCCTTGAACGCGTCTCCCGCATTTCCCGCAACACATCTCTCACACCCCGCCCCCGCCACAACCGCCCAAAGAGGATCCCCCTTGTTCTCACACACCATCTCACCAACCTCCGGATACAACGCATCATCCTCTGACACTTCCGCCATCTACAATCCGACCCCACCAACAAAGACATTTTTCCATCCCCACCCCTGTCTGCTTTCCGGAGAGACCACTCTCTCCGTGACTCCCTTGTTCGCTCCACACTGCCCTCCAACCCCACCACACCCGGCACCTTCCCCTGCAACTGCAGGAAATGCTACACTTGTCCCCAAGGTCATAGTTAGGGGGGTGGAGGGGTGGTGATAGCGATGAGGAGCCTAAAGAGACTACCCCAAAAGCCATCATGGCTTACTCCACCCTCTGCTGAGCCATTTTCTCCTGAACTGGAACAAGGGAAGGATTAAATAAGATGAAATATGCCTTTTTACAAATTGGCGAGTGGTATATAGTGGGCTGCCTTAGGGATCCGGCTTGGAACCCCAGCTATTCACAATATATATTGAGGATTTGAATGAGAGAACAAAATGTTTGCTGATGATATCAAGTTGGGTGAGAAAGTGAACTGTGACGAGGATGCGGAAATCCTTCAGCATGATCTCGACAGGTTGGGTGAGTGGGCAAATCAATGGCAGATGCAGTATAAATTGGATAAATGTGAGGTTATTCACTTTGGAACGAAAAGCAAGAAGGTGGATTACTACCTGAATAGCTGCAAGTGGGGAGAGGGGAGTGTGCAGTGGGATCTGGGTGCCCTTGTGCACCAGTTGCTGAAGGTAAGTATAAAGGTGCAGCAGGCAGTAAAGAAGGCAAATGGTTTGTTGGCCTTCATTACGAGAGGTTTCGGGTACAGAAGCAGGGATGTGTTGTTGCAGTTATGCAGGCCCTAGGTAAGACCACACCTAGAATATTGTGTGCAATTTTGGCCTCCTTTTCTGAGGAAGGATGCTTTTGCTCTTGAGGGAGTTCAGCGAAGGTTTACCAGACTGATTCTGGGGCTGGCAGGACTGACGTATGAGGAGAGACTGACTAGGTTAGGGTTGTTTTTGCTAGAGTTCAGACAAATGAGGAGGGATCTCATAAAGACTTATAAAGCTCTAACAGGACTGGGTCGGGTAGATGCAGGAAGGATGTTCCCAATGGTGGGTGTGTCCAGAACCAGGGGTCACAGTATGAGGACTCAGGGGAGACCATTTATGATGGAGATGAGGAGACATTTCTTCACCCAGAGAGCAGTGAGCCCGTGGAATGCATTACCACAGGAAGTAGTTGATGCCAAAATATTGAATATATTCAAGAGGCGACCAGATATAGCACTTCGGGGTAAATGGGATAGAAGGTTATGGTGAGAAAGCAGACTAGGTTGTTGTGTGAACAATCAGCCATGATCGTGAAGAATGGCAGAGCAAGCTAGAAGGGCCGATAGCCTCCTCCTGCTCCTATCCTCAATGTTCCTCTGTTGCCATGAAGGTATCTGGCACAGCTGCGAGTGCTGGTGCGGGTGAGGGAAAGGTGATGATGTCTCCCACATGAATGAGTGAGTAGACAGCACAGAGGGTTCCAGAGTTTGTAAAGTGGGGGATTGGGTGGGTGAGCGTAAAAATGAGAGAAATCATTGCAGGCAATGAGAGTGATACACCAACAGCCTTGGTGTCAGAGAAACAAGTGGTGGCCCTTCTCCTCATGGAGTGGAGAAGAGCCTGACCACTGTCCTGCATTTCTGAGATTTTTTCTGGACATTGGATACCACACTGACTCAGATGGACTAGACTGGCAGGATGTGCTGCCGTGGTCCTCTCTGCTGAAAAAGGATTGCCCTGCTCTCCGTCACTGCACCCAACAAGACCTCCAGGTCCCTGTCCTCCAAGTGGGGCGCCAATTTTCCCTTGTCCGGAGCAAGGGATACAAGCAACACAGGCCTGTTCTGGACAATTTATATTTGACCAGGGGCACAACAGCCTTTTGAATATGACACCATCATCAGAGATCCCAGGATATCCAGCATTGATCAGTATTTCTGGGTAAAAAAAAGAGTAGTAGAATACACAGGAGGCCAACATAAGAGTGTTGTATGGAGGTAGTGAAGTGAATTTGGAAAGACAGTGTAAAAATAACACCTGGGCCCTTTCGAAAGAAACCAACCACAAAGTTCACCACAAATCAAGGCTTAACCGAAGATCGTATTAAAACAGCCATTTTAGCTTGAAGAAAGTGATTAGAGTTGATTTGCAACTTTTAATTTCATATAATATTTTTGAAATAGTTATTTTTTTAAATTGTAGATCCTTTCTTCTGTATGCCACTTTGATGTTGGATTTCCAACATTGGCAATTCTATCCACTTCATTTCCTGTGTAACATCTGAGTCACATTCTTCCTCCCCCTCAGACATGACGAGGGATTCTTTGAAAAGTCAATTATTATTTGGGATGTGGATGACTCATCTGTGAAGATAGGAACACTAGAATGGTGAATTATGATGCTGTGGGTAAGTTTTTCAAGTTCACACTTGCAGTTTGGAGTCTTGCCAACCAGAAGTATATATTCAGCACACAATTCCATTTAAATTAACTTGGCATGTAAATGCAGGTTTCATCTCCTGGCAAGTCACTGAGTGGTATCACTCTGTTATGAATGCCTTATACATTTTTGTAAAGGACTGTGGCAATCCGTATCTAAAATGGGTTCAGATGTCTTTCTTAAATCAAAAATGGTAGCTCAAAGCTGCAGTAACATTTTTTGGTTTCTGGAATGTCTTTTATGGACAAGATTCTGCACGAAAGGAACAATTGAGAGTAGGTGTTTTCTGAAGAGGTTTTTATAACTGATGAATGAATAATATGAAATTATTTAATTTTTAAGACTTTCTACAATACTTATAAAGGGAAAAATTCCCTCTGAAGCAAAAAGCTAAATAATATGTTCATTGTTGTGCATTGTGAAATAAGAGTAGTGTTATAATTTCTCTCAGGCTTTCCACATAAATCAGCTTTAAATGTTTTGCGAATTAGATTTGTGATCATTCTCAGAATTCAGTTTGAAAGTATTTGGAACGTATGAATCACTGAAAAATTAACATATCTTGTCTACCTGTAGTTGCCCCCAGGGCATTAAGAGTCTACCATGTGGCCTGGAGCTAGAATCACATAATCAATTACTTTGATAAGTACCTGTCTCTGACCCTTGTCATGCAACTCTTCTACCTATCATTTTAATCCAGCCGTTTGTTTTGTCTCTAGAACTACCCTTTTTTAAATCTTTTTGTAATTGCCTCTGTGCCTTAATTAGTTGAATCATTCCATCACTTGCTATTCAGCTGTTGATGCTTTACTCACACCATTTGACATTTTGATCACCTGCAAAGATTTCTTATTCAGCCTGTCAACACTCCACTCACACCATTTGTACTACCTTTTGAAACACTTAATTACCTGGAATTATCCGCAATGATCTCTCTGCCTATAAATTCTGATGCAGTGGGGGAAGGGGAGATTTTGAAGCTTGTGAAGTCCACATTGATACCATTGGGCTGCAGGGTTCCCAAGCAGAATATGAGTTGCCTTCTGCATCCCAAAACCAGCCCAGTTCTTCCCCTTCCCCCCACTGTATCACTAAACCAGCCCAGCTCGTCCCCTTCCCCCCACTGCATCCTAAAACCAGCCCAGCCTGTCTCCGTTTCCCTAACCTGTTCTTCCTCTCACCCATCCCTTCCTCCCACCTCAAGCCGCACCTCCATTTCCTACCTACTACCTCATCCCACCTCCTTGACATGTCCGTCTTCCCTGGACTGACCTATCCCCTCCCTACCTCCCCACCTCCCCACCTATACTCTCCTCACCACCTATCTTCTTTTCTATCCATCTTCAGTCCGCCTCCCCCTCTCTCCCTATTTATTCCAAAACCATCTCCCCATCCCCCTCTCTGATGAAGGGTCTAGGCCAGAAACGTCAGCTTTTGTGCTCCTGAGATGCTGCTTGGCCTGCTGTGTTCATCCAGCTCCACACCTTGTTATCTTAATATGGTTAATCTTGATTGTTTCTTGAAATGGCTAATCAAGATCCTCAGTTCAATGGCAATTCGGGTTTGGCAAGGCCCATATTTATTTCCCATGATGCCCACATTGCATGCAAGAATAAAGAAAAAAAAAGCTCAAGTTTCTTTGATTGTTGTTTAAAGCTGTTTGTAAATATATCTTGTTGGGTGCAGGAACCATCCAAAAACTTGGCAAAGCCAAGAGAGAGTTTCTACTGCTCTCCCTCCATTGCAGGTTTTTCAAGGAAACTTTACAAAGTAAAACTCCAACTTAAAATCTTTTAAATGTAAAACTGGCAAATCTGCTCTTACATGACTGTAAAAGACATTACAATTTCCTAATATGTTCTCTCTAAGTGTGGGATGAGCAAGTAAGGTGGTGACTAACCCTGCACCTCACCACCAAGACCTCACTGAATTATGAAGAGCCTAGGTTGTCAGAAGTCTGGCAGTATCTGGACCCACAATACTTGCAGTTGTGCCACGGGGGGAAGCTCACATGGGGGTGGAGGGACAAGATGCAAGAGCAGGAATAGCTTTCAGAGAGCTATCTATTGCTCCCCATCGGTGCCTCCACTTACCTCAGATTGGAGCATTTGGAAGACACAGCCCACGCTGCAGACTGATTCAGGTTGGGAAGCTGCATTCAGAACAGTTCCTGAACCCACTCCTAGGGAGAAACAGTCACTCCGAGATTTTGACCTTTCCTGCATTGGTTTCCAACCTATCTTTCTCACTCACAGTAGACCTCTATAACAATGCAGGAAGATGTTGGGTTGAGATCCATAAATAGCCATTAATTGAGCATTTAAGGACATTAATTATTGGCAAGCTGAAAAATCCCAAAAGGACTTCATTGTTAAGATGACAAGAACTTACCAGCATACAAAAGTACAAACATATGAAATGAGAGCTGAAATAGATTACTTGGAACCTCGAAACTGCTCTGCCATTCAATAAAGTCACGTGTGTTCTGTTTGTATTCTGAGTTTCATATCCCTATTTACCTCAGTTACTTTAGATCCCTTATTTAATAAAACCATGTTCAACTTCATCTTAAACATATTTATAAGTCCACTTCCATTGCCTTCAGGGCCATAGTGTTCCAAAGTTCCCTGAGACTGAAGAATTCTCATCTCCATTCCGAAAGGACTACCTCAGATTTTAAAACAGTGCCTCCTAGTTCTTACGTAACACATGAGAGGAAATGTCCTTTCCATTTGCTCTTTGTCAAGACCATTCAGGATCTTATTCTTTACAATCAAATCACCCCTCGCCCTTATAAAGTCCATTGGAAACAGTAGACCCTATAACCCTAAGAAATTCACAAAACAATTGAGAGTATAAGGCAGATCAAGTCCTGTTAAATAGTAATGGTACATAAAGAAAATAAATTCCATGATTGTGATCATGAAATCATAATCTCATTATTTTTGTAATATGGAATATTGCAGATATATTAGTTCACTTAAATACACAAGTTCATTCTCAAGAGCCAATAGAATCATTTATACATTTCAATGCATGCAAACTTTTACAGAAATTGTCAATTATGTAATGGTAGCAATTTTCTGCTGCAAAATAAGTTGAAAAAATGAGACAGTGAACATTTCTCTTGAGTAGATTTTTATCAAGGGAATGTGCCCATTAATGAGAAAAGGCGGTATGGAACAGAGGTCGGGGTGCAGCACTGGAAAGAATGGAAAATTGGGATGAAAGTCAACTGAAAATGATAAGGTGCACAGTATAAATACAAATTATAATTAAAACATCTGTGCATACTTCAAGGAACCACCTAAAATTCAAAATTGTTTAATTCATTGTTCCCCTAGATTTTTGCAGCCCCTCTGTAATAATCACTGCAGTGATTTGTTCACTGATGTTATGTAAATCAATCAATGCACAGAATCCAAAAACTGCAGTAGCTGAGGTTGAAAGTTTGATGGTCACACCTGTGAAGGAGAAAACAGTGTTAACGTTTTGGGTCCGGTGACCCTTGCGCAGAGCTGGGACACCGGGCCCTAAATGGTAACTCTGTTTTCTCCTTCACAGATGCTGCCAGATCTGCTGGGCTTTTCCAGCAACTTTGTTTTTGTTCTTGATTTACAGCATCTGCAGTTCTTTTGGTTCTTGAAAGTTTTTTGTTTGAAACCTAGTCAATTTTGTGATGATCACTTGAACATGATTCTTTTCCTTAAGAATAAGATCCTCGACCAGTTTTTATGCTGTTTGTGTTCCTTAAATTAAACAAGATCCAGTGAATAATGCAGTTGAACTTTGTGTGATTTCATGTCAGTTGATCATCAATAATGTAATTTGATCACTAATATCAAATGATAACATTTTGAATGCAGGTGATCACAAATGAGTGTGTAAGAAAGCTGTTAAATGCAGAATGGTGTCAGCCTTTTCTGGGAGGGCAGTTTAACAACAGTTGTCAAGATGATACTAGAATACATAATGAAGGACAGAGTGACCAAGCACTTGGAGCTGATAGAAAAGAGCTGACATGTCTTGGTTAACAGTAGGTCTGACTTATAAATCTATTTCAACGTATTGAGGAGGTTACTGATAAAAGGTAAGTAAGTGATGGTTAAAATATCACAGAAATAATCCTAACTTCAATTTCTCACTCTGAAGTGACAATTCAGTCCATTATACTGAACAAAATACATGCTATTTAACCAGAAGTTATGTCCAAACACTGGCGTTATTAGTGCACTGTATCAGACGCCACAAGATATTATGTATACTATATGTAAGGAAAACTGTACTTGAGTAACACAGACTAATCTTCTGATAGGTGTAAGCAAGTCAACTGAACTGGAATCACTGAGTTAGTCACGCATAATATTTGGATCCTATTCAAACTGCCTTTCAGACAACTGTAATCTGATGAAGTATTTAGCAGCTGTTCAATGAGTAAGCCAATTTATGTCTAAAATCACATGATTGCATAACAGATTTTGAAACATTTCAGAGTTTCCCGGTTAAAGTTCAGGGTGAGAGACAAACATCTTAGCTCCAAAACACTTTTTAACCTAAGACACAATTACAAAACTATTATCTATGCCTGTGAATAGTGCAAAGAAAGTTCACAAACTATAGCCCAGGTGAATTTCTGGTTCTCCTGATCATTTCTTTGTATCGTCTTTACGTTAACATGGCAAACCATGATTGAAATTACATTGGAGGTTCATTCCCTCCTCTTCGTCAATAATACCATGCAATCGCAAAGGCTCAGTCAAGAACATAAACATTCTGTGTGGGACAGAGACAGTTTAGAACTTAGGTCAAAATCTATGGAACTCATTGGGCATATGGAATACAGAATGAAGAAAATGCAAATAGTGAGGTCTGTTAGCTTTCCCTTTCCTGGTATATATATATTCTCCTTCACCTGCTTACTTCAGGGCCATCACTGATCTCTCTTTCGATCATAGTAACATATAACCAGGCCTGGATTCCTAGGCCCAGGAGAATTCTTTCCCATTCACATTTGGGACTGTTGGTTCTCATGGTAAGGTGACAGTAAAGGAAAGTTGGCATAATAGTCTGGAAGTCCTCCCTGCTCTTACCTCCACACTCCCACACCACGCCCCCCCCCAACCCCCTACTTTCTGCCACTTTCAGATCCACTTTCACTTACAATTCTGAGATTGCAAGCACCAGGGGGTTTTTGCTCTTGACAGCCGTGGGATCATATTTGTCCTGAAGGAACCTTTGAGGTGAATCCCAGTTATCCATTTGGTAAAGATCCAAAGACCACAAACGAACATAGACATCTAACTTTCCATTAAACAGAGACTATCAAGGGTATAGCTTGAGGGTAACAACCCCACAAGCGTGGGGTAAGAATTTTTAACATCCATCATAACTGATTCAGGAAATCAACCTGTACTGTTGGTTTTATTCTGCACCATACTCTATTATCTAGCCAATTGTTGCAAACACCTTGAGATAGACATTTTTAATGTGTATGAATATAATAAACAGTAAGGAAATTATGATATTTTGCTGACAGAAATTCCTGATATGTTGATATTTGGACCACTCATCCTGCTGATGCTCATTTCTTGATATAATAATGATGATTTCTGCACAATTGATATAATCAATGATTATTGCATTTAATTAACCTCAAATTAATACAGATTGTGGATTCTTACAGGACTCTCAGGATACTTTAACAAGACCTGCTTTCATACGTTCACTATATTGTCAAAAATTAAGGATAGACAGTATGTTGAACATCTATAAAAAACTATTATCTCCAAAATCATATTTCAATTGGAAAAGTTTCTTTTGACTAGTTTGGTTTCATTTAAGTGAAACCTTTTAAAAAAGATAACAAAGTGTGAAGCTGGATGAACACAACAGGCCAAGCAGCATCTCAGGAGCACAAAAGCTGACGTTTCGGGCCTAGACCCTTCATCAGAGAGGGGGGTGGGGAGAGGGTTCTGGAATAAATAGGGAAAGAGGGGGAGGCGGACCGAAGATGGAGAGAAAAGAAGATAGGTGGAGAGGAGAGTATAGGTGAGGAGGTAGGGAGGGGATAGGTCAGTCCAGGGAAGATGGACAGGTCAAGGAGGTGGGATGAGGTTAGTAGGTAGGAGATGGAGGTGCGGCTTGAGGTGGGAGGAAGGGATGGATGAGAGGAAGAACAGGTTAAGGAGGCAGAGACAGGCTGGGCTGGTTGTGTGATGCAGTGGGGGGAGGGGACGAACTGGGCTGGTTGTGGGATGCGGTGGGGGGAGGGGAGATTTTGAAGCTGATGAAGTCCACATTGATACCATTGGGCTGCAGGGTTCCCAAGCGGAATATGAGTTGCTGTTCCTGCAACCTTTGGGTGGCATCCTTGTGGCACTGCAGGATGCCCATGATGGACATGTCATCTGAAGAATGGGAGGGGGAGTTAAAATGGTTTGCGACTGGGAGGTGCAGTTGTTAATTGCAAACCGAGCGGACGTGTTCTGCAAAGCGGTCCCCAAGCCTCCGCTTGGTTTCCTCAATGTAGAGGAAGCCACACCGGGTACAATGGAATTACCACTTTGCAGAACACCTCCGCTCGTTTCGCAATAAAATCGCTTTGCAGAACTCCTCCGCTCGGTTCTCAATAAACAACTGCACCTCCCAGTCGCGAACCATTTTAACTCCCACTCCCATTCTTCAGATGACATGTCCATCATGGGCATCCTGCAGTGCCACAAGGATGCCACCCGAAGGTTGCAGGAACAGCAACTCATATTCCGCTTGGGAACCCTGCAGCCCAATGGTATCAATGTGGACTTCACCAGCTTCAAAATCTCCCCTTCCCCCACTGCATCACACAACCAGCCCAGCCTGTCTCTGCTTCCCTAACCTGTTCTTCCTCTCACCCATCCCTTCCTCCCACCCCAAGCCGCACCTCCATCTGCTACCTACTAACCTCATCGCACCTCCTTGACCTGTCCGTCTTCCCTGGACTGACCTATCCCCTCCTTATCTCCCCACGTATGCTCTCCTCTCCACCTATCTTCTTTTCTCTCCATCTTCGGTCCGCCTTCCCCTCTCTCTCTATTTATTCCAGAATCCTCTCCCCATCCCCCTCTCTGATGAAGGGTCTAGGCCCAAAACGTCAGCTTTTGTGCTCCTGAGATGCTGCTTGGCCTGCTATGTTCATCCAGCTTCATACTTTGTTATCCTGGATTCTCCAGCATCTGCAGTTCCCATTATCACTGATACCTTTTTAAAAAAGGATTGGTTTTTAAAAAATTATTCCCCATTACTTCTGAAAGCAGTTGTAAAGAGGGACTGAGATATTGGGTTTCGGCAACGGTAGCAGCAGATACTTATAATAGTGCATTCTGTAATATATCCTATTAAATGAAAAATTGGTGCGTGACTTCAGAGGAAACCAACATCCCACACTCAGGCCACTGTTGTCAAACCAACCCAAGAGCTGTTCCTTTCTTGATTTCCTTTGCCTCTCATGCTGAATTACCTTGATACAACTTGCTTCAAGCTGTATCATGCCATTGTGAATCATATTTTGACACATCTCCCTGTTGAAAGCGTCATGCTCCCATGTGTTAGTTGAGATGTCACATTATTTTTAGATAATAGAGCTATAGAGATGTAGAGCACAGAAACAGACCCTTTGGTCCAACTCGTCCATGCCAAACAAATACCCCAGATAAAATAGTTCCATCTGACAGCATTTGGCCCATATCCCTCTAAACCCTTCCTATTCTTATACCCATCTAGGTGCCTTTTAAATGTTGTAATTGTACCAGCCTCCACCACTTCCTCTGGAAGCTCACTCCATACACACAGCACATTCTGTGTGAAAAAGTTGCCTCTTGGGTTCCTTTTAAATCTTGCCCCTCTCACCTTAAACCTATGCCCTCTAGTTTTGGACACTCCCACCTCAGGGAAAAGACCTTCTCCATTTACCCTATCCACTCCCAACATGATTTTACAAACCTCCACAATGTCACCTCTCAGCCTTCCCACTTCAGGGAAAATAGCCCCGGTATATTCAGCCCCTCTCTGCAGCTGAAACCCTCCAATCCTGGCAACATGTTTGAAAATCTTTTCTGAACCCTTTCATGTTTCACAACATCCTTAGGAATTGCACACAGTATTCTAAAAGTGGCCTAACCAATATCCCTTGCAGCTGCAATATGCCCTCCCAACTCCTAAACTCAATGCACCGTCCAATAAAGCCAAGCATACCAAGTGCTTCTTCATTATCCTATCAACTTGCGACTTCTTTCAGCAATTGTTATAGCTTTTCAACTGGCTGCCAAAAATAATACATTAATCTTCAACTCAGACATGAAAGAACCTTAGTATCAGACATTCAGATTAGCTTAACCTATCCCTTATGCATTTTATTGTCATTGCTTCTCTACCTGGCTTGGATAATTCTTCAAGGACCACAGTGCCTGGGATTTATGCCACCATCAAACTTTCATATTCTTTCTGTAGCAAGCTACATGAACGTGTTGGAGTTTTTTTTTAATATGGAGACTGTTAGAATCCAATTATCCCAATGAATATTAGCTTGAAGGTGAGGACAGAACAAGAACAGGGTTTCTCTTTTGAGGCCAGGAAATCTAAAAAATAATCAAGTTTTCCAAATGTACTAATTATTAATAACACAATGTCTTGATTTTGCCTGTAGGTTTCACCCATGGTCACTCTGTCTGGAAAACTGGCAACCCTGTTAGGTGGGAAATCTCAGAAATGCAAATTCACAGCTGAACCAGTCAGAGGACAGATAGATTGATTTGGAGCATGGAAATATACTAATGTGAGCAGAGCTTCATGCAGTCACCAAGAAATGGACTTCTGACCCAGGGTGGGAGACTGATAGCAGTGGAGAGAATGGGGACATTCAATCTTTGATAAAGCAGGTACTGATCAGGGGAGTCATAAAATCATAGAGATCATTCCCTGATCCAAGAGATATCCAGGCAGAGGTGAGACTGTTATGGTCTAGAGCCGAGCACTCAGGAATCACTGAAGGTTATTCTGATGAAGTGGTGAAAGGATGGCAGGAATAAGGGGTGAGATTACTTGTTCATTCAGGCCCACAGGCAATGCTGCAATGGCCTCCTGCTGAGGTCCATTTTCCCCATTATCCCCACACCCAATTTCCTCTCCCTCCTGCTTCCATAATCTTGTCCTAATTAGTGTCACCTATGCTTATTCACCTTTTTCTTGGAAGTCATCTGGTTATCTATCCTCTGTCCAGGAAAGCCTGGGAAACCCAACTGGCCACAGTTAAATATGTAAAACAGGTAAAATCAGAGGCAGCCTGCATTGATTACACGTTTAAATTGACTTCACCTCTTCGGAGTGGGTTGGCAGCTCACCCTTTGTCCCATTCCCAATAACGACAGAAGTTAACAAGTCAGGAGGCTGCTCAAGTTTGGGTTTCAGGTTTAAAATTAGACCTAACAATATTAACATTCCATTTATAGCTATTAAAATCTATCTGACGTGGCATAGATTATGATAATACTTGCCTTTTGACCTTTGGTGCAAAATACAGCTATAATCACCACCACAGCCAAGAGACAATGCTCCTTGCCCTGCTCTAAAGTTGGATTTGTAATTACGGCAATAGCAGACTGCAATGAGGGCCGTATTAATGAAGCAGAGATAGTAGACACATTGTTCCTTGCTGTATTTTGCAATTATTACTTTCTTTGAAAGTATGCACATAGTCTAGGGCCGGTTGCCAGTTTGACATGGGGATTAGCACGCAGGTACTGATAACATATCACCAGCATGTCACACTGGAGCTCAATTCTGAAGCTAATAATATTTCTTCTCACACAGCTGAACACACAGACAACAGCAGGACAAGCCATTGCGTCATTTCTGTTGGTTCAACGTATAATTGTGGATGCTGTTTGGTTGATGCAGCATAGTTTAAGCGTGCTCATGTCTACAGGAATGGCATGGCAGATGGTGGATATTTTTGTCTTAACTTCAAGGATTCAAATGAAGCATCTCCTTCCAGGCACGAATATTCCATGTTGCATCTCCAGTGTCCAACAATGGGGGAGAATGAACAGAAGTGGTGCTGAGCAGGACAAGCTGCTTGAAGAAGGAGGAAGATGAATGGAGAAGGAACAGTGGCTCTCAGCAGCAGGCCATATCTACCAAGAAACTAGAGGGCATAGATTTAAGTTGAGAGGGGAAAGATTTAGAAGGGACTTAAGGGACAGTTTTTTTTTCCACACAGAGGATGTTGCGTGTATGCCAGAGGAAGTGGTCGAGGAGAATACAATTACAACTTTTAAAAGATACATGGACAGTGTGACGATGCTGTCACTTTATAAAGGTTATTATGTCCTGGGTTTTTTTTGAAGAGATGTTGTAAAGGCAGAAATGCTGAAGTGGCTAGGGAGCCAATCTGAATCAATGTTTTTTAAAACAGTTTAACAATGGAAGAGGAATGTCCAGTACTCCCAGATCAGGTTCTAGTTTTTTTTTAAGTATAGAAGACACAAAATGTTTCGAGTACCAGAAGTGTTGCAAGCTTCAGTAAAGGACTCCTCTGACTTTCTTTGAAATCGCTCTCTGGACGTTGTTCCCTCCTGCCTGTAAGAATCTGTGTCTGAATTTATCTTTTTGCCAAGGGCTGTGTTTGTGGGATGCTATTACAATGTAACAGTTAATTAGTTAAGCTGCTATATCGGGTAATTAGATTTTCCACGAGTTAAGTTTCTCTAAATTGCACTTTTTGTTCATGTTTCAACTGTAGTGTTTAAATAAATTTTGTTTTGTTTAAAGCCAAGTGGTTTAACCAGTTGCATCACAACTGGAACACCCACTTTACATTTGCCTTTTAGCGAAGAAAAAGCTATGGTGTAGGTTACCTTCTTAAAATATTTTGAGGGGTTCTGGCCTGGTTCATGGCAACAGGCATTTGGATTGGAAAGGTTTAGAGGGATATGGCTGAACAACCCCCTCCTGCTCCAATCTTCTATGTTACCATGTTAATATATTCAGGTCTCTTGGAATACAAAGCCTCAGTGTCTCCTTTGCGCAAACACAGCTTGTAAACTGGAGGACATTGTAAATATCCCTTCCTCGAGTCTGGAAGGACTCAAGGTGCATAAAGCTACAATCACCACCACAGCCATGAGGCAATGCTCCTTGCCCTGCTCTAAAGTTGGATTTGTAATAATAGCAATAGCAGACTGCAATGAGGACCGTGTTAATGAAGCACAGATGGCTGACACATTGTTCCTTGTTCAGATTCAGATTGAAGAAGTATCCCCTGAAAACTCTTAGAGTCATAGAGGTAGATAGCATGGCAACAGGCCGTTTGACCCAACTTGTCCGTGCTGACCAGGTTACTTAAACACTTGTCTTTAAATTAGATTAAAGTTCAGGTCCAGGCTATCTCCTTGATGTATTTGAATGGGGTTTGGTTTGGTCTATAATATTGACATTAATTAACAGCCAGTGTCAGTAAAGTGACCACACCCCCACACCCTATTTACCCACCACTTATCAATAATCCCAGAACTGGCATTCTGTTACTAACCAGCACAATATCCTCTTGGCCAAAATGCAAAAATTATAGGGACCACAAAATAAGTATTTCAAAATCAGTTTTGGCGTATTTCACTTTTCTACTACTCTTATGTAGTGCCAGCACTGTGGCTCCAGCACTCTGCTGGAAAGCTACTGGCTTTGAGTGAGGGATACTTTGGAGGATGGTGTCACATAGCTCTGGCCCTAGAAGTCCATTGCTGTTGACTACACAACCTTGGCTGCAGTCTCACCGAGCATGGCAGCTTGCATATTTTATGTTACAGAGTAGATTTCATGACCTAAGTCTGAGATTCCAATGCAACACCCAGATGTTGAATAGCCACAGCTTGTTCTTCAGTGCAAGGTGAAACATTGGCCATCTGACACTGCCTCATGGTTGGGCCAAGTGTTTAAAGGTATTTGACCACCACTTCCTTGCTGAAAAGGATGCACAAAGTCTTGTGTCAAGTATGTGTTGAACTCTCCAAGGTTTCCTGGCAAGTTTTTTGGTAGGCCACCATGCATTTCAGTGCACATATCCATGAATCTGATTCTGTTGAGCTGAATCATCAAAGTCCCATAGTGTCTGCAGTCTCACCATCAAGCAAACTAGCAATTACTTCTACCCCTGCCATTGCTGCAGCTGACTCATGCTAAGTGAATCAACATGCAACATGCATCTAAGTTATAAGTTTAACTACACAGGTGGTCCATATTGGAGCTGATGGCTGAGAGATTAAGAAATGGTGTTTCTTCTTCATCACTGTCTTCCTGCTCTTCCATCTTTCTCTTGCTTTACTGCCTGGGCAAGATTGGGCACCTGAAAAATGAGAGATAGAAAGGTAGGTTTATGGTGGTATGTGGAGTGGCAAAGTGAGAGGTGTGGACTTTTGCCATCCATAACTCAAATCAGAGGACACTGTGGGATGAGGAAGAAATATCAGAAGAAGAATTAGGCAAGAGCATTCTTTAATGTTTGATTGCTTCAGCTGCTCTGCTAATCACCAACTTAATCAGCTCTGCTCCAAAGGTGGAGTACATTCTCCTGCACTGAGTTGTAAGACATACCACATGTGACCATTTCCCATTGGTTCGGAGCTGCTGCCCCCAATTGTCCTACAAGTATCACAGCATAAATTGCAATGTGTTTGCATAATGTGGTTTTCATGGTTTAATAGCTGGGAGATAGCATTGCTCCAAGTTTCAAATGCATAAGTGTCTATTGATGAGGCAAAACTACGAATGTTAGGCATGAGATATGCCTCATGGAATGTTACATTGTGAGTGATGAAGGGGGCTGATGCATTGAACTGTGTGTGAAGCTATAGATGCAATATGTGATCACGTCTTTTGATACATTCACAAATCCTAACTATTCACGTAAAGTCACTACCCTTCTAGTAGTACTCCATCCAAGTCCTCAGGTTAGATTTCTGGCATCAACCATCATTGTCATATGATTGCACCGTTTTTGCACCTTGTAAAAAAAACCTTGGAGCTTAATTTTCTATGACATTGTGCCATTATTGGATCTTTTCCAGGTGACACTCACTTTTAAATTTTATTTCTGGTATTTATTGGAACAAAAATGTATCCACAACCCCAACTACGTAAACGGTGCAGGCTGTTTTTACATACCTAAGGCTAACTTGAACCTTCCATACCATTTTACTCCTGCACGGTCATACAGCCATTCAACAACATGCTTAGAGCCGGCTACAAACTGTAATCTTATCAATAAATAGACAGTCACAGATTATGATCCACCTGCATTAGAAGCAATTTGTTCATCACACATCATGATTCACATGTCCACTTTTCAGGTTATCAAATTGTGGTTCTTAGCTTTTGTTGCATCTTTGAATTTAACTTTGCAAGGAGCCTCCCAAAAGACATTAAATCATTAAAAACTGAAAGAACTGCGGATGCTGTAAATCAAGAAAAAAAACAAAGTTGCTGGAAAAGCTCAGCAGGTCTGGCAACATCTATGTCTCAAGTCTCAAGTCCGGTGACACTTCCTCTGAGGAAATACCTCCTCACAGTCTATCTCCAGCAAATCAACTTTGTCTTTTTTAAAATTATTCATTCCAAGCATCACTGGCTAGGCTAACATAACTGCCCAGGCTAACATAATTGTCCACTCAGAAGACTGTTAAGAGTTAACCACATTGCTGTGGACCTAGGGTCTCATGTAGGCTAGACCAGGTAAGGGTGGCAGGTTTTGTTCACTAAAAAAGAATGTCAGTGAACCAAATGGATTTTTATGACCATTGTCATGGTTGCCATTAGCTTTCCCTTTTGAAATTTTTATTGAATTCAGTTTTCATGATCTGCCCTGGTGGAATTTAAACTCAAGCCCCATAGCATTGTCCTGGGTTTCTGTATTACAAATCTGGTGATATCAACATTATGCACTGACTCAATTTTTCTCCCATCCTTGTTTCTGAGGATTATGTTTGTGTATGCCTGTCGACCAAGTATTGTAGAAATTTGCCATTCCTTCCACAGGAAGCTCGACCAGGGGACTTTCCCATTTCTACTACCTGCCATCAGGAGCTTTGAAAGGATATACAGCCCGTGAATCAACCTGCTTGGTACACATTACAAACACACCATTCATTGCCCACAAGTTCTGGCCTTGGACTCAAACCCAAAAGCTGTCATCTAGAGGTAGGAACGCTATCACTGTGCCAAAACACCTCCAATAACACTTGACATTGTACCATATTACACGAACCAAATTGGCACCCTTGAAATTTCTAGTGGTCATCTGGTTTAACATTTGTCATTTTCACAATATGGTTGGCTGTCATTGGTAATTATTCTTGCTATAAATAAAGTGCACAATTTCAGTTTATGCTAATATTTTGAACACTTTTGACATGTTTCACAAAGTCAAAGGTGGGGGTTTAGAAAAAAGTCACGCATTGCTTCGGCTGGCAAGATTTTATCATTATTTCACAGTTGCATGATTCACGGTGGATTCAATTTTAACAAAAAGCTGCAATTTGTGGAAAAGAATAGACAACACTGGTGGAAACAATATAAATGTGGTTTAACGAGTTTGAATTCAATTTCCTTTGAAGAATAGTGAACATTTTGATGGTAACTATTATTAGTAAAACTCAGTTATCATTGAATTATCAAATAGCTTGCTTACACTAATCACCATCTAAACCATCAAATATAAAGTTTGTTGAAATTATTCAGATTTGCTGATGGAACAACTACAGCTGAGCTACTTGACCTGTGAAAAGGAATTTAGCTTTTCGTGCTTTAACAAAAGAAAGCAAAAAAATGCACAAACACATGAGCAATCATCTTTTAGAAAAACGGAGCTGTGCATTCCAGCAAATGCCCATTCAAAGTCGACACAAAGCAAAATTGCCTTCAAAAGATAATTGTCAAAAGACATGGGAAAATGTAGTCAACAAAGCCAAAAAGATATTCAACAATTGGAAAGAACATGTTAAAAAGCATATATTATCAAGCAATTTGTGATTTGATCCAAAAAAAACTTGCATAATACAAAAATAGCTAGTAAAAACCTCAACACTGAGAAGGTGACAAGAGAAATAAAGATTGAAAATCTGTACAAAATTTTCAGTGAGTAAGCCATGACATTAAACTGCCTTTACAGATCCTACTAAGTGACAAGCTCTGTTAATAAACTCAGACCCATGATACTTGCTCTGCTTGACAACCTGGCTTGTATTAAAAGTCTGGAAGTAGTACTGGGAAAGATCTTCAATAGGAACAGAATTTCAGATCTCCTAGGCTGGATTTTCTTCTCCAACAGCTAGCCAGAAATAAGTTGGGTCTGAGTAAAATCAGGCCCACACGACTAAGATTTTAAACTTACTCCTCCATTCTCAGCCCACACCAACTTCTTCTAGTCAGGAAACATGTCAGGCCACAACATCATATGCAGGACTTGTAATGTTGAGGTTGTCATTATAAAGGCTGGGAAGACATTGGAATTTCATACCCTACACATTTCTCAACACAATGGGATGAACCTGGTAACTGACAAACCTGACTATGAAACCAGCTATTCCTTGCTTGCTAATATCTCTCTCTCCAGTTCTGGACTGGTGCTTAGCACAACATTTTCAGAAACAACTAGAGAGGAACAATCAGTCAGGAAGTCCACATCACCTGAAAGAGTAAAGACCTTTGTTTAAAAGTTCAAACCTTTTAATTTCTATTTCCACCTTCCTCTTGGATCTCAAATTGCATCATTTGCAATTGTATCTTGCCAACTCAATCTTTATGGACCTACATCAGCCTTTCTTCTTCCAATTCCACCTCCAGTACTATCTTTGTTGTTCTTAGCCACTACTTTTACCCCAAATGCCAACTCTCCTGCTAATTCCAAACCAGAACCAAACCTCAGTTAATTGTTGCAAACCAGTGAAGGATGCATTTACCATTTCCAGAAGAGCCTTCATAGCTGATAGAACCATCTTGCTGTTCACTTCTGTCATCATCCCTCTACCTAAGAAAGTACATGCAATGTGCATTAATGACTACCACCCAGTGGCCCTGGCCTCAACGATCATGAAATGCTTTGATAGGCTGGTCACAGTCCACATCAGCTCCAGTCTCCCAACCCACCTCAATCCTCTACAATTTGCCTACAGTTCCACAGAGGATATCATATCCTTAGCCCTGCACTCATCCCTGGAACATCAGGACATCAAAGACACCTGCATCAGACTCCTGTTTGTTGTTTACAGCTCCACCTTCAAAATCATCATCCCTCCAGACTAATCTCAAAACTGCATGACCTTGGTCTCAGCTCCACCCTCAGCAACTCGATCCTCAGCTTTCTGACCCACAGGCTGCAGTGAAGATAAGTAACTGCACCTTCTCCACAATAACACTGGAGCCCCACAAGAATATGTCATCAGCCTCCTACCGTACTCCATTTACACCTATGGCTGGGTTGCCAAATTCTGATCAAACACCTTCTACAAGTTCGCTGACAACACCACCGCAGCGGTACAGATATCTAACATAAACAAGGCTAACTACAGAAGGGAGATAGAGGGCTTGGTGATGTGGTGCATTGGAAACAATCTGCCTCTCAATGTCAGCAAAACTAATGAACTGATCATTGACTTCAGAAAGAAAGAAAGAGCACACACCCCCATCCACATCCACAGAACTGAGGTTGAGAGGGTGAACAGTATCAAGTTCCTTGGAGTGCTGATGACTGACAACCTGTCCTGGGCTTCCCATAGAGATGCAACAGTCAAGAAAATAGAACAATACCTCTACTTCCTCAGGAAGCTCAGAAAATTTGGCATGTCCACAAAGTCCCTCACCAACTTCTGCAGAGGTACCATTGAAAGCATACTATCTCGATGCTTTACGGCCTGGTAAGGCAACTGCTCTACCCAGGACCGTAAGAAACTACAGAAGGTGGTGTGCACAGCCCAGACCATTACAGAAGCCAACCTTCTATCCATGGACTCCATTTACGCAGGTCGCTGCCACGGAATGACTGCCAACATCATCAAAAACTCATTGCAGCCTGGTAATGATCTCCTACAAACTCTTCTGTCAGACAGAAGACACAAAAACCTGAACACATGCATGACCAGGTTCAGGGGTGGCCTCTTCCTGGCCATTATCAAACTCATGAATGGCCTCTCTAGCCTCAAATAATAGTGATCTTGCTTACGTTTATTTTGCCTAGTGTGTGCCCTATGCAATGTAAGCTGTGTGCCTTTGTCTAAGCCTTATTGATTTCTACATCCTTTGCTTGCCATGAGCTGCCTGTACCACTCATAAACAAAACTTTTCACTGTATTTCGAGACGTGACAATAAATAAATCAATCATTTCAAGTGCTTAAATTCACCGTGAACTCCTGTTAGAAAAATTGTAGACAATATCTCAGCGCTCCCATCACATTCTATAAATTCCCAGTCCTGGTCAAGCCTCCAGTTGTTAAGATCTCAGTAATAACCAAAAATACTTTAGGATTGTTTAAGAACGAAAGGGTTGTTTTTCAGACTGGAGGCGGTGACCAGCGGTGTGCCACACGAATCAATGCTGGGTTCATTGCTTTTCGTCAATTTATATAAAAAGGATTTGGATGTGAACACAGCCGGTATGGCCAGTAGGTTTGCGGGTGACACCCAAACTGGATGTGTAGCAGGCAGTGAAGAAGGTTACCTCAGAGTACAATGGGATTTTGATCAGAACGACTAATGGGCAGAGGAGTGGCAGGTGAAGTTTAATCTAGATAAATGTGAGGCAAATCAGGGCAGGACTAATACACTTAATGGTAAGGCCCTAGAGAGTGTTGCTGAAAATAGAGGCCTTTGAGTGCAGGTTCATATCTCCTTGAAAATGGACACATAGGTAGATAGGATAATGAAGAAGGCATTGGTATGCTTGCCTTTATTGGTCAGCGCATTGAGTATAAGGGTTGGGAGGTCATATTGTGGCTGTAGACGATATTGGTTAGGCCACTTTTGGAATACCATGTACGATTCTGATCACCCTGCTGTCAGAAGGATGTTGTGAAACTTGAAAGGATTCAGAAAAGATTCACAAGGAAGTTGCCAAGGTTGGAACGTTTGAGCTAAAGGGAAAGGCTAAATACACCGAGGCTATTTATTTCCTGGAGCGTCAGAGGCTGAAGGCTGGCCTCATAGAAGTTTATGAAATCATGAGGGGCATGGATTAGGTGAATAGACAAGGTCTTTTCCTTGGGTGGGGGAGTCCAAAACTAGAGGCCATAGGTTTAAGGTAGAGGGGAAAGATATAAAAGGGACCGAAGGGGCAACTTTTCATTGCAGAGGGTGGTGCATGTATGAAATCAGTTGCCAGAAGAAGGTGATGGAGGCTGGTACAATTACAACATTTAAGAGGCATCTGGATGGTTATATGAATAGGAAGGGTTCAGAGGGATATGGGCCAAATGCTGCAAATAGGACTAGATTTATTTAGGATATCTGATCGGGTGAGTTGGGCTGAAGGGCCTGTTTCTATGCTGTATATCTTTATGACTCTATGACTCTAAACTGGAAACACAGGTATTTGCTAAAAGAATGAAGCCACAAGGCTCATAGTTTAAACAAAAATAAATTACTACACAAAAAGTCAAACAAATGAACAATATTAATTACGCTATTTTAAATTGTCTAATGGACAAGGATAATGAAACACAATGAATATATTTACATATAGTCTAACTTGAATGTCTTAACTGTGAAGTTGAATACTTATTAAAACTTGAAAGATTAGCCACTTGGCAACAATTCAAATATGGGCTAAAGTCTTTTGTGCTTCCTGTTTACTTCCACCAAGGGGGCTTATTTAGTTATTTCAGGTCAGAATTCTCCTGCTTCAAATATCCTTTAACAGTCGAAGTTTCCATCTCAACCTCCTTTCTTCCCTTTGCTTGACTGTATGTGAAATACAGTGGTCAGTTAAATCCTTCACATCACAAGAATTTTATTTCTTTTAGCTAACCCAGAATTTCAATCAAATTCTATGAACAGAGATATTTCCTTCAC
The DNA here is from genome assembly GCF_030684315.1 of Stegostoma tigrinum. Taxonomy (NCBI): domain Eukaryota; kingdom Metazoa; phylum Chordata; class Chondrichthyes; order Orectolobiformes; family Stegostomatidae; genus Stegostoma; species Stegostoma tigrinum. The sequence goes on along the minus strand of NC_081361.1, from coordinate 77,914,678 downwards.
TCCAATTTGTTCTCAAGGCTCAAATTAAATTGCTTGAACCGATTCCGCCCTATAATTGACTTGTTGACTTCTTTTCCATTTTGTTCATCTTGCAGGCAGTGTGGTCACATGATCATTTTTTAATGTCAGAAACCAGATGCTAGTTCTTAAAGGGACCATTATCCTAAAATTAGATAAAGGCTTTTTTTTGTGCCAACAGCTCATGGGCTATTATACTGGACAATACCTCAAACATTTTCTTGTCTATACCTAGCCCCAGGGTCTACATCTCTGTGCTGATAAGCATAATTATCTGGGCTATACCTGCCACCATTATCCATTCTTGCAGATATATTATGCGATTCAACAGGTGCCAGTCCCTCACCCTCACTGTCAACATAACTCAGAGTTGCAATCTCTTCACTGGCACCTAGACAGGTATAATACATAGAAATGGATTGTCAGAAGTAATGTGATTATTGAAAGTATCATTTCCTACAACAGTCAGCTTGTTCTTTGATCTGGAGAGAAATTATGATAGCAATAAGAACTTGTAAAGAGCACATGATAGTCTTGGCCAAAATGAGTAAAGACTTCAGTTTGATTAAGTGTAGACTTTTCTCTTATAGACGACAAGGAAAAAATGATAAACTATCACCTTGATAGATGGAGACAGAAACCTCACCAACTCTAATGCTGGTAGCATTGAATGTCACAGTAAACTAGAGTGATTTTAGCTCTGCTTGGGTAGATGTCCTCCACCAGCCCTTTCATAACTATGCATTTCTTCAAAAGAAGAAGAGTTAAGAATGATTATGGTGCATCTGGATGTACAAGGAAAAGGTGAAAGATGATATGAGTGTAGGAACATGAACTGCGTCTATCAGTGCCTTGAGAATGAAATAAGAAAGTGATTTGAAGAGGTACGATTTGAGTAATTGTGAACAGCTAAGAAGTGGTATGTGGAAACAGTGAAGATGGTATGAAGCAGGAGTTCAGTGTGGAGCAGCTTTTTTGGATGAGAGATAGTAGAGGATGTACCTGTGCTTCTTGGTAAAGGTGGAGTCATAAAACCCCTACAGGGTGGAAAGAGGCCATTCATCCCATTGGTCTGTACCGACCCTCCAAAGAGCATCCCACCCAAACCTAGCCCCATATCCTATTCCTGTAACCCCACTTTTCCCATGGCTAACCCACCTAGCCTGCACATCCCCGGACACTAGAGGTAACTTAGCATGGCCAATCGCCTAACCTGCATATCTTTGGATTGTGGGAGAAAACTAGAGCACCCGGCAAAAACCCACACAGACATGGGGAGAACGTGCAAACTGCACACCAAGGCTAGAATCAAATAAATGACCCTGGCACAGAGAGGCAGTAGCGCTAGCCGCTGAGCCACTGTGCCACCAGAGATTCATGTGAATGCTGGAAGGAAAGCAACTGTCAGCAGGTACATTGCATGAGTTTAGTGAAAGAAAACCTCAGGACCATTCTCCCTTTCTGTTAGCTTCCATGTAGCAATTTTCACTGATAATTTCCTTTCAGTCAATTCAATCCCTTGTTAAGATCTGTAGATAATAAAATGTGAGGCTGGATGAACACAGCAGGCCCAGCAGCATCTCAGGAGCACAAAAGCTGACGTTTCAGGCCTAGACCCTTCATCAGAGAGAGGGATGGGGTGAGCGTTCTGGAATAAATAGGGAGAGGGGGGAGGCAGACCGAAGATGGAGAGAAAAGAAGATAGGTGGAGAGGAGAGTATAGGTGGGGAGGTAGGGAAGGGATAGGTCTTCAGGTTTTAAATACTCCAGGAGTGACTCACCTAAATTGTGTCCTGTTAAGGGATAGGAGGTGGGGAGGTGGAGTGGAATGTGATGGGGGTGGTGCTAGTAACCTGCAACTAGTGCGATAGGTGAACGCATCCGTTATTAAGGCTCTAAATATGGCCCACCAACTAACCTCATTATTCCCACTTCCAAGTGTGCACTATTCCACCGTCTTGTTAAATTCATGCCACAAGTCTGCCTCAATATTAATGTGTATAGATTGCTAATGCTCTCTGTCCCCGTGTGCTATTGGAGCAAAGTACTTCCCAAATTCTTCAAGCTATTAGAACATGTACTTTGATATAGAGTCACCATTTTCAACAACAACACAGAAGATTTACATATCTTTAACATTGAATAAAACCCAGAGTAGAGTTATGACCAGACAGAAATGAATAAAGAGCTATTAGGAGGGCTGATTAAAAGCTTGGATACGAGATATACTAATTAGCAGGTGAAGTCTATATTCAGGAACTTAACCTTCAATATATCCACTCCCTGACTGGCTGTCAACATAAACCTCATCCTGCAGTATGTTGGAAGGCTGAAATTTAGATCAACACTTGAGAATTTTGTGCACCCCCATTGTATTTTTCAACAGCTCTGTTTCATGTCAAATTGAGTTTATGTTTAATGTCAGGATATGCTGATTAAAACAGGATAGTTGACAGCTATGCGACACCCTTGCTATGTGACGATAAACAAACAGTCATATTGCAGCTCATACAACCATATCAACCAAGTCTCATTTATGGCAAGAATTATCAAACTTAACCCAAATTAAAAGAGTGAAATCACTGCCAAATTACAAATATTATTATCTGCATATTCCAAACTCCAAAGGTTTTCCAACAGCCCTGCTGAAATTGCAGCTAAATTTCAAAATATTTGACCAGGTACACTAAATTTTCTTTCTGCACGTTTTCACTCTAAAAATAAATAACCTCAGCTTTATCCTTTCCCATTAATGGGAAAGTAATTTGTCATTGCCTTTCTCAGGAAAACTTCACTCAAATCAATTTTAGAATTCTTGTTTTGTACATACTGTTTGAAGTTCTTAGCGTTTATTCAATCCAACACGCTCAATCCAAAAGTTGTTTCATTGACACTGTGGTGAAATGTGACTGCGTGTGGCATTATAATATTTTGGTGGGAATCCTGTGACATTAATGTTCACAAATAAGATGTGTACAGGCTACAAAGATAATAAAATGTGAGGCTGGATGAACACAGCAGGCCCAGCAACATCTCAGGAGCACAGAAGCTGACGTTTCGGGCCTAGACCCTTCATCAGAGAGGGGGATGGGGTGAGGGTTCTGGAATAAAAAGGGAGAAGGGGGAGGCGGACTGAAGATGGAGAGAAAAGAAGATAGGTGGAGAGGAGAGTATAGGTGGGGAGGTAGGGAGGGGATAGGTCAGCCCAGGGAGAATGGACAGGTCAAGGAGGTGGGATGAGGTTAGTAGGTAGGAGATGGGGGTGCTGCTTGGGGTGGGAGGAAGGGATGGGTGAGAGGAAAAACCGGTTAGGGAGGCAGAGACAGGATGGGCTGGTTTTGGGATGCAGAGGGTGGAGGGGAAGAGCTGGGCTGGTTGTGTGGTGCAGTGGGGGGAGGGGACGAACTGGGCTGGTTTTGGGACGCGGTGGGGGAAGGGGAGATTTTCATCCAGCCTCACATTTTATTATCTTGGATTCTCCAGCATCTGCAGTTCCCATTATCACTGTACAGGCTACTAATTGTGCTTGTGGTGAATGCTTGAGGTTCACAAGGAAGAGGTACTAGAACTCCTACAGTGTGAAGATAGATAAGTCCCCTGGGCCGGATGGGATTTATCCTAGGATCCTCTGGGAAGCCCGGGAGGGGATTGCTGAGCCTTTGGCATTGATCTTTAACTCATCATTGTCTACAGGAATAGTGCCAGAAGACTGAAGGATAGCAAATGTGGTTCCCCTGTTCAAAAACGGGAGTAGGGACAACCCTGGTAATTATAGACCAATGAGCCTTACTTCAGTTGTTTGTAAAGTATTGGAAAAGGTTATAAGGGATAGGATTTATAATCATTTAGAAAAGAATAATTTGATTAGGGATCGTCAGCACGGTTTTGTGAAGTGTAGGTCGTGCCTCACAAACCTTAGTGAGTTCTTTGAGAAGGTGACCAAGCAGGTAGATGAGAGTAAACCAGTTGATGTGGTGTATATGGATTTCAGCAAGGTGTTCGATAAGGTTCTCCACAGTAGGCTATTGTACAAAATGCGGAGGAATGGGATTGTGGGAGATATAGCAGTTTGGATCGGAAATTGGCTTGCTGAAAGAAGACAGAGGGTGGTAGTTGATGGGAAATGTTCATCCTGGAGACCAGTTACTAGTGATGTACTGCAAGGGTCAGTGTTGGGTCCACTGCTGTTTGTCATTTTTATGAATGACCTGGATGAGGGGGTAGAAGGATGGGTTAGTAAATTTGCAGACGACACTAATGTCGGTGGAGTTGTGGATAGTGATGAAGGATGCTGTAGGTTACAGAGAGACATAGATAAGCTGCAGAGCTGGGCTGAGAGGTGGCAAATGGAGTTTAATGCAGACAAGTGTGAGGTGATGCACTTTGGTAGAAGTAACCAGAAGGCAAAGTACTAGGCTAATGGTAAGATTCTTGGTAATGTAGATGAGCAGAGAGATCTTGGTGTCCATGTACACAGATCATTGAAAGTTGCCACCCAGGTTGACAGGGCTGTTAAGAAGGCATACAGTGTTTTAGCTTTTATTAATAGAGGGATTGAGTTCCGGAACCAAGAGGTTATGGTGAAGCTATACAAAACTCTGGTGCGGCTGCACTTGGAGTATTGCGTACAGTTCTGGTCACCGCATTATAAGAAGGATGTGGAAGCTTTGGAAAGGGTGCAGAGGAGATTTACTAGGATGTCGCCTGTTATGGAGGGAGGGTCTTACGAGGAAAGGCTGAGGGACTTGAGGCTGTTTTCGTTAGAGAGAAGAAGGCTGAGAGGTGACTTAATTGAGACATATAAAATAATCAGAGGGTTAGATAGGGTGGATAGGAAGAGCCTTTTTCCTAGGATGGTGACGGCGAGCACGAGGGGCATAGCTTTAAATTGAGGGGTGAAAGATATAGGACAGATTTCAGAGGTAGTTTCTTTACTCAGAGAGTAGTAAGGGAATGGAACGCTTTGCCTGTAATGGTAGTAGATTCGCCAACTTTAAGTACATTTAAGTCGTCATTGGGTAAGCGTATGGACGTACATGGAATAGTGTAGGTTAGATGGGCTTGAGATCAGTATGACAGGTCAGCACAACATCGAGGGCCGAAGGGCTTATACTGTTCTGTAATGTTCCATGTTCTATGTTCTATGGTATAGCATTTCATGGAAAGCTCGATAAGAACATATGACCAAAAGAAACGAAGCATATTCTGATAGAGTGAGATGAACGTTAAAGGTAGCTCATGTGGTACATAAACAATGACATAATTTGATCAAATGGGTTTATTTTGTGTGCTGTAGTTTCAATATAGATTATACAACAGGATTTCCACAGCCTAAATCACCTCAAACCCCATTTTACATTTTAGCAGCAAGAGCTGGAACTTATCACGTATAAGTATCTAATGAAAGTTTTCCAGTATAATGCAGATCTCGTTACAAGTAATTTCATTATTTTCTATTAGGAAGTGCCATATTTTCTGCAGTCCTTTAGAATGTTCCATGCTTCCAGACGCCAAATTCGTATTCAGCCAAGCTGTCAGTGAAACAGAAATTGGGCACAATACAGAAAAACTCATAATAATGCAGATATTAATCATTACTGAATCCAATATCAAAGAGCACAGCAAACATTTATAAATTATTTAACAACATACATTTTTTGCAGTTAATAATGTGTGCAATTAGGCATATTTGAAGTTAAAACCTCCTCTTTGTAATACTGCTTTGTAATGCTCATGATGACATGTTCAGTCCACCTAGTGCCTGCCTTCCGTCTCAGGGCCCCACACACAGCCACATTCCTGAGCAAGACCTAACAGCTGAGTCCTTTGTTCTAAAGAATAGGAAACACAGAAAGTCTCTGACAAGTTTTTGTGGCAAATCGTATCTGTTGAATGGCAGACTGTGACCTACCATGGTGAGAGTGGCCTGCTAAACAGATTCAGGACCAGACACGAGTCCCTGCTCAGCCAACCTCTGCTGCTGGGACCTGTGCACAAATTCATTCTACACTTTTGGAAAGACATGATCAATGATACCCATTACCAAGGAACATTCCCTCCATAGAATAAGTGGCAAACTAATTACTTTAAATGTTACACATGCCGAGTTTATCCCTTGGCATCAGGGATTTGCATTTCCTGAATAAACAAACTTCCACAGAAACACTTAGATCTCAATTTTAACTCTTCCTGCTTAATTGGAAACAAACAGCAAGACAGAAAATGTAGGGTCTTACCCATGTTCTCCAACATGCAATCATATACAATTTTAAACTTTAAGAAGCAAGGTTGCCCACCTCAAGAGGCAAAGACTTCTTCAGTATTCAGATTGGGAGCTGACAAGGTCCTCAGGGCCTGCCTGTAGTTTTAACCTGAGATCTCGAGATTTTGCTAAATGGAGATTTTCCCACCAGGCTAATGTTATCTGGAACAGGAGTCAGTACCAGAAGAGTCACAGTAAGTTAGGTTGTCTTTCTTCGTTAGCTCCTTTGTGGAGCATGAGGAGAAAATACCCCACAAAGTCTCACAATGAAACCATCATTGAGGGGAATTGTTAGCTTTATTGTCACATATACTCAAATGAGCACAGTGAAAAGTTTATACATTGGAGCTTACAGCACCATCTTAGGTACAGCTTCTTCAGTGACAAGGTCTTAGAAAATAGAGAAATAGAAAGGCCAGCATCACAGAAATAAAAGTTCAAAATAACTGTCTTCTAACCCAGGCCACACTGGCACCTCGCCTTCAGTCTGCACCAAGCCTTGGCTGCAGACTATGCCAGGCTTTACATCGAGGTTCATGAGGCTGGAAGATCTCTCTGCAATCACCTCAAGACTTGGAGACCATGCCAAGGGCATGCCAGACTGAGAGACTGTCACTTACCACCAGAAGACCTCAACACCACAACGGAGGGCCGCCACAGTGCACTAGGAGGTTACCCCACCAGGAGGACTTCTCTGCACTGGGATTTTCCCTTATCTTACTGGGATTTTCCACTCACCTGTCACATAGTTTTTAACAAAAGAGGCCCTCTGGTCCTTGGTGTTCATACCAGTCATTAAATATCCATCCATTCTAATCCCATTTTCCAGCACTTGGCCTGTAGGCTTACACACAATGATACCTCAAGTGTTCAACTAAACAGTTTTTAAAAGGCTTGATAGAATGTTAGAGGCAGGGACTTTTTTTTTAAAGCATTGAGTTGCAGACACAGATAACACTCTGGGTGAAAAACATTTTCCTCAAATTGCCTCTAAATCTTCTGTTCCTCACCTTAAAACTGCCCCTACAGGTAATTGACCCCTCTGCTATGAGGAAGGATTTTTATAATCTATCCAGTCTGTGCCCCCCAGAATTTCATAAACTCCCAACTGATCTTTCCTCAGCTTTCTTTGTACTAAGGAAAACAACCCCATCCTGCCTAGAGATAGTTGCTCCCGCATGGGCCCAAGCTATGCCTGCCTCTTTGTAGAACACGTGAGACAATCCCTCTTCCAAATCTACATTGGCCCTATCCCCGACCTCTTCCTCCATTACATCGACGACTGTTTCAGCACCGCCTCGTGCTCCCACAAGGTGCTGAAACAGTTCATCCACTTCACCAACACCCATCCTATCTTGTCTCTCTCTAACACTGCATTGCTCTAGCACCAGGCAACATCCAGGTCGAAGCATTTCTGCACTTTCTCTAGTGTATCCAACTATCTGTTCAGTTACCTTAGAAAATAGTGGCTATTCCATTTGGTTCCCGGAGCCTGTTTATGACCAATATGGTTTTAACAGCTGAGCAGATCCAATCAACATCATTCTTGCTGTTTGATTTGGAAAGTAGCAATTGGTGACATTTGGCTGTTAATATCAGATAAGCCTGTCCATTATCTCTTCTGTCTGGACACCCTGTTGTCTTTGTTTTATCCATGCCTTGGGGTAAAAGTTGAGTTTTGAAGTTACCAGAATCTGCTATAGAAATTAATCTGATGTACAGGACATGCTAATTGATTAACGTGGCTCTAATGCAATCAGAGAGGAAGTCGAAATTTTCACAAGAGCATACTGCATTGTCAAGAGGTGCAAGTCTTTCGAATGATACATTAAACTGAGGTGCCATCTCCCTGCCCGGACAGATGTAAATGATGCCATAGCACTATTTTGAGGAGAAAGAGAGCAGTTCTTGCTGTTGTCCTGACCAATATTTATCCCTCAATCAACACCACAAACACAGATTATCATGTCATTATCAAATTATTGTTATGGCCAAGGCAGAAGAGTGCATTATCATCCTAGTCCCACTACTCCATGGATCCCAGTATAAAACAAAAATACTTTTCCTAGTTATCAACGTTATCAATGAAATGCCTTATCTAACAGCATAATCTATCAAATACTTTTCTTAACAAACACAATTATTGGCTTCTTATCAAATCAAAGCTTATTCAATGAATATTCAATGAGATGGTGATGGCCTAGTTGTTTTGCCACGAGATTGTTATTCCAGGAATTCAGCTAAGGTTCCCACCATAGCAGATATTGGAATTTGAAACCAACGTAAAAGCATCTCAAATTATAAATCTACTGATGACCATGAAACCATTGCTAATTGTCAGAAAAAACCACCGGTTCACTAATGTGAAGGAAATCTAGCATCCTCACCCAGTCTGGCCTACATATAACTCCAGGGCCACAGCAATGTGGTTGACTCTCAACTGCCCTCTGAAATGTCCTAGCAAGCCACTCAGTTTTATCAGTCATGGCAAAGTCTCATCAAATAAATGAAACTGGATAGACCACCTGGCATCGACAGATACTGGAAAAGGTAAGAGTAGAAACAGCCCTGTCGACCCTGCAAAGTTCCCCTTTCCAACATTTTGGCTCATGCCAAAATTGGGCATGCTGTCTCACGGACTGCTCAAGCAGCAGCCTTACACAGTCATGCTCATGGAATCATACCTTGCAGTCAATATCCCAGACATGATCATCACCATCCTTAGATATGTCCTGTCCCACCAGAAGGACAGACCCAGCAGAGGTGGCAGCACACTAGTCTCTGGTCAGGAGGGATTTGCCCTGGGAGTCCTCAATATTGACTCCAAACCCAATGAAATCTCATGGCTTCTGCTGCTGATTACCACATACCGTCCTCCCTCAGCTGACAAATCAGTATTCCTCCTTGTTCAACAACACCTGGAGGAAATACTGAGAGTGACAAGGGCACAGATTGTACTCTGGGTGGGGAATTTCAATATCCATCATCAAGTGGCTCAGCTGCAGCACTCCTGATTGAGGTGGGCAGTGCCTAAAGGACATAGCTGCTAGACTTGGTCTGTGGCAAGTGGTGAGGGAATCAATTGAAAGGAAAACCATACTTGACCTCATCCTTATTAATCTGTCACCTGCAGATGCTTTTGTCTATGACAGTATCAGTAAGAGAGACCAGTGCACTGTCCTTGTGGAGGTGAAGTCCCACATTCAGACTGAGACTACCCTCCATCATGTTGTGTCACACTATCACCGTGCGAAATGGAACAGACTTTGAGCAGATCTAACAACACAAGCCTGTTTATCCACGAGGTACTGTGTGTCATCAACAGCAGCAGAATTGTACTCCAGTACTATTTGATAACCTAACGGCCTGGCATATCCCCACCTGATCAATACCATCATGCCAGGTGATCAATCGGGGAGCAGTACCAGGTACACATGAAGGTGAACTGTCAAAATGGTGAAGCCACCAAACAGGTCTAATTGTACGCCAAACAGCATCACCAGCAAGAGACAGACAGAATTAAGTGATCCCACAAGCAATGGATCAGATCAAAGCTCTGCACTCCTGCCACATCCAGTTGTAAACAGTGGTGGACAATTGAGCAGCTCTCTAGAGGAGGTTCCACAAATTCACAATCATCGATGAGGGAATAGCCCAGCACATCAGTGCAAATGATAAGGCTGAAGCATTCGCAGCAAGCTTCAGCCAGATGTACAAAGTGGATGATCCATCTGGGCCTCCTCTGGTGATCCCCAGAATCACAGATACCACCTGATTAGAAATAACAGTGTAATCTTTCAGTCTTCACTAGGTTCAGTAGAGGTGCCAGAACTTTAAAAAGTTGCAAATAAATTCTAATTCAAGAAGGAGATTAAGGATATTCCTAGTAATTAGCCCAATGGTTTCAATGTGGACTTCAGAAGCTTCAAAATCTCCCCCTCCCCCACCGCATCCCAAAACCAGCCCAGCTCGTCCCGTTCTCCCACTGCAACACAAAACCAGCCCAGGACATCCCCGCCTCTCTAACGTGTTCTTCATCTCACCTATCCCCTCCTCCCACCTCAAGCCGCACCTCCATTTCCCACCTACCAACCTCATCCCGCCCCCTTGACCTGTCCGTCTTCCCTGGACTGACCTATCCCTTCCCTTCCTCCCCACCCATACTCTCCTCTGCACCTATCTATTCCTCGATCTTCAGTCCACCTCCCCCTCTCTCCCTATTTACTTCAGAATCCTCTCCCCATCCCCCTCTCTGATGAAGGGTCTAGGCCCGAAACGTCAGCTTTTGTGCTCCTGAGATGCTGCTGGGCCTGCTGTGTTCATCCAGCTCCACACTTTGTTATCTACAACCCATTTAGTTTGACATTGACAGTGAGTCAGGTTTTAGAAACAATCATCAGGGAAAAAGGCGTCATCAAGCACTTGGAGAGCTCAACTCAATTCACTCCATGTGACATCAAGAAACAATTGGAAGCACTGAACAGTGCAAAGGCTATTGCTGTGCAAAGGTTGTTATTTTTTAGATAGACATAAAGTCTATCACAGCTCGGAAAAAGCTCCATCAATGATATATAACAAAACAAGCAGTTATCATCAGTCATGCAATTTTTAGAAAGCCTTGTTTAAAAAAGTTCCAAAGTCGGCAATGACATTTCCCTGATCCCGTTTTTTTTTTCAGAAACCACTGTTGGTATTTTCACAAAATTTGAACTAAATCTTTTTCCACAATTTCTCAAAAATTAAATCCCCAAAGCAATAAGAAAGATCAAGCATCTGCGCAATAATTGCTTGTGCAAATATGGTGTGCACCTTATTAACTAGAAAGTACTTTGAGTGCCTGGTGGTTGGGAAACACTTTTTGCCCTGGACCCATTGAAGCCAGCCTGAGACACAAACCTTAGGGCCCGTTCATTCTGACTGATGTCACCATATGCAATGTTATGACAATACTTGACTTTGGCAAACAGTCAGTGATCTTAATTATGCATCTACATGCAACCAATCAGGAGTTTCTAGATATGTATCTATAAAGTGGTAAAAGCATAGTCATCAGATCTAGAAGGGAATTTTTTTTTTCTAAGTAGCTGCAGGTGTTTAGAGCTATTTGCAGCAAAGGTAGAGGCCATTCATTCCATCAAGTCTATTCTAGTTCATCATGGAGCAACCCAGTCCATCCTATTCCCTCATTCTGCCTCCATAGTTCTGCAAGCTCATTTCTTTCAAGTACCTGTCCATTTTCCTTTTGAAATTGATTTTCTCCATTTCCCTAACCTCCCCCAAGAGTAGTGAATTCCATGTCATTAGCACTCAGGACATAATGTGATCTTCCTCACCATTCCCCTGCATGTCTTACCCAAAATCTTGAATCTGTGTTCTGTCATGCTTGTATCATCAGCCATTGGGAATAGCTTTTCCTTCCTTACCTCATCAAAACTTGACATACCACTATTAAATCTATCTTCAGTCTCTTTAGTTCCAAGGAGAACAACTGCAACTTCTGTAACTTAACCAGGTAACAATTCGTGGAACTATTTTGTTAAATCTGTACTTGCTATAGGACTCTCGCAACACTCTTAAAATGTGGTAACAAGAATAGAACACAATACTCTAATTTTGGTCTAACCAGAGTTTTATAAAGATTCAGCCTAACTTCCCTGCCTTTGTAATCACCCCTGCTATTTATAAAGCCAATACTTTATTAACAGCTCTCTCAATATGTCCTGCCACGTTCAAAGGTATATGTACCACATTTCCCAGCCACTCCTCCCTTTTTTCTATGCACACTCCAAAAATGTGTCAATAATTCTAAATTGCTTCTCCATATATCTACTGCTAAGATGCTCACCTCATACTTTGGAATAAATTCCAGTTGCCTATTGTACAAAAATCTGCAAATCTGTCTGTGGTCTTGTTGCAATTGATAAGTATAATTCTCACAGTTGTTCACTCTTCTGAGTTTAAATTCCATATGGTATTCCACATTACAAATTGTAGATTATTTTGAGCAATCGCACTAACATTGACCCTGGGGGAATCTCGCTGTCTAACATCATCCCATCTGAAAAATAAGCATTTATTATGAATCACTGTTTTCTGTCCTTAAGCTGTTTTTTTTATCCAAGCTGACAGTGATCCTCCTATTCCAAGATCCCTAGTTTTGTGAACCCAGTTCCCAACTTAAAGTGATACTTTAGCAAAGACTTTATCAAAATCCGTACAGACAACACAAATTATATTCCCTTAATCAGCATTCTCTGTTACTTCATCAAAAGAAGAATTAGATTAATCAAGTGTGACCTGTCTTTAACAATTTTGTGCTGGTTTTCCTTAACTAACCCAAAGCTCTCCAAGTGCTTGTTGACGTTTTGTTCCCTGATTACTGTTTTTCAAACCTGACTTGCTATCAATGTCATATTAAATGGGTTGTAATTACTAGGAATATCTTCAATCTCTTTCTTGAATTAAAATGTCTTATTTGCAACTTTTTAATGTTCTGGCACCTCAAATGAATCTAGTGAAGACTGTTTCACCATTGCTTCCGATCACATTTCCTTTTCAGCTTGGAATGTTGTTTATTCATTCTCAGGATAGCCAACCATTCCAGTAATTGCGTTTGTATGCCATTCAATGCCTCTACCATCTCAATCTTTCCCAATTCTTTGTCACCTTCCTCTTGGTTAGTAAGCACTCAACAAATAATTCATTCTACACTTGCCCTGTTCCTTAAGCAAATCTTACATTCTTGTTCATATGAAGTCTAACTCCACCTTGTACATCCCGTTTACTATTTTTACGCAAAAGGATCTTTGGATTCTTTTCTGTATTGACTGCCATTCAACTTAATTACTTTGCCAGTTTTATTTTCCTCTCTACTTCCCTTTTTACCCTGATCTGGATTGCATTCAACATTCGCTTGCCTTGTGTTATGTGCTTCTTTTATTATGTCTCCACTTCCCTATTTCTCTCATGAACAAATGAGCCTTAATTTTGGTTCCCCTACCTTTGGTGCTCGTTGGAATGTACCTGATACATCACCTCATTAAAAATGACACATCTTTCCATTTGGTCTTTTTGTAGTATTTGTTTACAGTTTATCTTGTCCAGATCCCTTCTCATTCCTTTGATATTAGTTGTCTTCTAATTTAAACATTCTATTTTAGATCGTTACTCGATCTTCTGTATTACTTGGCTTAACATTATGATATGGTAATCACTCTTCCTAAAGTGTTCCAGTACAGATGTTTGGTCCAGTTGCCTCAAGACCCAGTTTCAGATCCAGCAATGGCTCATTTCTGTTTGGAACGACTGCACAGTGTTTAGGAAAGTTCTCCTGAGTGCATTTCATAAATTTCTCCCATACCCAATCTTCTACGAGCATATTCAATAAAAATCTGGGATTAAAAGTCTAATGCTGACTATTGAGTGGTTGTTAGTTGTTGGAGGAAAACCCATCAGATTTACTAATGTCCTTTAAAGAAGGAAACCTGCCATCCTATATGTCAGTCCAGACCCAAAGCAATGCAGGAGCAAATTACTGCAGGTGCTGGAATCTGTACTGAGAACAACAAATCCTGGAGATCACAGTGGGTCAGACAGCATTCATGAAATGACAGCAAGCTAACGTTTCGAGTCTTGACTTGAGACGTTAGCTTGCTCTGTCACCATGGATGCTGTCTGACACAAAGCAATGTGGTTGACTATCAACTGCTCTCTGGGTAATTAGGGATGGGCAATACATACTGGCCTGACCGGCAATGTCTTTGTCCCATGAATGAATTAAAAAATGAAACTCTAACACTATCCCAATTGATATTGAGGTATCTATCACAATATTACAGTTCTTACGGTTCTTCTGCCTGTAATTTCCCAGCAGATTTTGTTCTCCATTTACACCTCTGTCATGTGATCATCGCTTGTTCACTTCCAAATTGAAACTTTTCCTGGCTCCTTCAGGGCATAACTTCTCTCCAGTACTACAATGTCTTCACTAATTAATAGTGTCACCCCAATTCTCCCTTTTTGCCTTCCATTCCTGAACACTTTATATGCTTGAATAAGTGTCCAGTCATCGTTCTATTTAATATATACCTTCACCAGACATGACAGTGTCAATTTCTGGAAGCCCTTCTCATCTAAAGGTCACGGACACTGTAAATCTTGGGTTAAATCTTGGGTTGTACTTATCTCCACCTCAGTTCCTCAGTTGACCCTCTCTTTGTTGACTTTGAGTTTCTACACCACAGACTCTTGATGCTGTGATGACTGAAAGACCATAATATCGAGGACCATTTGGTTCATGGAATCCGCTCTGCCATTTAATGAAATCACAAATTATTTTATAATCTCCAATTCCATTTTTCTGCCTTATCCCAATAAACTTTGATTTCTTTATCAATTAAAGATCTGTCATGTAAGCTTTGAATATATTTAATATAACAGAGCCTCTACAATTGATAAACAATTCCATCAATTCATTACCCTTTCAGAGAAGAAATTAGTCCCCATTTCTGTCCTAACTGGGTGACTCCTTACTTTAAGATTATGTCCTCTGGTTCTAGATTTTCCCACAAAGAGAAGAAAAACCTCTCAGCATCTAAACTGTCAAGGTTCCTAGAATCCTATATGTTTCAATAAGGTTGTCTCTTATTTTTCTAAACTCCATTGAGTTCAGGCCCAAACTACTGAGCCTCTCTTCATCAAATAGTCTTTCCATTCTGAAAACCAACTTAGTGTACTATTTCTGGACTGCCTTCAGTGTCAGTGTATTTTTCCTTCAATTAGAGGACTAAAACTGATCACTGTCTATTACGTATAACCTAAACTGTGTCTTGTTTTGTTTTAGCTAGTCATCCTCCATTTTTATACACCATTCCCTTTGAGGTAAATGCCAATATTCCATTTGCCTTTCCTATTTCTAGCTGAAATTGTATGCGAGCCTTTTGTGATTTGTGCACAAGGACCCCCAAATCCCTCCGTGTGTCCGTTTTCTACTGTCTTTCTCCATTTAAATATTCAGTTATTCTTTTCTTCCTGACAAAGTGCACCAATTCACATTTTCCTCCATGCAATATTTTCAATCTGTCTTTTTTTTGTTCACTCACTTAACCTCTCCTTATGTCGATGTAGATGTTTACTGGCATCCTCACCATTTGCTTTTCCATCTATTTTTGTGTCACGTGATAGTGCTTTCACTTCCCATTCATTAGTATGTAAGGTAAATTATTGTGGCATTGCACTTATTTCAGATTGCCACTCTGAAAATGTCCCCCTTATCCCAACTCTATCTTCTGTTAGTTAGCCAATCCTCTATCTATGCTGATCTGCCACCTCCAACACCACGGATTCTCATAGCCTTCTGTGCCATACATTGTCAAACACCTTTGGAAGTTCAAATATGTTACATCTACTGGAGAAAGATTTGGATGGGCTAGGAGAGTGAGCAAAGAAGGGGCAGGTGGAAACAATGTGGGAATGTATGAAGTTACGCACTTTGGTAGGAAGATTAGAAGCATTGACTTTTTTTAAATGGGGAAAAGCCTCAGAAATCTGAAGCACATAGAGACTTGGGTGCCCTGATTCAACATTCTCTTAAGGTTAATGCAAGTTCAAATGGCAGTTAGGAAGGCAAATGCAATGTTAGCAATCCCTTCAAGAGGTCTAGGATACAGGAGCAGGAGTTTTCTGCTAAGGCTGTATAAGGCTGTGGTCAGACAGCATTTGGAATATTGTGAGCAGTTTTGGGCCCCATATCTAAGAAAGGATATGCTGGCATTGGAGAGTTCCAGAGGAGGCTTACAAAAATGGTCCTGGGGGTGAAGGGCTTGTCATTTGAGGTGCATTTGAGAACTCTGTACCCAATAGAGTTTAGGAGGATAGGGGAAACCTCATTGAAATTTACAGAATACTGAGAGGTCTGTATAGGGTGGAAGAGGAGAAGATATTTCCAATAGTATGGGAGACTAGGGCCCGAGGGCACAGTCATATTGTGAAAGAGTGACCCTTTAGAACTGAGATGAGAAGGTATTTCTTCAGCCAGTGGGAGTGAATCTGTGGAACCCATTGCCACAGAGGGCTCTGGGGGCTAAGTCATTCTGTAGGTTTAAGAGAGAGATAGATAGGCTGTTGATTGGAAACAGGATCAAGGTTTATGGGGAGAAGTCTGGAGAATGAGGTGAGAAACACTTCAGCCATGATCGAATGGTGGAGCAGACTCAATGGGCCAAATAGCCTAACTCCCCTCTAATATCATATGATCTTATGGTCTTATTTGTCAGGCATGATTTATCTTTCATGAGGCCATACTGACCCTTTTTATTCATATTTTATATTTCTAAATGTTCTGCTATTACATCCTTAGAATAAAGTCTAATATTTTCACAATGACAGCTGTTACACTGACCAGTCTATAATCATCTCTTTTTGTCTCCTTCCCTTCTTGAATAAAGGCATTATATTGGAAATTTATTTCCTTTAACATCTGAGGATGCATCTTACCCCATTTGTTTCCGACAAATTTTTTTCTCTCATGGTTGTTATTGTAAGTATTTCCTCTCCCCATTTTGATCCTTAATTATTTGACATTTTTGAAATGTTATTAGTGTCCTCTACCCTGATAACTGAGGTAAAGTGTTTATTCAATTCATCTGCCAAATTCTCAAACCCCATTATTACTTATGCAGCCTCATTCTCCAAGGGGCCTATGTTCATCTTGGACTCTCTCTTCATAGAGTTACAGTCATACAGCACAGAAGAGGCTTTTTAGCCCATCAAGTCCACACCAACCTCTCCACACTAATCCCACTTGGTAACACGTGGCCCATAGCCTTGAAAGTTATAACATTTCAAGTGGTCATTCTTATATTTGTTTCATGATTGTGAGGTTTCCTGCCTTGACTACTCTCCCAGGCAGTGCTTTCCAACTGCCACTGGGTAAAGACATCTTTCCTCAAATTCTCTCTAAGCCTTCCACACTTCATTTTAAAATAATGCTCCTTTCCGTTTTACATACATAAAGAAGTTCTTGTCATCCATTTAAAATTTATTGCTTGTTTACCCTCAACGTTTATTTTCTCCCTCTTTATTAATTTTTAGGTCCTCTTTTACATTTTTCAAACGATCCCAATTCTCTGGTTTACCACTAATTTTGACCATGTTGAATGTGTTTTCTTCAATACAATACTATCCTTAATTTCATCAGTTAACCATAGTTATTTTAACACCTAACAGGAGTCCTCTTTCAGCACTGAGGTATTTCTTTGGTGCGCATCGCTAACTATTTTCTTAAATGTCTGCCATTTTTCCTCAGTTGTATTTTCTACTTAACTCCTATCCCAATCCATTCTAGCTAACTCTCTTTAATTTCTTCACAATTAACCCTTATTTCAGTTTAGCACAGTTGTTCTGGCTCAAGTTTTTTATTCTCAAACTGAATACTACATTCTACCATGTTATGTTCACTCTTTCCTCAAGGATCATTTACCCCAAGATAATTTATGAAATCTGTCTCATTACATATCACTAGATCCAAAATATTATTCTAGAAAACAGTCCCAAATGTACTTTATTACATTTTTTCCCTTGTGATTATTTCTGCCAATTTATTTTCCCAACCTACATGAAGACTAAAGTCAACCTATGACCAACATACATTATCTCCTGAATTATTTTCTGTCCTACAGCATAACTACTCTTAAGGGGCCTGAAGACTACTCGCACCAATGCCTTCTTCATGTTACTTCCACCCATCTGGATCCAACGTCTTACAATTCAAGATCATTTCTTGCCATCATACTTATTTCATCTTGTACTAACAAAGCTACATCATCACCTTTCCTTTCCTGCCTGACTTTTCAAAATAAGTCACATACCTCTGAATATGTAGTTCCCAGATTTGATCTGCTTGCAATCATGTAATGGTTCTAAGATCATGTGCATTAACATTTGTTTGTGTCACTAATTGATTTATTTTGTTCTGAATACTTTGTGCATGTACATAAGGAAAAATTTATTTTGCCTTTATATTGTTCTCCCTCTTTGATTGTTTTGCTTTGTTTCTCCATGTTGTTCACTCTGTCCTTTCTGGTCTCACTTAGGTTGTTGTTGTCCAAATAGCTGCTCTGCAATGTTGCCTTATCATTTTGCCTTGTAATCCTATGTTTCCCCTATCCCAAATCCTCCCTCTCAGTTAATTCAAAGCACACTCTGCGGTCCTAGTTATTTGGCTCACCAGGACACTGGTTCTATCAAGGTGCAAGTGAGGCCCATCCCACTCAAATATCTCCCTTCTACCACATTTGTAGGGCAACAGTGTGAG
Source organism: Stegostoma tigrinum (assembly GCF_030684315.1). Taxonomy (NCBI): domain Eukaryota; kingdom Metazoa; phylum Chordata; class Chondrichthyes; order Orectolobiformes; family Stegostomatidae; genus Stegostoma; species Stegostoma tigrinum. The sequence goes on along the minus strand of NC_081361.1, from coordinate 77,896,085 downwards.
GATGGGTACATAGGCCAATGCTGGGTGAACAGAGTGAGGATTGCCGCATGGACTGGTGCTAGGACAATAGAGTGGGACGAGTTCACAGGCTGTTTCTTGAGGAACGGAGTGGGGATAGGTTCACATGCCTTTTCTAGGGAACGGAGTGGGGATGGGTTCACATGCCTTTTCTAAGGAATGGAGTGGGGATGGGTTCACATGCCTTTTCTAGGGAACGGAGTGGGGATGGGTTCACATGCCTTTTCTGGGGAACGGAGTGGGAATGGGTTCACAGGCCGGTCTAGGGAACAGAGTGGGGATGCATTCATTTGCCAGTCGAGGGGAACAGGGTGCAAATGGGTTCACAAGGCAGTCTATGGGAATAGGGTGTGAATGAGCTCATAGGCCTGACTGGGGAACACAGTGGGGATGTGTTCACAGGTCGTTGCTAGCAGGAGATTGGGGATGTGATGCAGGACGTTGCTATTCTGGTACTCTGATACCAATGAATGATAACTTTTCCCTTCTTCTGGAGCCCATTGTCAGGTAGCCAGCCATCCTGATATGAGTCATAAACTCTAACGTGTACAAATGACCCTCTTCATATCTCCTTTCTGAGTAAAAGGCAAAGTAGCAGACGTGAGCACTAAGTATTATTGATGTCTGTAAGACTGCTTTTAATTGGAACCCTGGGAAATGCGCGTGTATCAGATTAAATTTAAATCTCAGTGGACGGCTCGCTCAAATTGCTTCAAATAGCCCACATTAAATGCATTGGAGCCACCTTCTAAACTTACTAACAATTTGTCAATGATAACAACTCTCCACCCAAACCCACACAGCCTTTACAATTAAAATACTATCCACCTGAAAGCTGCAACTTATTTACAAGCAACAATATTCGCTGGTTCTAAAAAAGATCCTGAAACATTAATAGTCAATTTTGATTAATAGTCAATATGACTACTTGGTCTTGTGTACTGAGCAAGCATCACATTCCCGACTAGACCTCCACTGATGAGGTGAAGGACAATTTACAGGAACAAAGAAGCAAAAGGAAAAGAAAAATCCATTGACCTGCTACAGAAAGAAACCAGTTTCTATAACAGTCTGTAAATTAATGCGGGGTCACTCTGAGGTGCAACCACCATTCAGGGGAAGTAATTCACCACTTTTTGTCCAGCTATCAGCAACATCTTAGCATCGGATGGAGCGATAAATCAAAATTATGGGAATAGTTATCCCTGGGCCTTTAAAACAGCTGCAGGAAAAGCACAGATCCTTGCAAGTACAAATGTTATTACAGAATTTCCACCAGATGAGAGACTGAGTTGCAAAATCATTTCCTGTGCACAGCAATTAGAAACAATGCACTTCCGTTTTTATGTACCATACAAGCACTGAGAAGGAACCCTTCAATTACTTTACAAAGCTCTGCACCCAAACATCCAAAAATTGTGAATAGCTTTATTCACTCAAAAGATTCTTCATTAAAATAATGACTGGCTGATGAGACAGTAATGATTGCCAATACATGCATTTTTGTAAGCAATTTTGCAACCTATTTAAATCCTTGAAACTAGAAATGGAGATACTCTGCAAACAACCTATTCTTTTTCCGATCAAAAACAATTGTTGTTTCTTTTTTATTTGAATGTTAATAAAATTTAATTGTTTTCGTGATATTCCTTACATTCTACAGGCACAGAAGCTGATGTCCATTCCACATATTTACAGTGATCCATGCTCAGATCCTCCAATAGGAAGATTGGTATTACTGAACCAGCAGCATAGACTTGAGTTTGTGTGTTGGACCATATGGAATTTATATTGCAGCTGACTTGTGGGAATTGTCTGGGAAGATGAAGCTTCTGATGGACAATGACAACATGTTGAATCTTTTGAAAATGCAACTAATTTGACTTAGGGCCAGTCAATTTGGAGGGCCCTGACCAGTCAGCCAGGAGGAGTTAGAGGCGTAACTCCCACCCTAACTTTGAACTAAAACGGACTTGCCCATCCCTGTCCCTCCCCAGACCCTCATCACTAATTATTCCCTCAACAAATGTGCACATCTAATACCACTCTTAGGATCAAACGTGAATGGCCCACCACCAAAACACCTCCCAACTTCTACCCTAACCCCACAGACACCAAACACTGCTCCTAACATGGCCAACTAAATCACTCCATTGTGCAACAGCCCCTCCCCCACCCCCAGAGCTCCGGCGCCTCTCAGATCTAACAGTTCCATGCATATCCAACACCACCCTGGCTACCACCCCAACAGCCTCATCCAACCCAAGGTAAACCAATTCACTACCTCATGACTCCTTCCCAACAGAACCCAGCCCATCAGCAGCCCCACTCCCTAAATTATCTTAATACCTCACCAATTACCTGTCATCTAAGCCCCAGCCACCTTCACCCTATTCCCCCCCACCGCAGCAACCTTCCCACCAGCCACTTGTACCTTCCCACCTCCCTGGCTCCCTAATGCCCACACCTATTTGGCACTCTCCCTCCTTACCCACCTCACACCTGTCCACCCTCACCCACCTGCCACCCTTTTGCCCCACCCAGATGGAACCCTAATCCCCACTAACAGCCACTTGCCACCCTAACCCTCCATTCTCACGACACATTTACCTTAACACTGAAGTTGGAGGCTTTGGGCCTTTAACCATGAAATACAGCGGTTCGTGCATCAAAAGTCAGGGGGGTAGCTGGTGTGTGTGTGTCTGTGTGTCTGTGTGTGTGTGTGTGTGTGTGTGTGTGTGTGTGTGTGTGTGTGCGCGTGGGTGTGTGTGTGTGTGGGTGTGTGTGTGTGCGTTTGTGTGTGTATTGTGTGTGTGTGTGTGTGTGTGTGTGTGTGTGTGTGTATTGTGTGTGTATTGTGTGTGTGTGTATTGTGTGTGTGTGTATGTGTGTGTGTGTGTGTGTGTGTGTGTATTGTGTGTGTGTGTGTGTGTGTGTGTGTGTGTGTGTGTGTGTGTGTGTGTGTGTGTGTGTGTGTGTGTGCGTGCGTGTGCGTGTGTGTGTGTGTGTGTGTGTGGTTTCAGCACCGATTCAGTTCATTGCTGCCAGTATTGATTCATGGACTTATCTAAGCTGCTTCAACTGGGAAGGTTCCAAGCACAAACGTTTGCCTGGAAAACTCGTCAAAACTAAGCAAATTGTTGTCTTAAATGGGTCAGAAATAGAGATTCCACCACAAATCGGATGATCTGAGCCATGACTAAAATTTTCTTTGTTTGATCGCATCATCTGATCATGATCAATAATAACTAGGTTTGATGCATACAGGCACCAGCTGGGTATTCTCACTGTCATCTCTCCTCCCCAGAGAAAACCATTATTATGGTAATTATATGGCAGGCATGATGGAACTCAACAATTTCAATTCAGCTGATCCTTAACATCATGACTTTCCGATCAAAAGAACAATAGAACAAAGAAATGCCATCCAATAGACGAAAACAACTTTTTCAATCATCTGAGGAAAATAAATAGCTACAGGTAAAACATCAAAGAGAAAACTTTGAAACGTCACCCTCACATCTGAATTAAAAAGCAAAATATTGTCAGCATATCATTTTAAAACGGTTATCCCTGCTCTAAGTCATATTTGTCTAAATTGTACAGTTTAATTTTAGCCAACCATACCCAGTGGAATTGAGGTGCAACAGGATTAAATCTGCAAAATAATGCAACCACTGCAGCTTAATGCCAAATACCTTTCGAGTTTCTGACCTGTCAACAAAACCAAGTTGGTCTGTGGGCTCCTTATATAGTGATCGTGCTGTCTCATAAGGCAATGGTTTGCTCTGTGGTGGGGTCATCTCTGCATTAAACATCATCTGGTTTGCAGGACTTCCACTCTGAGCGTCTCTGCCTCAATTATGGCAAAGGAAAACAGTGAGATGAGAAGTTGCAGGATTCATCAATCTTTGTCTTGTCTGAGTCCCTTTCTTAGTGGTCTGAGCTTTTCACTTCATCTTATCTTTTCCAGAGCTCCTCCAAACAGTCGGTCCCTAGAGGACATCACCATCAGCAAATGTCAAAGTCTACTATCTCCAAATCTCACTTTGAGTTTTCTTTTAGAGAAGGTATGGCTATCTAAAAGGTTGTTACAATACAAAAAATCTTTAGATGAAGCTGTCATAGAGTCAAAAAAAATCACAGAGTCAAACAGCACGGAAACAGACCCTTTGGTCCAACCAGTCCATGACAACTATGTTCCCAAACCAAACGAGTCTCAGCTGCCTGCACTTGGCCCATATCATTCCAAATCTTTCCTATCCAAATGTCTCTTAAGTCTTGTAACTGTACCTACATCCATCACTTTCTTTAGGAGTTCATTCCACACACAAACCACTCACTGGGTTAAGAACAAGTTGCATCTCGTGTCCTTTTTAAATCTTCCTCCTCTTACCTGAAAAATATGCTCCCTAGTTTTGAACGCCTCCACCCCAGGGAAAAGACCCTTGTCATTTGCCTTATTTACACCACTCAAAATTTTATAAGCCTCAATAAGGCCACCCCTCAACCTCCTATGCTCCAGTGAAAAAAGTCCCAGCCTTTCCAGGCTATTTTTATATCTCAACCCCTCCGTTTCCGGCAACATCCTGGTAAATCTTTTCTGAACCCTCTCCTGTTCAATAATATTCTTCCCATAACAGGACAACCAGTACTGCACACAGTACTCCAGAACAGGCCTCACCAAGGCCCTTACAACCTCAGTATGATGGCCTAACTCCTACACTCAAAGGCCTGAGCAACGAAGGCAAGTGTGCTAAATGCCTACTTAACTATCCTCTCTACCTGTCCACAAAGAAATATGCACCTGAACCCCTCTGTCTCTTTGTTCTACTAACCACCCAGAACCCTACCATTAATTGTACAAGTCCTGTCCTTGTTTGTAATACCAAAATGCAATACCTCATATTTATCCAAATTAAACTCCGGTGACCGCTCCTTAGCCAGTTGACTGAATTGATGAAGATCTTTTTGTAGTCTTGGATACCCTTCTTCACCATCTGCTATACCGCCAATTGTGGTGTCATCTGCAAATTTACCGACTGTACCTCCTATGTTCATCATCCAAGTCATTGATACAAATGACAAACGAATATGGGCCCAGTACCAATCACTTGGAACACCACTTGTCACTGGGCTCCAATCTGAAACACACTCATTCTACTGAATGTGGCTGAGCCAAAAAAGAGATTGTTGGCTTCACAATGAGAATAAGCTGATGGAATGAGTGTTAAAGCTCTGAAGCCATATAAAAGGCTATATCAGCTACAGACTGAGTAGCAGATTTTTTTTTTGCCTTTTGGTTTTCCACAAGTATTTCCAGCTTCTACTTTTGGAAAGCATTCTCACGTCTTTTTTTCTGAATACAGCAAGATTTGGAAGAGAGTTAGAAATATGCCTTGTTTATGTATTATCAACTTGGCATACATACAGAATAAAGTTAATGTTTGACTTCCATTTCATTCGAACCTACTTAAAGTATCATTTCTCGAGAAACACAGTCAAATACTGATTATTTTTGGTAAAGACAGTTAGCCCAGATGAGGAATGAAAACTAGAGGGCATGCTGGATTTCCATTTAACTGACCCTGATTAAGATGCTTGCTGAAATATGGAATTTAATTAGTGTGTGGAAAATAGATACAAGTTACTTTGGTGAATCACCCCTACAGTTCAATAGTGTAATAAGAAGATTGAACAGTCAGTCCCTCCCTACCTCCCCACCTACACTCTCTCCACCTATCTTCTTTACTCTCCATCTTCGGTCCGCCTCCCCCTCTCTCCCTATTTATTCCAGTTCCCTCTCCCCATCCCCCTCTCTGATGAAGGGTCTAGGCCCGAAACGTCAGCTTTTGTGCTCCTGAGATGCTGCTTGGCCTGCTGTGTTCATCCAGCCTCACATTTCATTATCTTGGAATTCTCCAGCATCTGCAGTTCCCATTATCTCAGTCAGCCCAGGTAGCTGATTTTACTAACAGCTCTGGACATAACCAATTAATAATAGACATAGAATCCCAGTGCAGGTAGAAGTCATTCAGCCCGTTGGGTCTGCAATAACCCTTTGAAGAGCATTCTATTAAATCGCTGTAATCCTACATTTCCCATGGCTAATCCACATACGCAACCCTGGACAGTACAGAGTAATTTAGCATGGCCAATCCGCCTCAACTGCACATCTTTGGGCTGTGGGGTGAAACCAGAGCACCCAACAGAAACCCATGAAGACACAAGCAGAACATGCAAACCCTTCACAGACAGCAGCCCAAGGCAGGGATCAAACTTGGGCCCCTGGCATTGTGTGGTGTGCCATCATGCCAACCCCTGTGGATGGGTGCTCCTGTGGTGCAGGAGGCCTGGATTTGAGTCCCATCTATTCCAGAAGTGTGTAATAACATCTCTGAACAGGATGATAGAGGAAAAAAATAGGAGACAGATACAAGCAATGAAGATCCTGAAAGTCAACTTGATGGCTGAGGGTGGTATTCATGGGACATATGAAAAACTTTAAAACAGCACTGGATGAGTCAGCAGAAGTAGCACAATTAACCCAGGACAGAACAGAGAGAGACTGGGGATAATAGGAGATAGTAAGGACTGGTGATGCTGTAGTCACAGATAACACAGTGTGGAGTTGGAGGAACACAGCAGGTCAGGCAGCACCATTTCTGAAGAAAGGTCCCAACCCGAAACGTCAGCTTTCCTGCTCCTCTGATGTTGGGGATAATATGAGTTAGTTTTTAAAAATTATTGTAAACAATGTCAGCAGACAATGGAAAAGGTGGGACATGGTGCTGGTTTTGAGAGCAAATCCACATTGACTGTGGTTTAACACATTTGGGCAATTTGAAAACTATAAACAAAAATAAGGCACCAAGAAGAGAAAGTAGAAGAAAAGAGCTGATTGTGCTGTTGTGTCTGACTGGATCCATCACTCACTCTTTGTTACTTCTCGCTGTAAAACTCACGTGTCTTACATTCCATCTTAACTCTGATTGAATGAAACATAATCAGCATATTGGTTGCTGCATTGATTTAATAGTAACACATCACTGGATCGATAATAACAACAAATATCAACTGGAAACACAATAGGAGAAGCAACAGCATTCACAACCACCAGCTGGGTGCACAGTCAGAGGAACTGCACCAGAAATTGTATGGTTCATATGGACAAAGCGTTCAATTTGTGCTAATCTAATGGGCAAGCTTCAAAAATTAAAAACATTCCTGAAATTATACTGATTTGGACCTAAAATGGAAAGTATCTTGAAAATATCGCTACAAGCTTATCCCACCTCCCGTAAAACCAAACCATGATATTCCCACGATAACAAAGTGTGGAGCTGGATGAACACAGCAGGCCAAGCAGCATCTCAAGATGCTGCTTGGCCTGCTGTGTTCATCCAGCTCCACACTTTGTTATCTTGGATTCTCCAGCATCTGCAGTTCCCATTATCCATGATATTCCCACCCCGAGTTAACATAGTGGCTTAATATCTTCCATCATACAATCGTGAAGAATGAGCCTGCCGTCATGATTTGCCTTAAGGCCCATAAACATGTTGGATTACAACCTGGCGTTGTGTGATTTTTAATCTTAAAGCCCCTGGGCCTTCCAACGCACCTCCTAATCAATAGAACTATTTCTAAAATTCCATCACTGCTGTTATGCAAGTAAAAACGAAATGTACTTCGAATCAGGTTGAATTAGTTACATTGGGTAAAGGGAAAAAAGATAAAGAAGAAAGGTAAAGGTCTGTGGACAGAAATGGTGGCAAAGGCATTAGGTTAATTGTTCCTTTGAAAACGCAACCGACCGAATGGTCTCCTTCTGTGCTGGATTTATACAACAATTCTGTGTTGAATTTGTCATTTAATGTCATCAAATGAAGTGCCATGGCTATATTAAACTGTAATTATGCTATACAAAAGTGCCCTTAAAGGAACAAAATCTGATTAAGATTTCATTTAAGAGCTTTTTAGTCGTAAAGGCTGTAATTTTGAAGGGTTTGCATGGGTTTTGGAAGCTGTTTGCTGCAGAGCAGCTGAAAGAAGGCAAGGTACAAGGTGGAAAGCCAGTGATGGCTGCTCAAGGCCAGCATTAGAGAGTAAATGGTGGAAAGGGAGTCTCAGTATTTATGAAAGAGGTTACTTAGACACTGCATTAGAGGAAAACAGTAGACAGACAGTCAGAATACACCTCAGTGACCCACAAAGTACTCCACACAATGCAAAGAGGACCTTCCTCCTCTGCCATGTGGCCTCCATTCAACCCAGGTTGATATCAATGAAGCAATATGCAGCTCTGACCCAGGCACCAGGCCTCCTGCTCTTCTATAGCATCTTGCTTACTATGGTACTATGGAAGATTTCCAGCACAATCAATAGGCTTGTTTCTTTAGGACAACCAGCACATCCGTCGTGACTGCCATCAGAACCCCACTTCACCTCAACCCTTCCTCTGTTCCTGTCCTCACTGGCTCTGATACAATGAGAAACACAGCTCTAATATCAGTTAATGGCTCATCCCTGGAGATGCTCTCCTATGCAAGTGAGTTTCTAAGCCGGGAGCAAATCTAACTTCCATGACAAGAATTCAGGCACGAAGAACAGAACGTGTTTGCAGGTCATAAGCACATGATCACTGAAGCATTGTTACAAAAAAATCAAAAGTTATTTGAGTAAAATGGTAACTCACATGTTCTTTGAATCCCAAACTAACTGAACAAGATGCTACTACGTCCTTAATTACTCAATATCCCTTTATCAAAAGTGATTTTGAAATTCTGAGATTTAATTTCAGCTATCATTAGCTGCTCTTTGTGTTTGTCACTCTTTTAACAATTGAGCATGAAAGAATGCAAACCATTGTTATATTAAGTCAGGTTCTTTAAAACCCACACTTGGGAATATGACATCCAATTTTTGGTGCAGACAAATGCTTCAGTGTAATAAGGATCTTACAGAGAAATCAGAGGAGGGCAATCAAAATTAGAACACATTTTCAGGTTTTAGCTAGAATCATAGTCATAGAATCATAAAATTGCCACAGCATGGAAGAAAGCCATTAGACATTTCCAGATTTCCTTTGGAGCAGTTCACATTTAGCTCCTCTCCACAAAACCTTACACATTCCTCCTTTCAAGGTATTTAGAATATATAAACCAAAATTATAGCACAGAAGGAGGTCACTGTACCCTTTGTGTCTACTGGAAAAGAGACCACCCAGCCAATTTCCATTTTCTAACACTTGGCCCATATCCCTGGAGGAGATATCTAGAGACCTTTCAAATGAGCTGAGGAGTTCTGTTTCTACTCCCCTTTCAGACAGTGAATTCTACACCCATACCATCCTCTGGGCAAAAACAAATCCTAGCTCCCTACTCATCCTCTACTCATCATTTGAAACCATTTCTCCTAGTCACTGATTCAACTTCTTTGGAAAGTAAGTTCTTCACACCCACTCTATCCAAGGCCCTCACAGCTTTGTACATCCCAATTAAATCTCACTTCATGTTCTATTGTTCCATTGGGATCAATTCCAATCTACCTAAACTTTCCCTCATAGTTGCAATTTCGCAGACCTTGCTAATTCCTTACACAAACAAAAACAGAAATTGCTGGAAAAGTTCAGCAGGTCTGACAGCACCTGTGGAGAGAAAGCACACTGGATCCAGAGGCTCTTCTTCAATTTCCCACTTCCTCCGACCATCCTAACACTAACTTACCTTCAAGTAGAAAAACAAAAAAACAATGCAACACAGGAACAGGCCCGTCAGCCTTCCAGGCCTGCAGTGTCACATTTTGCCCTTCTGTACTAAAACTGTCTTCATTACAGTATCTGTATCCCTCTATTCCTTTCCTATTCATGTATTCATCCAGATGCTTCTTGAATGTTATGTCTGCTTCCACCACCTCCTCTGGCAACACTTTCCAGGCACCCACCACCCATTCTATGAAACATTTGTCTCAAACTTCATCCGTCAGACCTTGAACCTGTACCCCCTGGTAACTGACCCCTCCACCCTGAGAAAAAGCCTCATAATTTCCACAATATCCATGCTATTCACAATCTTATAAACTTCTGTTAAATCACACCTCACGCTGCTGCATTCCAGTGAAAACAAACCCGGTCTAGACAACTTTTTTTCATTGTTAAAATCCCCCAAACCAGGCAACATATTGACAAGCTTTTTCTTTACCCTTTCCAAAGGATTCCACATCCTTTTGGTCGTGTAATGACCAGAACTGTAAGCAATATTCCAAGTGTGGCCCAACTAAAGTTTTGTAAAGCTGCAGCATAACTTGTCTATCCTTGTACACAAAGCTCCTTCCAAGGGAGGCAAGCATGCCAAAAGCCTTTTTTACTACCTTATCTACCTACATTGCCACTTTCAGTGATCTGTGGCCCTACATACCCAAATCCCTCTGCATAACAATACCCCTAAGGGTTCTGCCATTCACTGTATAACTTCCACCTGTGCTTGACTTTCCAAATGCATCACTTCACATTTGTCTTGATTAAATTCCATCTGCAAGTTTTCTGCCCATACCTCTAACAGATCTATATCCTGCTAAATCGTCTGACAATGTTCCTCACTATCCACAACTCCACCAATTTTGGTATCATCTGCACACTCACTAATTAGGCCAGCCATGTTTTCCTCCAAATAATTTATGTGGACCACGAATAGAGAAGATCCCACCATTGATCCCTGTATAATACCACTAGTGGCAACCCTCTATTCCAAAAAGCATCTTTTCACTGCTACCCTCTGTCTCCTATGTCTAAGTCAGTTCTGTATCCATTTGCCAACTCACCCTGATACCACGTGACTTCATCTTTTATACCAGTCTGCCATGCGGGACCTTGTCAAAAGCTTTACTGAAGTCCATGTAGACAGCATCAATCACTTTTCCCTCTTCAATCATTTTCATCACCTCCTCCAAAAACTCAATCAAGTTAACGAGGCATGATCTCCCGCACACAAAACCACACTGTCTATTGCTAATAACTCCATTTGCTTCGAAATGCATATAGATCTTGTCTCTGAGAATCTTTTCCAATAATTTCCCTATCACTAACATGAGACTCACAGGCCTGTGATTTCCAGGATTATCCCTGCTACCCTTCTTAAACAATGGGACAATATTGGCTATTCTCCAGTCCTCTGGAATCTTAGCTGTGATGAAAGAGGATACAAAGATGTCTGTCAATGTTCCAACAGTTGTCTTGCTTCCCTCAATATTCTGGGATAGATCCCATCACAATCCAGGGATTTATCTACCTTAATATTTTTTAAGATGGATAACGCCCCTTCCTTTTTAACAGCAACTTGGCTTAGAATCTCGACACTCCCTTCCCTGAGGTCATCCTGTACCAGTTCCTTCTCTATGGTGAATACTGACACAAAGTATTTGTTTAGGACTTCACTTACCTCTTCTGGCTCCATACTTAGATTCTCTCCTTTGTCCTTTAATGACTAACCTTTACCTGGCTATCCTCTTGCTTTTTATGTTCGCATAAAAAGCCTTGGGATTTTTCTTAATCCTGTTTGCTAATGACTTTTCATTACCCTTTTTAGTCCTTCTAATTCCTTGTTTAAATTTGTGAATAGCTATTCCCAATCCACATTCACTAAAATCCATCTCACCTGACTAAAATTGGCCTTACCACAATTTATAACTTTAACTCCTATCTCATCTTTGTCTTTTCCATAAGGATGTTCAGACTCGCTGTAAATCAAGGTCACTATCACCAAAATGCTCTGCCACTGCCACTGTAACATCTACCTGCCCAGCTTAATGTCCGAAAATTAAATTTTATTGGACTGCCCAAAAGAGTTCACCCGAATACACTTCAAGAATTCTGCTACTTCCTTCCTTTTACACCACAGTTCTTCATGAAAGGTAGATATAAAAACATAGTTTGTGGACTTAAGAAGTGAAAAAATTGAAGATCAAAGTAATAGAGTTATTGTGCTCATTCCAAATGTATAGCTCACTTGAAACAGGTAAGGACTAAAGAACCAGAGTCCATTTTGAGAAAGACTTAGACTGTAAACCAGAGGATATTTCTTTATAAACTATTGGGGCATCCGATAAAGGCATTATTACAGCCTTCGAAGAGAAACCATGCAGATTTTCTGGGATAAGCCATTTTTGTAGTTATCATGGATGAGTGAAAAAGAAAGTATTGTAAACGTTTGAAATCAGGAAAGAAAAACAGAACATTCTAAAAGTATTCGGCAAGGCACTGATGTCAAGTGAGTTAGTGGTTTCTTAGCCTTTCTGCCCATTGAGTAGATCCAATGATTTTTATTTTATTCATTCACAGTATGTGGTCATCACGGGCTGAGCCAGCATTTATTGTCCACCCTCCAGTCAGACATGAATTGATTGGTTTCCTAGACTATTTCAGAGGGCAATTAAGAGTCAACCATATTATAGTGAATCTGGAGTTACAAGAAAGCCAGACTATATAAGTCTGAACATTTTCTTCTTTAAAGAACATCAAAGAACCAGCATGGAATTTACAGCACTTAAAAATTGTTTCCTGGTCTCAGTTCGACTTTTAATTACAGACTTTTTTTTGAGTTCATATTGCACCATCTGCCTTGGTAGGATTTGAACCTGGGTCTCCAGAGTGAGCAGGCCAAGCCCTACGCCAGACTTGAGCAGGCACAGGCCAAGTCCCACACCAGACTGGAGTGGGCACGGGCCAAATTTCGCGGTGGAACCAGCATGGGGAGCGTGGCTTCGTGCTCTGAGGCCTGCAGACACACACCATAAGCTCCAGAACACCGTGAGCTGTGAGCTCTGGAGCAGCATGGGGAAGAAGCCCCACAGCAGCACATGGGAAGCAGTGCCAGACCAACACGCAAGCAGTAAGTCCCGGATAGAGACCAGTGTGAGGGGAAAATCCTCACCTTAGGACTTACCTAAGAACACTACAATGTTAACTCCTTAATATTTTCCAATTTTTAATTTATTTTAAACTCTGTAATTAAGCAACTACTTCTATTCCTCTACTGTATCCAAGAATTGTATCTAGGTACTTGGACCTAAGATGCTGCCATAAGAAGGCAAACATTGTAAAAGTTTGTCACTGTACTTTTACAATGAAGTACATGTGACAATAAAAGGATAAAAGGATATTGTATTGAAGTTGTGGCTCTGGATTACCAGTCTAACACCTATACACAACACCATCACCTCTCCAATGACAGTCTTGGAAGAAGAGCAGGAGAACAATCCCAATGTCCTGAAAATACATTAATCCCCAAACCAGCATCACAAAAACAGATTAGGCATTATCACATTGCTGTTTATGGGAATTTGCTGTGTGTAAATTGGCTGCTGTGTTTCTTACATTATACCAGTTGACTGCACTTCTAATATACCTAACTGGCTGTAAAAGACATTTTGAGAGATCTGGTGATCGTTGAATACAATATACAAATACAAGTTTTCTTTTCTCTCAGCAGTTTGATCAGATACCTATAATACTACACAGATGGAAGCAATGGACTCCTTTTGAGATGCCCAAACTACCCTGGCTGCAAACCACCTTCATCTGTGGTTTAGCAGCCCCCAGTTACAACTAGTCCAAAGCTTTCCTCACTATTCTTCCAGCTTTACCCCCACATAAAGTCTTGCTGTCTGTATTCCAATTCACATCAGTGTTCTATCCTTCGATAGCTCCTGTGCTCATTACATTGTCCATGGAAATTCAACTTTAAAATACTCATCCTTGTGTTCGAATATCCCATTGATCCTGCCCCGTTCTATTTCTGAAACCTCCTTCTGCCATACAACCTTCTATAATGAGTGCACTCTTTCTATTCTAACATGTTGTGCTTTTCCAATGTTCATTCTCCCTGCACTGGTTATCTTATCTTCAACTACCTAAGCCTTAAAGCTTTGGAATTCTCACCCTAAAAGTCCTAGTCTCCATGCCACCTCTTTCTCCTTTAAGACACTTCCTTAAAGACTGGAATTCTCTCCAGATTTTTATCATCTTTCCCATGTGACTCAGTACAAAATTTTGTCTGATCATGCTGCTGTGAAGTCCCATAGACTTTTTAACTACATTGAATGTGTTATTTTAAGTACAAGTCAATGTTTTGAAAGGCCACACTCTGAATTCAGCAATGGAAAGAGATCCTATATTGGTCACTATATTGTACGTCCTTGCTTCTGCTCTATGCCTCACCTCCTGTCATTAATTGACTTCTCTAAGTGTGAACGTGGCTATTCCTATCACCATAAAAGTGAGTGAGGTAGAGAGCACTCTAAGTTGTTCAGTTGAGACCAGAAATTGGCTTCCAGCATTTTGGGATACTGTCAGTAAACACCACTTGAACCTAATATATCTGACAGGATATCGTGATGTGTGAGCCTACGCGTGAAAGCGTAAATTAAGACTGACAAACAGTTGATACAAGCCGTAGGTTTTCGGGAGAAGTCAACATATTCTATAACTTACATTCATTTTCTGAGAGTCATAGTGTGGAATTTAATGCCCTACTTTCTTGCAGGTTCAGTGGCTGGGGGAATGGAGGGGGTGGATTTGATCAGGTGTGAGGGTAACATGGCATTCCCATCTCCACCCTATTTAAGGAAGCTTATGGAAAGCTTAAATACTGCCACAAAATTGAAGGAAAGTAATGCCCACTTAAAGGGCCACAAACCTTGGTATGTTTGCTTACAGGTCCCCAGGGTGGGCAGGGGAAGACTCGTTCAAAGCACTTAGAACCTGATTAAGGGATGCTGAAATGGAAAGGTGAGGGGTGAGAGGGTTTGGGGAAGTACCTGCTGAGCAACAAACTATTGCCTTTAATACTGACCCCAGTGAGTCCCCATCCTTTGCTGTCAGCTACCCACAATCTTCCTCATTCTCCCAATCCACAATACACATCACTCTAACTCTTCAGCTAATGGGTTACGTAATGTCTGCTATTTCCATATGAAAACAAATCTATGATTAATTTGGCAGAACATTATTTAAATAGATAGGGATACTACAGAAAGCTGAGTTGCAGAGAGATCTCTGTGTCTTCATTCAAGAAGCAGGGTACAGCAAGCAAATATTTATTATTCATTCTCAGGATGTGAGTATCACTAACTAAGCCAGCATTTTTGCCCATCCCAAATTGCCCTGCAGATTGTAATGATGAGCTACTATCTGGAACCACTGTAGTCCTCAGCAGGTAGGCACACAAAAAAGGGAATTCCAGGATTTTCACCCAGTTACATTGAAGGGATGGCGATACGGGTCCAAGTCAGGGGGGGGTGTGGCTTGGAGTGGAACGTGCAGGTCACAGTGATCCCATGCATCTGCTGCCCTTGTCCTTCTTGGTGATAGACATCGCAGGTTTGAAATGTGTTGATGGGAGAGCCTCAATCGTTGTTGCCATGTGTCTTGTAGATGGTGTGCACAGCCGCCACTGTGCATCGGTGGCAATTGAGGTGAACGTTGTATGTGTATCATAAGGTGCCAATTGAGTAGGCTGTATGTTCACTTATCCAGTGATATTACCATTACGCTATCACTTCCCCTTAGTTTCCCCTTAGGAGACAAATTGAATCTTAGGCTATGCTGCAATAGAATAGGGAATTTTGCTACAAATGTACTAGGCTTTGGTGAGGCAGCACGTGTATAGACATTTTACTTAAAGAGGATCACATTTACAATGGAAATAGTCCAGAGAAGATTTACTCTGCTGATTCCTGAGAAAAGTGGTTTGTATTGTAAGTAAAGGTAAATCCTGAGCAAATTCAAAAAATGAGAGATGAGCTTATTGGAATATCTAAGATTCTGAGTGGAGTTGATAGGGTAGATGCTGAGAGGATATTTCCCTCTTACCGGTGCCTTGAACTAAAGGACACAGTTCCAAAATTAGGGTCTCCCATTTCAGACAGTGACGTGGAGAAATTTCAGCTGATCATTAATGATTTGGAATTTTATTTTCCAGACAATGGCGTGGAGGTTGAGCTATTGAATATTTTCAAAGCTGACTTAAACAGAACTTTGATCTAGAGAATTATGATGGACAGCATGAAACTGGTCTTAAGGAGACAATCAGATCAGTTATGATCTTGTCCAATGGTGAAATAAATTCAAAGTGGCCTAATAGCCTACTGCTGCTCTTCTGATGATCTGCTTTTTATTATGAGCTTTGTGTTTATTATGAGTCCCACCCTCATTCTGCGTTTGCCATGAGCTGTACCTCCGACAAGCAGAACAAAACAGAAATATGGTCCAATAAAGAATGAGAGAAGACACTTCTCCTCTGAGTACTCAAGCAAAAGCGGCCTTATGTTTACTTGTGAGTATACAATGTGCCTTGTGTTGGCAATGTGTTTGGTGTGAGCTCCTCGTCACCTTTAGATTGTTCAGTAACAAAAGCATTTCAGAGCTTCCTGATGAAACCTGTGTGTATCTTTGTAATTAGAAAGAATTTGAATAGCTGGAACATATGCTGTATATTCTCCCTGTGTGATATTCTTCCAGCTGGAGTAAATACTCAAACATGCACTAGAAGTTAACACTGTGAAATAGAGTGAAATTCAATGAGACTTGCATGGGAACTTTCCAAGAACCAGCAGATAACCTACCCACCTGTTTCCAAATTTAATGCACATATCAATCTATACCATTGAGGCTTCTCTCAAAAGGTTGGCTCTCTGCTCCAAAAATGACCACATTTCTTTGCATTACCACTGAATTGATTTGAGTTGATCTGATTTATTGTAGTCACGTGTATGGATGGGAGGTTGGCTTCCATGGTGATCTGGGCTATACACATAATTTTCTGTAGCTTCTTACAGTCCTGGGCAAAACATTTGCCATACCAGGTCGTTATGCACCTGGATAGAATGCTTTCTATGGTTCATCTGTAAAAGTCCTTATGAACATGCCAAATTTGCTTCGCCTCTTAAAGAAGAAGAGGCGTTGTTGCGCCTTCTTAACTGTCACGTCTGTGTGCAAGGTCCAAGACAGATTGTTTGTTATCATCACTCCTAGGAATCTGATGCTCTCGACCCTTTCCACCTCAGCTCTGTTGATGTAGAATTTGTTGAGAATGGAACATTCCTCATTTCTTTATCTTTAGCCAGTAGTCTCTCAATTCAATAGCAAGGCAGCTTTAAGGGCAACCTGAGGCTCTTTAATAGCTGCTGGTACCAGTTGCTCCTCTCCTGATGTGTATGAGCTCTCAATGCACCATGTGCCCTATGTTATGTGTGCCTCAATAATATATGAATAGAAAGACCTCACATTATAGTCCAAGGTCATGCAGTGCTTAAGCAACAGTGATTGGAATGCCTTTGCAACAGAGCTATATTATCAGTCCCATAAGAATTTCAAAAGACAAGCAATCAGACAGCTTGAAACATAGTGACTAGTAACATGGACAGAAAAAATCAGTAAGGGGAGATTTTTTTTAAAAAATACTTTGATGTGCAATCTTCATGCATCTTGAAAAAGAATTCGGCAACAATAAATTTGTGCAATGGGATCCTTCTATTTTCGATAGACAATATTAAGAATCTGTAGTATTTGGTAAATGTCCTCCAGCCTCTCTTTAACAGCACAGCATTATCTAATAACCAGGAACATGTATTTGAGGTGTCTGATTTATAAAGTGCTAATTTATGGCTGGGCAAGCCTAATAGGCGCAGGTTTTATAGCAGTGCATGCACAGACTTGTTCTAACTGCTGTGGTTGACTGCAAGAAATTATTACATCACGTGCTGTGCTTGTTGTCATGGAGATGGGTCCAAGACATATATGTGGCAGATTTTATTGTTTGATTCTTAAATATACTGTGAAAATAAACTGTTAACATATTATTCAGACTTTAAAGAAATACATGTTTGTAAACATTAGGATCTGAATAAATATCAGTCTACACTAGCATTAAAGAGCTGACACAATCAGCTGCAAATTTTGATTTTATTTTATTATCTGATTTGTAATTTCCCTGTTATTATTTTCCTATCATCCTCAAATCATTTTTGATTCTCATTCAAGACAGGTGTGGCAGCAGTACAGAAAAGTTACCTTTCTTTTTGCCCATCCCATGGATTTGTGTAGGTTCTCCTCCATTCTACAGACAAATTTGCTTAAAATCAGAAAAATCGGGTGCAAATTTGATTGGTGACTTAGATACACATTTGAGTGTGGGATCCAGTCTGACAAACCTTTCATTGCCACTCATTTTAGTCCAACTGAGATGGTGCAATAACTAACCTACCATCTTTGATCATACTACTGTCTCCATCGATGGAAAGTAGTCATTGATGGACAATTTTGCCGTGGCCAGATCAGCGTTAACTTAGGCACCAATGATGTCAACATCGAGAAAAGTGAAAAAGGAATCAAGCAGAGTGTTTAATGACAGTAGATATGTGTTACTAGCTGGCAATCTTCTGGCTGTGCCCCAAAAATACCCCCATTGTTTTTAATTGAGTGCTGTTTCCCTGAACAGTGTGAAAGGAAAAGTCACATCCAGCTGTGCTGAATGACTAATGCAGCATTTCAATAGTGTTCCCAAGTTCACTGGTGACATTTACTTCAATTGCACCAAGGTTTGGCTTCATTTAAATGCACAGTGTTTTGCATGAATACTTAAATTAGCAAACAACTCTAGAAAAGGATCAGAGGTGACCTGGAAGTCTAATGGTGCTAGGTAAAGGTCACAGTCAGGGTGTACAACATATGTTGCGCGTGCCTGAGGAGGTTGGCAGCAGGAGCAGAGTGAACGGGTTGACCAAGTAACAGTTGTGGCCCCCAGAAGCAGTTCATTTATTGCAGCCCATGGGTATGGACAGCAATGTTGGTCAATGCTGACTGAAGGCATGAGGTGACTTCAAGAGTGGAGATGGAGGAGAGCAGAGGTCAGCAACCCACAGTCAAAAGGATCCACATTCAGAGCCAATAAAGCGTGAAGCTGGATGAACACAGCAGGCCAAGCAGCATCTCAGGAGCACAAAAGCTGACGTTTCAGGCCTAGACCCTTCCTCTGATGAAGTGCCTAGGCCCGAAACGTCAGCTTTTGTGCTCCTGAGATGCTGCTTGGCCTGCTGTGTTCATCCAGCTTCACACTTTATTATCTTGGATTCTCCAGCATCTGCAGTTCCCATTATCTCCACATTCAGAGCTGTACTTTTGATTAGGCTTAGCATTTTGGTGGCATTTCCTGCAGTCCCTTTCACGAAGCATTGTAGATGTATACTTGGTCATCCTGAAAACTTGTGAGCCCAACAGCTACCACAATCAGCATAAATCAATTTCCAGTTTGGCTAGCCGGAATAATTAGTGTAAGCTCAGGGTTGGAGGCATTCCTGGAGGCTGATTATGTGACATCAGCATTTATCTTATAAAGTTTTTATCCCCTGTTGTTGAGAACTTTTCTTACAGTTTGTACCAAAGGATTGCTGTGAAAGAAATTTCAAAAATCAGGAGCTCCCCATGTGTTGTTGGAATTATGAAACCAAGGAATGGGAAAGAATGATCAAAATGCCCTTGAGAGGAATTTTGATCATCCACATCTAACTGGCAGTAATGGGTGTAACAGCACTAACAACATTAACTTGCATTTGTATAGCAAAGTAACATAATGTCTCTAAGCATTTCTCAGAAGCTTTAAAATAATTGATACTGAGCAATACAAGGACAGGCACCCAGCCAAAAGCATTGTCAGAGAAGTAGGTTTTAAGGACAGTGTTAGAGCTTTAAAGGGAGGGAGAGAGTTATTCCAAAAGAATTCCAGACCTTTGGGGTGGTTAGGAAGCAGTTTAACATACTTGCCTTCATTGTTCTGACCTTTGAATATAGGAATTGGGACGTCATGTTGAGGTTGTACAGAACATTGTCAAGGCCTCTTCTGGAGTACTGTGTGTAATTCTGGTTGCCCTGTTATAGGAAAGATATTACTAAACTAGAGAGGGTTCAGAAAAGGTTTGCCAGGCTGTTGCCAGGAATGGGGGGTTTGAGTTGTAAAAATAGGCATGATAGGCTGGGATCTTTCTCACTGGATCATAGGAGGTTGACCGTATAGAGATAGAGTGAAAAGCAACCTAGGTTGAGGGAATTCAAAACCAGAAGGCATACTTTTAAGGTGAGAGGAGAAAAATTTAAAAAGGATATGGGGCAACCCTTTTACACAGCATGGTTCATGTGTGGAATAAACTGTCAAAGGACGTGATGGATGCAGGTACAGTTGAACATTTAAAAGGTACGTACACGAAGAGGAAAGGTTTAGAGGAACATTGGCCAAACACAGTCAAGCAGGACTAATTTAGTTTTGGAAACTTAGTCACAGTGGACTAGTTGAAGCTTTGGAACTGAAGACATGATCAGCAGCAATGAAACAATTGACCTGGGGAAGCTCGGTTAGACATGCCTTAGGGATGGAGTAGATACAAGGATTAAAATAGATTTGAAAAAGAATTTTAAAATTAAGTTATGCCTGAACTGAGATTGTAAACCAATGAGTACAGGAGAGTTGCATGAAAATGATTGTGAAAGTTGGTAGCGAAGGTTGAGAGGAGATCTGATAGACATGAATTTTATGAGGGGTATAAATAAGATGGATAAGCTGACATTTTTTTGAGGAGTGGAGGATCAAAACCAGGGGGCATTTAAGGTAAGAAGTAGAAGGCTAAGAGGGATGTTGAGGAAAAATCTTTGTGGGATTTTGAAACTCATTGTCTAAAAGCATGGTTAAGTCAGAAATTCTTGAATCATTTAAGCAGTACTTAGATATTCATTTGCTTGGCCAAGGTCTGCAAGGCTATGGGCCCAGAACTCAAAAATGGGGTTAACGTTTACGTGTTTTTTAGGCTGTAATTTCTTTGAGGAGTGCTTTAGGACAATTTAAACTCCCCTTTTTAATCAAGTCAGTAGCCTCTCATTTTCTTTGAGAGAGTGGGAGATAGAGAGAGAGATAGTAATCATTATGCTAAAAACAATTTTGTAGCTTTTAATTCTATTTGCATTACTTTAGTTTTAGTTGTAGTTAATGCTTCAGCTCTTAACTTGAGCAGATTGATAGTTGTCTGTTCGAAAAAAAGACTTGTCACAACAGTCATATTGCTATCATTTCTTCAGCCTTCAAGATTCCCTTATTGCCACTAACTGGCTATTACAACTAGTTTTCAATGCATGCCTACGTCCCCATGATACTGTTGGTGTTTCTGTATATGTTAGTGACGTGACCTATGCCATAGATAGTGGGGTTCTATTGAGTCTTCTCAAGGGCAAAAGGGGAAGGGCAATAAATACCCACATTATGAATAATGAAAGAAAAGAGTTGGATATCTTGAACACTATTATAACAGTAACTACTTACAAGGCTAATATAACACACAAAACAAACTGACAACATTGACTGAATTACACATGACATATAAAAAGTGACTGAAGATGAAGTGGATACCTTTATACCAGGTCGCCGCATGTTGTAGTGTCATGGAACAATGTTAAAGGTACCGGCCCCTCTGGTTCGGAATCAACATTATAATACAATAGAACCCATGGAAAGGTTAGCCGAATTTCTACTCAAACATATATATATTATCATGTAAATCTGCTGCATTAAGTGCACTATTTGCCACCACTTCCAGGATGTAGTATCAGGCTGAAGGTGGTTGAGGTATATTGCTGCCACTAATCTTGCATTGTCTATCTATTTTAATCAATCTGTTCACAGATGATATGACACATCTTTGGTGCAGGTAGGATTTGAACTTAGCTCTCCTGGCACAGAGATAGGGACTCTACTACTGGACCACGCTCTGGAGCAAGTGAGGCTTGAAGCAGGACCTCTGGGTCAGTAGTAAGGGCACTACTACTGCACCACCTTTATCAATATTGTGTCTAGGACCTGTCTAATCATCAATACTAAAGAATGGACCAATGGTGAGTTCTAAAAAAAGATACACTTGCCTCTCTTAATAAAATGCAAGTTAGCAATAAGTACAACCACATGATCACAAAGGACTCCCAGTAGCTGCACAGAATATATCTGTTCCCTGTGAAGGCGACTGTTGAACTTAACTCTGCAACACCATCTAATTAGGTGGAGTTAATGCAACTTCAACATTATCTTCTACTGGACGATTAACTTATTCTTTCTTCTTTCAAGAGATGAAGGCATTGCTAGAAAGGCTAGCTTTTATACAACAGAGAGTACTTTTAAATAGAGTTACAGAACAGAAGCAGAACTTTTGATCCAACTTATCCAACATTTGGCCCATATCTCTCTAAACGCTTTCTATTCATATACTCATCCAGATGCTTCTCAAATGTTGTAACTGTACCAGCCTCCACCATTTCATCTGGCAGCTCATTCCATACACGCAACACCCTCTGCATGAAGAAGTTGCTCTTTAGGCCCTTTTTAAATCTTTCCTATCTCACCTTAAACCTTTGCCCTCTAGTTTTGGACTCCATACCCCAGTCTATTCACCTTATCCATGCCCTTCATGATTTTATAAAGCTCTATAAGGTCAACCCTCAGCATCCAATACTGCAGAGAAAATAACCCCAGCCTATTCTGCTTCTCCCTTTAGCTCAAACCCCCCAACGCTAGCAACAACTTCATCTGATTAGCAACTTTTTTTATAGTTTATGGTCAGGATTTGCAGATATATAAATTAATTTATGGAAGCCATTTGTATCACAAATAAGATGCTGTAGTTGTAGCTTTCTATGAGTTCTTGAGAAGTTTTTATTGGTTTCCAGAACCCCAATGCCACAAATTGATATAGTTCAGCCCATCTATAATTTTGATCAGGCAGAAAGCCTCTCTACTGTGAAATATTAAGCTTTAAAATGTAATCCCAAAATGTACTGTCAAAATAATAGTGGTATTAATAATATTAATACCATTCACCATTATTTATAGGTAAACAGTCAAGCAGCTTCAGTAGATGTGCAGTCAAAAATGTATATTTAATTGTTGCTGTCAAAGTTATACTGTTCCATTGTCAACTGTGCAAAAATAACAACTCTGCTATTTTTAAATAATAGGATGTTCTGCCTAAAAAGGTAAAGGAGGCAGATTTAATTCTGGCCTTCAAAAATAAAACTGATGAATTCTCGAGGAGAAAGAATTTCAGTCATCGAGAGGAGGCCAAGGAGTAGAACAAGCTGAAAGCTTCATGCAGCTTAGATAAACA
The DNA here is from genome assembly GCF_030684315.1 of Stegostoma tigrinum. NCBI lineage: Eukaryota > Metazoa > Chordata > Chondrichthyes > Orectolobiformes > Stegostomatidae > Stegostoma > Stegostoma tigrinum. The sequence continues at coordinate 77,872,877 of NC_081361.1, read as the reverse complement.
TGGGCTTGAAGAGGTGAAGGGGCTACCCCATTGCTGCAACCATTCTATGCAGACCATGGCTCACGACAGTTTGGACATGCCAAGAATCAAGAGTCTTTAAAAAGCCAGTCCCATTCCTTGGCGATAACAGTCGAGTTACCTCTGCCATGAGCTGCTGGAACGGGAGTCCAATATTTGGGTTTGTGGCTTGATTCAGCCCGCACATTTAAAACCCATTAGGGGAAGTATCAGAAAGAAGGAATTGAGTCAGAAATCCCAGAACCCACCATTTTAAAAGGACTCCTAAATCACTTCAAGTAGTGAAAATCCAGCCCTTGGCATGTGGCAGCCTTCTCATATTGTAAAACAATAGTTTACATTGTAGTAGTCAACTCTATGTCAAGTATCACCTGGTGTGGCTGAGAAGCCCCATTCGTGGATAGCAGTCATTGCCCATTTGTTGCACAGGAGCAGGAAATATAACTGACTTCTAATAAAACTGTATGTTACATCTTACTCTCACATATATTTTTTAATGACTTACGTTGAAACAGTAAATCTCACCAGAAATCTTGGAAAATATTCCTCACCTAAGTTTTGATTTTTGGTCATTACATTCCTCCCCAGTCTCTGCGTCAAAATCCTGTAACTTCCTATGGATGCACTTCTACCACATGGACTGTAGTACAAGAAACCAGCTCTCACCACCAGCTTCTCAGGGCCAATTAAGGATGGGCAATAAATGCTGACCCACCTTGAAACACTCAAATCCCAATAATGGATAAACATCAGAAAAGGGATGATGTTGGACTTGAAGCATGAGCTCTCTTTTCATTTTTTGCACAGGTTCTGCCAGACCTGCTGAGTTTCTTCAGCACTTTCTGTCGTATATGAAAAAAAAATCACTTGCCTATTTTTAATCTCCCCTCGTAAAATTCTGCTTCTGGTAATTTGTTTCTATTTATCTGTGCAACAAATTGGGAAGGGAGATCAAGGCTGTCATTTTAGCCCAAAATCAGTTTCTATTTTGAAAAACCTCAGTCAAGCCTGGCAATTATTAAATGAAACACAAAGCATCGATTCCAGCAATGTATAGTAACCCCAGTCTCAGAAGATTCTTTCCCTCTCCATCTCAAATTTCATCAATGTACATCGTCCATTTCTCAGGACTTTTCTCATATTTTGCACCAATTAGTTTTGTGCTTTGTGCTCAGAACCACAAGGTAATGGTGAAGCCTTTTCATAGAAGATTTATACAATTTATGGAAAGAAGAACTTCCATTTGTAAAATTACTTATTTGTTCATTGGGTATGGGCATCACTGGTAAGATAGTAAAAACCAAAAGAATGGTGGATGCTGTAAATCAGAAACGAAAACAGAAATTGCTGGAACAGCTCAACATGTCTGGCAGCATCTGTGGAGAGAAATCAGAGTTAACATTTCGGGTTGAGTGACCGTTCCTCAGAACTCAAGACAGTACTCAATGTCGGTTCCTAGTCACTGTTGACGAGGTGATAGAGAGTTGTTTTTTATAATCTGCAGTCTTCTGGTGTTCGTACACCCGCAACGCTATTTGGAAGAATATTGACCCAGCGCCAATGAAGGATTGGTGACATAGTTCCAAAACAGGATAGAATGTGAAGGTGCCAGTGTTGGACTGGACTGGACAAAGTCAGAAATTATATTACACCAGGTTATAATCCAACAGGTTTAATTGAAATTACAAGCCTTCATAGTGCTGCTCCTTCATTACCTGAAAGCTTGTGATTTCAAATAAACTTGTCAGACTATAACCTGGGCTAACAAGGTGTGGGGCTGGATGAACACAGCAGGCCAAGCAGCATCAGAGGAGCAGGAAGGCTATAATTTTGGGCCTAGGCCTTCTGAAGAAGGGTCTAGGCCCAAAACATCAGCCTTCCTGCTCCTCTGATGCTGCTTGGCCTGCTGCGTTCATCTAGCTCTACAAGTTGTTATCTCAGATTCTCCAGCATCTGCAGTTCTACTATCTCTGGATTATAACCTGGCGTTGTGTGACTTCTGACCAAATCAGGATAATGTGTGACTTGGATGGGAATTTGCTAGTGGTGATGTTCCCATGCACCTATTTTTCCTTATACTCCTCAGCATTAGAGGCATGTGTTTGGAAAATGTCATTTAAAAAGCTTTCATCAGTTGCTGCAACGCATGACATGGATATTTGTAGGACATCCCAAAGTGTTTCACAGATATGTCATTATTTTGAAGTCTAGTCACAGTCAATATTTAAGCAAACATAGCAACTCATTGTTACATGGAAATATGTTACAATTAACAATGAGATCATGGAAATAGGGACAGCAGTCCAGTGGTAATCTTGCTCGTCATTAAGAAGCCCTGACAAATAATCGAAAGACGAGAGTTAAAATCTCACAATGTAGTTGGGGATTTAAATCTATTTAATTGTATAGTCTTGAACAGAAATATGTGTTTTGTTTTTAGTACTAATGATGACCAAAGTTTCAGTTTGTTGTAAAAAATTATCTGACTTACTGCGGTCATCCTTACCGGATCTTGCTGATGTGCAACATCAGATTCACAGTAAATATTTGGTTTTGAACAGACCTTAACAATGATTCTGAGCAATTTTTATAGATGAACCATTAAAAGCATTCTATCCAGGTGTGTCATTGCTTAGTCTGACAACTGGTCTGCTCAAGACCGCAAGAAATTACAGAGAGTTCTGAATGCAAGCCAGTCCATCATAAAAACCAACCTTCCTTCTATTAGAGATAATGGGAACTGCAGATGCTGGAGAATTCCAAGATAATAAAATGTGAGGCTGGATGAACACAGCAGGCCAAGCAGCATCTCAGGAGCACAAAAGCTGGTTACACAGTGGAATGCTGTGTAACTTCTATTGTTCCTTCTATTGTTACTTCTACACTTCCCACTGCCTCAGGAAAGAAGCCAATGTAGTCAAAGACCCTTTGCACCCCAGATATAAATGTCATAAATGTTGATTAAGGTGCACTCCTATTCTTTCTCAAATACATGACATGTGTCTTGCAGCACAGGAACAGACATTTCTGCCCAACAAATTCCATTTGACTCCACCTTTGCACCCCAGATATAAATGTCATAAATGTTGATTAAGGTGCACTCCTATTCTTTCTCAAATACATGACATGTGTCTTGCAGCACAGGAACAGACATTTCTGCCCAACAAATTCCATTTGACTCCACTTGCAGTTCTTCCCATTATTTTCGTTTCAATCTGCTCTTCTCTTCTTCATCAAATGCTGTGTAACTTCTATTGTTCCTTCTATTGTTACTTCTACACTTCCCGCTGCCTCAGGAAAGAAGCCAATGTAGTCAAAGACCCTTTGCACCCCAGATATAAATGTCATAAATGTTGATTAAGGTGCACTCCTATTCTTTCTCAAATACATGACATGTGTCTTGCAGCACAGGAACAGACATTTCTGCCCAACAAATTCCATTTGACTCCACTTGCAGTTCTTCCCATTATTTTCGTTTCAATCTGCTCTTCTCTTCTTCATCAAATGCTGTGTAACTTCCACTTAAATGCATTTATAACATTCATTTCTAGTATTCCTTGTAACACTGAGGTCTACATTCTCACCACTCTTTGGATTAAAAAAAAATTAAATTTCCTATTGGATTTCTTGGGGGACTATCTGACAATGCTGGCCTCTAGTTGTATTCTTTGCCATGAGTGGAAACATTTCTACGTCTCTGTTATCAATGCCTTTAGCAATTTTAAAGACCAACATTAATTAGGTCACCCTGCAACATCTTTCCTCAAGAGAAAAGACATCCATCCAATTAATGATTTGATGATTTCTACACCTATACATTTCTGATATCTGATTGTTTATATTGGTCTAAAGCGGGCAATTGAGGCTCAGTTTTATTGTTTGATCCAAAAGGCAGCAGCTCTAACAGTATAGCCCACACTATTGCAATGAACTGCTGGATAATATGCCCATGTCTCTGTCATATGACTTGAACCAATAACCTTCTGATTCATACAGAAGACTGCTACCACAGTGAGAGTGATAGAAGGAGGGGGAAAGAGTGAGACAGCTAATTTAATCTAACCCAATGAACATAACACTGACAAGACAGGACTGTTGATCTGTTTCTCACCCCACTATTAACTTCAACAGAATATAAAATCGAGTATGGTGTAAAACGGGTGACTGGTCCAATCCTGTCAGTTTCCAGCCAGGCAGATTGTGATAAAATTATTCACAAGGAGAGAGAAAAAGAATACAAGAGAGAGAGAAAGGCTTGAATCTAACTCCTGGAAGTGAAAGTACATTAACTAGCTCCACTATTCTATATTTAATCTTTCTTCCATACACCTATAAAAGGCTAGATATTTACTTAAACAGGCTAGGAAATTAGGGCAATTAATTTAGTTTTGACTGGTATTGGATTGCAGTCAAGAATTCTTCCAGCATGTAAAAAATAAGGTTTATTTATTTTAGCTGAATATGGCAGAAAAGATTATTTATTTGACATGTTTATGTCAGACAGATTCATTTCTTTTACATGGCTACATGAGAGATTTATTTGTTCCTTTTGTATGGTTTCAGGGGAACAGATTCATTTACTTTTGATAGATGCAGGGACAAATTCATTTATCCTTTCCCTGGAACAAAGTGAGAATTCGATTTTAACCTTCTGTGGATGATTTTTCTGGGTGACAAGCAGGAGAGCAGTTTGAAATAATTATCTTTTGTTCAAGCCACTGAAGGGTGGTGAACATTAGAACAGAATATTTTCCAACAAGCAATGACGTGGTTCCTGGCTAACAGAAAGTTAGCAGCTGAGTTACAAGTTAGCAATGGGGGGTGGGTGCTGGTGGCTCAGCGGTTAGCACTGCTGCCTCACAGTGCCAGGGACCAAAGTTTGATTGCAGTCTTGGGTGATAGTCGATGTGGAGTTTGCACATTCTCCCCCTGTCTGCAAGGGTTTTTCCTGAATGCCCTGGTTTCCTTCCACAATCCAAAAATGTGTAGTTGGATTAGCCATGTTAAATAGCCCACAGTATCCAGGGATGTGCAGGATAGGTGGATTAGCCATTGGAAATGCAGAGTTATGAGAATAGGTTTGGGTGGGATACTCTTCAGAGGGTTAGTATGGACTCAATGGGGCAAATGACCTGCTTACAGCCTGATGACCTCAAAATAAAATTCACCAGTTTCAAAATCTCCCCATCCCCAGCCTTATCCCATGTCCAGTCCTGCCTCTCATTCCCACCTCTTTGACCTGAAATAACCTGTTCATTGTCTTTCTCACCTATCTGCAACCCCATTCCCAATTGACCAATCTCCACCACCCCCTCCCTGCATCTACCGATCACCATCCCATCTATCTTCCCCCAGCCCACCTCCCCTCTATTTATTTATTTATTTACGGGCTCCCTCCACCCTCCCCAGTCCTGACAAAGCGTGTTAACTCAAAACATCGACTTTCCTGCTCCTCTTATGCTGCCTGACCCGCTGTGCTCCTCTATCTCCACAATGTATTGACACGGAATCTGAGCAAGGCCATTCACACACCTTGGTGCCTACAGCTCCAGCAATGTAGGATGCAATTATTTCAGTTGTTTTTGCTCCACTACAGACTGAAAAAAAACACAACCGAGCACCTCAAAAATTTTTATCAGACCAAAACGTTAATGATCCAAGTGCACCAATAGGAAAATTGCTTGGTAATATCACTCAAAGGACATGTATTATTGACTCAAAATGGCCTTTTACATCCACAACCACTGCAATAGGTCGGGCAGCAAACATCAGTATCTGAAGTGAACCACTTCACAAATATAGAAATGTGAAAATAACAAGGTAGGTAAAGCATTATCTTGCAGACCTAAGAATATGTCAGCAATTTATTTGAAAGTTCATTGCTAGGTTCACATTTGAACAGGCGAGGAGAGAAGTAATTAAAGATGCTTGAGTGGCTCTTATTTTGTAATGCTGCAGTCCTAGTGTGGGTCACACTGATGGCAATGCCAAACTCAGTCTCCCATTTTCACTGAGACTATTGACAGTTAGAACACAACAGGGAAAAGAAAACTTTGCAGCTACCAGTGTTGCTGAATTCAGTAAGTTTACTTTGATGTTGCTGTCCACTAATTGAGACCTAGGTGCTAAGAAAAAGTGAGAGTGGCAACATAATAAGGTAACAGATAAACAACATAAAAGGACCTATTGAACCAAAATGAAATTTATCAACTGGTTGGTATTAAAGGAGTAGGTAGTTATTTCCTACTTAATCAAAATATTTTCCCTTTAGTTCAGTATATCAAACAAATTCAAAACTTGATCATAATATCATTTGCAAACATATCAGATGTAGCTTAGTTGGAAGTGCTGATGCTTCTGAACCAGGAAGATCCAGGTTCAAGATCAATGACATAACGTGGGCACACAAGCCAAAGCTAACAATCCAGAGCAGTCTGAAACAGCGCTGCAGTACCAGAGAAGCAGTCTTTTATTTGAAACAAAGGCTCATTTTGTCCTCTGAGCTGAACCGGAAATATCTTACGACAGTATTTTGTAGAAGAGTGTGCAAGGTATTTCAAGAGTCCTAGCCACCATTTATCCTTTAATGAAAATCACAACAACAGAATTTCTGGTCATTAAAACGTTGCATTTGTTGTAGGAGCTTTGTTGTGCACACAGGGGAGAGGGAGAGGGAGAATACAAAATCATGAACTTTACCCTGGGACCATTCTTTTAGTAATTATTAAATTTTCATGAGATGTTCATTGAAAGCACATTTTGGTTTTTTCTCAAAAATTGCATGTTGCAAAATGCAGTACAGAGTGGGGATATCCTCAGTGTTACAGCTTAGACTGTTGGTGATGTGCTGCTTTGTCACGCAGTGATGTCTGTTGAGTATGAATGTGTGGCCTATGTATCCTAGCGCAGTTTTAGTTACTGATTTATTTCTCATCGATGTTAATGAGTGTATGAGTTATAAAATGAAAATTGGCATTGATATTAACATTATAAATGAATATATTCCTAAATATTTGTAGTCAGAGTCTCTTTAAGCTTGTTAAGGAGTTTGTGAAAAAAAATTTCTTGTATCGTAACAGTTGCACAAGATCACACACTTTCCTTTGTCCCCTCCTTTCTGTTTCAGATTAACCCTCGTTCATCTTGCTTCATGGCAAATGGTAGGATTGAACTTAAATCATGGTGGATAAAATCTGAAAATCAAACATATTAAATATATATTCATCACATAGAGAACACCTCAGTTTATAAATCACTTAACTTCAAATCTAATTTTTTACTCAAGCTGTGGGGTTTATTTGCAGAAGATATTATATGTATACGTAAAGATTTTCTTCAAAGTATGACTTTAAAAATATGTAACTACAAGCATTAATGCCACTAGAACATAACGTTTTGTTACATGCTAAAATCCTTACAAAAGAATAATGGGAACAGCGTCACATTTTAGCCTTGCTAACAAAAATTACAGTAATTAGATTCATTCACATCAACAAAATGATACCATTTGTACAGTAGTGTTTCTGCACTGACAAAGCAATTACAAATCACACCTTAATGTTGCTTTTGCATTTCATCAACATTATCTTCCAATTTTAAAATTGTAATATTGGTTTCATTGGTGAAACACCAAACTTGAAATGTCAATTCAAGATTAAAATCATTTTTGGAGAAGTTTTGCAGAAGTAATGATGGAAGAATGATTACTACCATTACCTCTCTGAACCTCCTGGGCAGGACTTTGTGTATTGGCTCAGGACACTGAAGTTAAGATCAAATTTGGTCTAAACTGCGCATTATATGATGAGTGGCAATCCAGTGTCAGCTTGGCATGAATTGACCAATTATGATGGACGAGGACTCAGTGCTGAAAGGCCAACAATTCGCCTTCCAACATGGAAAAAGCTGCAGCCTGTCAACGCAGGTAAAAAAAGGGAGAATGACTGCCTCCAGGTGGAGATACTTTCTTGGTACTTTTAATACATTTCAAGTAAAACATGACCTGAGGTGCTGGACCACTCTTCGGAAGCCCTCCTTGAGTGGTTCAAGTGACCTTCAATGTCTCATAGAAGCACTGCTCCCCTTCGCCATGTCTGCCACCAGTAGCCTTTCTCCAGGCATGAGCAATGCACCCGATTGCATGGCAGGCCAGTGGACAGACTGCAAAATTCTCATTGGGTTCTGATCAATGGCTTTAACGGCCCTTTCCATTATGTTACTCGGCTTCCTGCCATTTGAGGGGATGAAGTAACCAGATTGCCTTTCAAGAAATTGGCCTGGGCCAAGCTTGTGCCAACAAATTTACGTATCAGCTGACAATGTAAAATTGCACCACCCTCTCCTGCACCCCAATATTGAAGTTAATATCCTGCCTTTAGATCTGAGCAGTGTTAAAGGAAGAAATCCAGAAGTTGTTATCTATGATTATCCATAGGACACGTTGTTACAAGTTCAACAGATTGTAAGTGAGTAGAAATCATTGAATGTGCAAGAGTGTGCTCTATTTAACCATGAGCACATTGCTAAAAATCACAAAAAATGGACTTCGTTGAGACCCAACTGGATTTTTAGTGGTCTACTAAACCAATTGCTACAGCCCCCGCTGACCCTGGAAAACTAATTTAATATTTATTTAGTGATTCAATTTTTTTCTTTCATTACTGATGGTAATACTGGAGAAGTTAGAACCGAGAACACAACCTGGCTTGACAGATCACAAGTTTAATAGTTGCAGTTGGTTTCTGTGGTGAGTAATCATTTAAATATACCAAGACAAGGCTATTGATGTTCCTTGATCACAAGAGCACAGTTTCTTACACAAAAGATAAAAAAGCCATGCAATACTGTACATACATTTGTGCCAACTTGAAAATAACAGCATAAACAACAACACAGATGCATTCCTTTTACCAGGATCATTTTCAGACATGCAATTGCAGAGAAATGTCATAGAACATAGAACATAGAAAAGTACAGCACAGTACAGGCCCTTCGGCCCACGATGTTGTGCCGTGGAATAATCCTAATCCAAAAATAAAATAACTTAACCTACATTCCCCTCAATTCACCGCTGTCCATGTGCATGTCCAGCAGTCGCTTAAATGTCACTAATGACTCCACTTCCACGACTACCACTGGCAAAGTATTCCATGCGCTCACAACTCTCTGGGTGAAGAACCTCCCTCTGACATCTCCTCTATACCTTCCTCCTAACACTTTAAAACTATGACCCCTCGTGGCAGTCAATCCTGCCCTGGGGAAAGTTCTCTGGCTATCGACTCTATCCATGCCTCTCATTACCTTGTACACCTCGATCAGGTCACCTCTCTTCCTCCTTCTCTCCAGAGAGAAAAGCCCGAGCTCAGTCAACTTCTCCTCGTAAGACAAGCCCTCCAGTCCAGGCAGCATCCTGGTAAACCTCCTTTGCACCCTCTCCAAAGCCTCCACATCTTTCCTATAATAGGGCGACCAGAACTGGACACAGTATTCCAAAAGTGGTCTCACCAGGGTTTTGCAGAGCTGCAGCATAACCTCTCGGCTCTTAAACTCGATCTCCCTATTAGTGAAAACCAAAACACAACATGCTTTCTTAACAAGCTTTTCCACTTGGGTGGCAACTTTGAGGGAACTATGCACTTTAACACCAAGATCCCGCTGTTCCTCCACACTGCCGAGAATCCTGCCTTTTTTCCTATATTCAGCCTTTAAGTTCGGCCTTCCAAAATGCATCACTTCGCATTTATCCAGGTTGAACTCCATCTGCCATTTCTCAGCCCAGTTCTGCGTACTGTCAATGTCTCGCTGAAGTCTGCAATAGCCCTCGAAACTATCAACAGCACCTCCTACCTTAACTCTTTAAGTTCTTACTTAATTGATTCTAATGAAGGGTCTCGTGCTTTCTTAGAAATGAACAATTTAGTCCATCTTTAAAATTACTTTCTAACTTCTTAAAAGTAAGTTACGTTTGCAGAACAGAATCAAAAATTCATCTACTTCCATTTCAAAAATACAAATTCCCAAATGATAGTAAGATATTACATACTTTTATCTTACTTTTGAAAAATATCCAAGATATTCCATGTAAATTTTTAAAGTTAGTTTGTAATACTTCTTTTTATATTTTTTACACTCATTTGTTTGGCACAAAGTCAGTTCAGTTAATTATTGTATTTCATCTCCTGTCTGTGGGAATACTTTGATGTAATCGGCTGTTTTTTCATTCATTCATGGGGTGAGGGCATCACAGGCTAGGCCCGCATTTGGTGTCCATTCCTATTGTCCAGAAGGTAGTTGAGAGTTAACCACATTGTTGTGGGTCTGGAGTCACATGTAGGCCAGACCAGGTATGATGGCAGTTTCTTTCCCAAAGAGTGAATGCAGAAGGATGTTCACCATGTTTGAAGACATCGTGATTGTTTGATATCAGAAATCCCCTATAGCTATTGTCAGAGTGAAATTTTAGTTTAAGAGCAGTGAAATTCATGCCCCAAAAATCACTAGATATTATTTGTGGGCACTTGCATTCAAGGTCAACAGTGAGTATTGTTGTTTCACTGCTAATCATGAAAATCGAGCCGATATCCTTTTAGATATTTAATTGGTTAATAGTCAGCCTACCTTCTATGACAAACAAAAATCAGGAGCATGAGGATGAAAGATGAACATGTATGCAAGAACATTTCATAAACTAAAAGTGAGGTATACTCAGTCACCTTGAAATCTGTAAACATTGTGATATGAAATGGTGACAGCTTACCCACATCAAATGGAAACAGTCTGATTGAAGAAACAGTGATGAGGAGTATTTCTTTCATTATCAGTACAGAGTGAAAGATAAATAGCAGTTTATGCTGCTGTTTAATTATATATTAGCATTAAAAATGATATTTGGTAGATGTGTTCAAGAACTAAAAGCCCCTATGTAGCCGAAAGTAAAGTGAAAGATCAGTTCTCATGGCGTATAGGTCCTTAATGTAATTGGCTGCTGATAGAAGAATGCCACGTAACTCAGAATTTGTGTAATTCCCGAACTGTGTGAAGAAATTTGTGGGCTATTGACTAGTGTTCGCAGCAAGTTTCTATATACAGAGCACCTTTCAAACCCATGACCATTTCCATCCAAAAGGACAAGGGCAGCAAATACATTTGAATACTGCCATCTGCAAATTCCCTTCCAAGCCACTCATCATTGTCACTTGGAAATACATCGTTGTTCCTTTAGTTTCACTGTGTCAACTGCCTCCTTGAAAGCACATTGGGCCTACCTATTTTATTTGCTCCAATTCACACATGACCACCTTCTCAGGGGCAAAAAGAGATGGGCATTAAATACTGGCACCCAGATGCCATGAATGAATATAATAAAATCATTTGGAGATTTGCATCTAAGTTAAAGATTTGCTGTTTGAAAAGTTGATAGAGTTATTCATTTCCTCTTGCCCAAATCAGTTGACACATCCTTTTCCAAACAAGAAGGCAGCTTCTTTTACCAAAGATCCAGATATTTTAATTTAAATTATCTAATTTTATTGCACACTCCTGTGACTATTCCATCAAGTGATTTTAGTTAACATTATCCCTAAGATTATGGGAACTTGGCTTTAACACCATTTTTACACCAATACCTTATCAAATGAACATCTCTGCAGGAGTTTCTCACAATTGTGGAAGCAAGGCCATTTGGCCCATCAAGTCCACTCCGCCATTTATATCATGGCTGATGGGCATTTCAACTCCACCTTCCCGCACTCTCCCCGTAGCCCTTGATTCCTTCTGAGATCAAGAATTTGTCGATCTCTGCCTTAAAGGCATCCAATGTCCCGGCCTCCACTGCACTCCATGGCAATGAATTCCACAAGCCCACCACTCTCTGGCTGAAGAAATGTCGTCTCATGTCAGTTTTAAATTTACCCCCTCTAATTTTAAGGCTGTGCTCACGGGTCCTAGTCTCCCCGCCTAACGGGAACAACTTCCTAGCGTCCACCCCTTCTAAGCCATACATTATCTTGAAAGTTTCTATTAGATCTCCCCTCAACCTTCTAAACTCTAATGCATACAATCCCAGGATCCTTAGCCGTTCATCATACGTTAAACCTACCATTCCAGGGATCATCCGTGTGAATCTCCACTGGACACGCTCCAGGGCTAGTATATCCTTCCTGAGGTGTGGGGCCCAAAATTGGGCACAGTATTCTAAATGGGGCCTAACTACAGCTTTATAAAGTCTCATTTGTTGCTCATTCCTAATTGCCCTTGAGAAGGTGGCAGTGAGCTATGTTACATTTTGTGTAGCATTTCTAAAAAGGAAATCCAGAATTCACTCTAAGACAGCTTATTTAATATCTACAACTTCTGTTCCAACATGGAAATATTGGTTTTATAACAGTTTTCTTGCTTAACGATTGCAGCATAATTAAGTTTGGATGACAACATAAAATGTCGCTCCTGAACAATATTAAAATATTACTGTGATGATGTGAGATATGAAGAGAGAGATCCCATTGAAAATGAGATGGTAGTTGAAATCGGTCCACAGAAGCCTGCAGGGCATTGTTACAATCACTACAATAGTAAATCGAGAAATACATCTCTGTTTATGCATCAGAAATGACCAGTTTAATACAAAACTTAAAAGTGCTGGCCTCTGCCTTGCACTATAATGTCACAATGAGATTGAACATGGTCAGGAAACGCCAACAATTGGAGAGAGCACTGGTACGTCCTTGAATTGACAGAGAAGGTAAACATCTAAAAGTCTTGTAAAAATGAGCCACAAGTGTAGATGCCATAATTCTTCTCAAAGTAAGCTTCTTACAGAATGATGTGATAATAGCAGGCTTTCAAGAGCAATTGAATGATCAGGAACTTAGCCTGGGGAGAGATGTAGTGGGAGAGATATTAGTAATACAGCCTTTCAAAGGAAAACAATTATATTGTTAAACAATTATTAAACATGTTGCACAGTCTAGTTTATGTGTTAAAACAAACACTTCACAGTCATTGATATCAAAAGCCTATATAAGTAAATTTGCAATATTATGGAGAACTTGAGACACTGGTTAAGGAGAGCTGTCTATAAAAATGAAACATATAAACAAAATGTCTGAGGTAAAATATGAAAACTTTCGAAGAATTATTAAATAATTTATTGACTGCTCATGTAACTGATTTAAAAATAAATATTTGCTTAGCCAAACAGCCAGGACCCTAAAGTTAGATGGCTGAACTAAAAATCTTGCATTGTGTCTGCCAACAACCAAATGAATGAGGAAGATGAATGTAACTTAACCAGTGAACTGGCAGGTAGTTCGCAAACACAGGCAATCAGCAGACACTTTGCATTATATAACAGAGAGTGATTTGAGCGAAATTAAGAATCAAGGGCTTTGCAATTGCCATTCAAATTTGAACAATAAATTGAGTAAAATCTGGGGTTAGGACCTTAGTTGACATTGCCTCTTCCGGCCAGGTGGTAGATATTACAGTAGGGGACTACTTTGGAAATAGCAACCACAATTCCGTAAGTTTTACAATACTCATGGACAAGGATGGGAGTGGTCCTAAAGAAAGCGTTCTAAACTGGGGGAAGGCTAACTATACCAAGATTCGGCAGGATCTGAGGAACTTAGATTGGGAGAAACTGTTTGAAGGTAAATCCACATTTGATATGTGGGAGGCTTTTAAGGAGAGGTTGATTAGTGTGCAGGAGAGACATGTTCCTGTGAAAGTGAGGAATAGAAATGGCAAGATTAAGGAACCATGGATGGCAGGTGAAATTGTGAGATTAGCCAAGAGAAAAAAGGAAGCATACATGAGGTCTAGGCGACTGAAGACAGACGAAGCTTTGCAAGAATATCGGGAATGTAGAGCGAATCTGAAACGAGGGATTAAGAGGGCTAAGAGAGGACATGAGATATTGCTGGCAAACATGGTTAAGGAAAATCCCAAAGCCTTTTATTCATATATAAAGAGCAAGAAGGTAACTAGAGAAAGAATTGGCCCACTTAAGGACAAAGAAGGAAAGTTATGCGCTGAGTCAGAGAAAATGGGTGACATTCTTAACGAGTACTTTGCATCGGTATTCACCAAGGAGAGGGACATGACAGTTGTTGAGGTTCGGGATAGATGTTTGCTTACTCTAGGTCAAGTTGACAAAGGGAAGGAGGAAGTGTTGGGTATCTTAAAAGACATTAAGGTGGACAAGTCCCCAGGTCCGGATGGGATCTATCCCAGGTTTCTGAGGGAAGCGAGAGAGGAAATAGCCGGGGCCTTAAAAGCTATCTTTGCAGCATCCTTAGACACAGGTGAGATCCCAGAGGACTGGAGACTTGCTAATATTGTCCCCTTGTTTAAGAAGGGTAGCAAGGATAATCCAGGTAATTATCGACCGGTGAGCCTGACATCAGTGGTAGGGAAGCTACTGGAGAAGATACTGAGGGATAGGATCTATTCCCATTTGGAAGAAAATGGGCTTATCAGTGATAGGCAACATGGTTTTGTGCAGGGAAGGTCATGTCTTACCAACTTAATAGAATTCTTTGAGGACATGACAAAGTTGATTGATGAGGGAAAGGCTGTAGATGTCATATACATGGACTTCAGTAAGACGTGTGATAAGGTTCCCCATGGCAGGCTGATGGAGAAAGTGAAGTCACATGGGGTCCAGGGTGTGCTAGCTAGATGGATAAAAAACTGGCTAGGCAACAGGAGACAGAGAGTAGTAGTCGAAGAGAGTTTCTCAAATTGCAGACCTGTAACCAGTGGTGTTCCACAGGGATCTGTGCTGGGACCACTGTTGTTTGGGATATATGTAAATGATCTGGAAGAAGGTGTAGGTGGTCTGATCAGCAAGTTTGCAGATGACACTAAGATTGGTGGAGTAGCTGATAGTGAAGGGGACTGTCAGAGATTACAGCAGAATATAGATAGACTGGAGAGTTGGGCAGATAAATTGCAGATGGAGTTCAATCCGGGCAAATGCGAGGTGATGCATTTTGGAAGATCAAATTCAAGGGCGATCTATACAGTAAATGGAAAAGTCCTAGGGAAAATTGATGAACAGAGAGATCTGGGTGTTCAGGTCCATTGTTCGCTGAAGGTGACAACGCAGGTCAATAGGGTGGTCAAGAAGGCATATGGCATGCTTTCTTTCATTGGACAGGGTATTGAGTACAGCTTGTCCCCACCTCCCTAATCTGTTCTTCCTCTCACCCATCCCTTCCTCCCACCTCAAGCCGCACCTCCATTTCCTACCTACTAACCTCATCCCGCCTCCTTGACCTGTCCGTCTTCCCTGGACTGACCTATTCCCTCCCTACCTCCCCACCTATACTCTCCTCTCCACTTATCTTCTTTTCTCTCCATCTTCAGTCCGCCTCCCCCTCTCTCCCTATTTATTCCAGAACCCTCTTCCCATCCCCCTCTCTGATGAAGGGTCTAGGCCCGAAACATCAGCTTTTGTGCTCCTGAGATGCTGCTTGGCCTGCTGTGTTCATCCAGCTCCACACTTTGTTATTTTGCTTGTTATATCTGTTTCTTTACTTGTGTTCATATCTTAGCTGGTGCAGTGAGAAGAGTCGAGACTTAAACTACAAAATTCAATTTATTCTACAATAATGCAGTTTTGGGTTGGGAACAGGACATTCCCAAAGAGTTCACCCATTTCTCCTGCCTTGAAAAAGAGATGAGATAGTTATGGAAGAAACAAGATGATATACAGAGCTATCATAAACATTGTTCCTTTCCTATATATAAACAGACACCCAACAAAATTTACAGGCCAAAAAGCCTTACAAACATTACCTTCTATATCCCTGCCCTCAGTCAGCAACTGGCAAGGTATGTCAGCTGTTATTTCATATTCCAGAGCCCACTATTGACAGAAGAAAATTATCAATCTTAACGAAAATCAACAATGTCTCAAATTTATTGCAAATAGATCTTTCTAGGCAATATGAGTAAACCTTTGTATCAATAGTGAAACAGAGATCATTAATGCTCTCTTTAGATAGGTCACTTTATTTGACTAGATCTACTGCAAAGTCAGTTGAATTCTATTTCTTCTTTCTCTTCTACCTTGTCCCAGTTTTCTTGGGGTTACCATAAATAATACAGCTTGATTACCATCTCTTGTTATCAGTCATTTCCTCTTCCAATCCTTTGCATTTAAGTCTCTCATCATCCTTACATCAGGTCTGAAACCTTTTTATTCTCTTTCAGGCAAACCCAATTTCATCACTTGCCTCATCATATTTCTTCTCTGTCTCTGCAACAAATGACCATACCTGTTTCAATCTCATATTGACCAGCTTTCTCGTTGCTCCCACAATCTTCACTGACTCTTTGGTGTGCTAATTCCTGGTTTTAAATTTCTCATTGCTCCAAGCATCCATCTCAGAATCCAACCTCATTAATATCTAGTCATTGTTAAATTTTGCAAACAGGCAAAACGGAAATGAAATTTTAAAAATGTAAGAAAGAGAGAGAGATCATATTTATATTGTGCCTTCATAAGCTCAGAGCAATCAATGCACTTTACAGGCAATTAAATAATTTTCTCGCTCATCTTTCTTGTAATGTAGGGAAGTGCAGTTGCCAAATTGTGCACTACGAGGTGCCAAAGCAGCAATTAAATAAATTATCATAACATTTGTTCTAGGTGTTGCTTTAGGGATAAATATTGGCAGGAAAAGAAGAGAACTCACTTACTGTTCATTGAGTAGTGTGCAATCATATCTTTTAACATGCAACCAAGAAGACAAAATGGCCTCAGTTTAACATGTTTTCTGAAAGACAGCACGTCCACAAACACAGCGCTCTTTCAGTGGAGTGTCTGTCCGGACTACATAAGGCCAAAACTAACCATGAACCCACAGCCTCTGGCTCCAGCGAGACGGCTAACATTGAGACAGGGCGATAAGTAATGGCAGACTTGTGACACTCAAAATCCCCTCTGAAAAAAGGAACATCATTCAATTCAAAATAACAAAGTGTGGAGCTGGATGAACACAGCAGGCCAAGCACCATCTTAGGAGCACAAAAGCTGATGTCTCGGACTGAGACCCTTCATCAGAGAGGGGGATGGTGAGAGGGTTCTGAAAAAATAGGGAGAGAGGGGGAGGGGGACTGAAGGTGGATAGAGGAGAAGGTAGGTGGAGAGAAGACACTCAAGTTAAAGGGGTGGCGATGGATCCTGTAGAGGTGAGTATAGGCGGGGAGTAGGGAGGGGATAGGTCAGTCCGGTGAGGATGGACAGGTCAAGGGGGCCAGATGAGGTTACGTGTAAGGGAATGGGTGTGCAGCTTGAGATGGGTGGAGGGGATAGGTGAGAGGAAGAACAGGTTAGGGAGGCGGGATGAGCTGGGCTGGTTTTGGGATGCAGTGGGGGGAGGGGATGAGCTGGGCTGGTTTTGGGATGCGGTGGGGGAGGGCGAGACTTTGAAGCTTGTGAAGTCCACATTGATACCATTGGGCTGCAGGGTTCCCAAGCGGAATATGAGTTGCTGTTCCTGCAACCTTTGGGAAGCATCATTATGGCACTGCAGGAGGCCCATGATAGACCTGTCGTCTGAGGAATGGGAGGGGAGTTGAAATGGTTCGTGACTAGGAGGTGCAGTTGTTTATTGCGAACCGAGCGGAGGTGTTCTGCAAAGCGGTCCCCGAGCCTCTGCTTGGATTCCCCAATGCAGTGGAAGCCACACCGGGTACAGCGGACGCAATCCACCACATCGGCAGATGTGCGGGTGAACATCTGCTTGATGTGGAAAGTCATCTTGGGGCCTGGGATGGGGGTGAGGGAGGAGGTGTGGGGGCAGGTGTAGCAATTCCTGCGGTTGCAGGGGAAAGTGCCGGGTGTGGTGGGGTTGGGTGGGAGAGTGGAGCAGACAAGGGAGTCCGAGAGAGTGGTCTCTCCGGAAAGCAGATAAGGTGGGCAGGGAAAAATGTCTTGGGTGGTGAGGTTGGATTGTAGATGGCGGAAGTGTCGGAGGATGATGCGTTGTGTCCGGAGGTTGGTGGGATGACATGTGAGGACAAGGAGGATTCTCTTTCAGCGGTTAGTGCGGGGACGGAGTGTGAGGGATGAGTTACGGGAAATGCAGTAAACACAGTCAAGTGTGTTCTCGACCAATGTCGGGGGGATGTTGAGGTCCTTGAAGAACGAGGACATCTGGGATGTGCGGGAGTGGAATGCCTCATCCTGGGAGCAGATGCGGTGGAGGCGGAGGAATTGGGAATAGGGGATGGAATTTTTGCAGGAAGGCAGGTGGGAGGAGGCGTTTCTCCAGGTAGCTGTGGGAGTCGGTGGGTTTGAAATGAACATCAATTTGTAGGCAGTTGCCTGAGATGGAGACAGAGAGGTCCAGGAAGGCCCCTCCCCTTTTTGTCAGGGCCTCTCCAATTAGCACCTCTCGGGTCTCTTACTAAAACCTTGAGATTCCTTTGATTTTTACTTAAACGTCCTCAAGATTTGCAGCAACAACAAAGCACCAAAGTTTCCTTTTCCTCAGACATAAAAGTGCAGGCGCTCTATCAGGCTCTTTATCGACCAATTCAAAACTCTATCCAAGAAATCCCAGCCCCATTTTTGTGCTCCGAGTGGTAGCAACTTGTTATCGGGTGGTAGAAAATTTTGGAACGTCCTCCATCCATACAAACATGTACAGCACGTGCTGCAGAAAATGCTCTCTGCCAATAACAATGCTGTGGAATGGTTTGTTTAGTTCCTGTGGCTGCAGTGCGGAACCAGGCATCTATTGTAATCAACAGAGATAATGGGAACTGTCCCCTATTTCCAATTCCCTTGCCTCCGCTGCTCCCAGGATGAGGCATTCCACTGCCCCACATCTCAGATGTGCTCATTCTTGAAGGACAACTTTACCCCGCAATGGTCGAGAATGCCCTTGACCGTGTCTCCCGCATTTCCCACAACTCCTCCCTCACACCCCATCCCCCAACTAACCGCTGAAAGAGAATCCTCCTTGTCCTCACATACCACCCCACCAACCTCCAGATACAACGCATCATCCTCCAACACTTCCGCCATCTACAATCCGACCCCACCACCCAAGACATTTTTCCGTCCCCACCCTTGTCTGCCTTCCAGAGAGACCACTCTGTCCTGGACTCCCTTGTCCGCTCCACAATCCCATCTAACCCCACCACACCCGGCACCTTCCCCTGCGTCCGCAGGAAGTGCTACACTTGCCCCCACACCTCCTCCCTCACACCTATCCCAGGCCCCAAGATGAATTTCCACATTAAGCAGATGTTCACCTGCACATCTGCCAATGTGGTAGATTGCGTCCGCTGTACACGGTGTGGCTTCCTCTACCTTGGGGAAACCAAGCGGAGGCTTGGGGGCCACTTTGTGGAACACCTACGCTCGGTTCACAACAAACAACGGCACCTCCCATTCGCGAACCATTTTAACTACCCCTCCCATTCCTCAGACGACATGTCCATCATGGGCCTCCTGCAGTGCTACAATGATGCCACCTGAAGGTCGCAGGAACAGCAACTCATATTCCGCTTGGGAACCCTGCAGCCCAATGGTATCAATGTTGACTTCACCAGCTTCTAAATCTCCCCTTCCCCAACTGCATCCCTAAACCAGCCCAGCTCATCCCGCCTCCCTAACATGTTCTTCCTCTCACCTATCCCCTCCTCCCACCTCAAGCTGCACCTCCATTCCCTACCTCCTAATCTCATCCCGCCCCCTTGACCTGTCCGTCCTCCCCGGACTGACCTATTCCCTCCCTACCTCCCCACCTATACTCTCCACTCCTCCTATCTTCTCCGTTACCCATCTTCAGTCCGCCTCCCCCTCTCTCCCTATTTATTTCAGAACCCTCTCCCCATCTCCCTTTTCTGATGAAGGGTCTCGGCCCGAAACGTCAGCTTTTGTGCTCCTGAGATGCTACTTGGCCTGCTGCTTTCATCCAGCTTCACACTTTGTTATCTCAGATTCTCCAGCATCTGCAGTTCCCATTATCTCTGATACATCATTCAGTTCAAACGCAGCTAGTTTTTATGTCAGTAACTTTATCTCCACATTAATGCTCACAATTCAGGAAACCACCGTGATGTTTTCAACATGTTTCAAGTGTATGAATAGGAAAGCTTTGGAGGGTTGTGGGCCAGGAGCAGGCAGGTGGGACTAGTTTAGTTTGGCACTATGTTCGGCGTAGGCTGTTTGGACCAAAGGGTCTGTTTCCATTCATATGACTCGATGGCTCTAATAATTTAAACCTCTTTGTGACTGAGGCGTATTGGTCATCAGATTTTTTTGCCTAGTCTCAGCAAGAGTCACCAACTGAGCAATACGATAAATATAAGGGTCTGGATTTTACAGAGTTGGGAGTGTGGTGCTGGGTGGTGGACTGTTCATACCCCATGAGGAAAGCCAACTGGGAGCTAGGGCATCAGAAAACAATCCACTGCAACTACTAGTCACTGGGAAGGGCTAAGCTCGGTGGCAGTGAGAGCTTTCAGCTGGTAGTGTCATCCTCCTAGAGGCAGGCGCATGACCATTAGAGCCCTTAAAGCAAATTGCCATTCTTTATGGATAACGTTTATTAACTATTCTGTCTTATAGACCCTTCTACATATCAGCCCCACACTTAGCCCCAGTTATATCTACTCAATTGAGAGGAAGCAGCAACGCAGACTAGCAGCTCCATTAACAATGACAACTTACTTAAACTACTAGTTCTGTGCCTCACTACACGCTTCGTCTTTAACGGTCAGTTGAGTAATTAATCAATAAACTCAATCACTGCTTAATAACTTATTATATTACAGACTCCCTTCTTCACTTTAACTAAAACATCTGAAGACATAAAAACAATCACTGAACAAGAACAAATGAAAATAAAACAAAAAAATTGTCTCCATGTTCTTATTACCTTACAAAACAATTGATCGGTAACATTTTGTTTCATTTTCAGCGCAATACGATCAACTTTAATATTCCACTTTCTTTTCCTTTGAAATAATTACAAAAGTTGATTTTTTTCATGTTCTTATAATGTCTCATACCACCAAAGATCAGCATTCAATGATCTCCAATAATGATTTTTAGCAAGTACTGTTATTTGTGATTAAATGCGACAACTAGTGGCATGTGTGAACCCGCTTTACTTTGGAAGTCACTTTTTGTTCCTACATTTCCTTTTTGTGAGCGAGATTGATCCTGAACCTTTACTCAGCAACAATCTTTGTCAAATGTTTTATTGTCCCAACGAGAAGTGTTATCCGCATAACATGGCATGGGCAACAATTTCGCAGACTGAGATTCAGATTTAGATAGGATGCCTTTTAGATTATTGGATAAATACACCCCTGTATTTGTGGCTTCAACTGGTGGTAATGTTTCAGCAACTAAAATACTTTTAACTATCCTTTTTATTTTCTTGGTTTTCCTGGCAAATGCATAACATTTACCTTTGTTTCCCATCAAAAGCATGCTTTTCATAAAGACCTATCATGTTAATGATGTGGCAGGTGAAGCATCATGCAAAACAGTTACCTCCATATCTCCAGGTCACCTGAGGTTGGAAACTTGACTCTGCATTTGTATGAATTTAATTTCCTTAATTTTTTTTTCTCAAGTCTTCTGCAATAGTAGCACATTTCATCATAATAATCAGTTCCAATCATCTCTCGTCTAGTGCACCTCAGTTTAACTGTCCGATCAAACTTTTTAATTGATTTGTTTCTTCCCTGAATGCAAAATTGACATTCTGTGAGGACTTAGCAGAAATTATCAGGATGTGATTAACAATTCCAAACAGTGCTATTGACCTGAGTCATTTCTAACTTATTCTGTTTAATGTTTAAACCCTACATATTCAAGTACCCTACATGTTCAAGAAACTGTAGCTTGACTTAAATTCCTTTTCTCTTTTATCTATCACACATTACTCAAATTCCAGACAATCGTTGTGGGTGACATTAAAAATTACCTGCAAATAGCTCATTGAGATATTGGTAAAACATTGCCAGGTCTGCTTTAAGCTTAATGTAACCTACATTAATCAAAACAGAACTGAGAAATCCCATGCCTTTGCCGCACATAAAGAAACTCTTTTTTATTTATTCAAGGGATGAGGGCATTGCTGGCTAAGCCAGCATTTAATGCCTGTCCTGAATTGCGCAGAGGGTCAGCCACATTGCTGTGGGCTTGGAGTCACATGTAGATGTGATCAGGTAAGGATAGCAGTTTCCTTCCTTAAAGGACATTAGCAAATCCGATGGGTTTTTCTGACAATCGAAAATGGATTCATGGCCATCGTTGATTCTTAATTCAAGATTTTCAATGAATTCAAATTCCAGCATTTGCCATGGCAGGATTCATACCTGCATCTCCAGAATACGACTTGGCTCTCTGGTTTAACAGTCCAGCGATTTTTCCCACTAGACCTTTCTTAATTTCCATGGCTTTCCTTGATATCACTTGCTTCTCTGGGTGATTTCAAATATACTTCACTGTGAAACTTTTCCACCTGGAGGACTGAAACTTTTATATCATTTGGCTTCCACTCCCAGTGGTGTTTTGCTAAGACAGTTGAGAAGATCTTCAAAATCACTTTTCCTGCAATGAGGAGTCTAATATCTTGATCACAATAAGCTTTTTTTTAAGGCAACTGTTGGTTTCATTGAATTTTCGGAGGGTTTCTCGCTGCAAGGCTTAGCAAGGTCTCTCACCAAATATTAGTAAATTTGTCTCAATAACTACTACCCGCTCCCTAGGGTATCACTCTTGCCCAATTCTTGGCACATCTTACCACAATCCACTCCAAGAACAACATGCCACTGCCAGGATGTCCTGGACCAAAACCCAAACAGAAATTGCAGGAAAACCTCAGCTGGTCTGGCAGCATTTGTGGAGAGAAATCAGAGTTAATATTTTAGGTGCAGTGACCCTTCTTTAGCACGGATAGCTTGGAACTGACCAGCATCCCTGGGGCTGACACGGTATTTAAATTAGTATTGTACACCCAAACAGTGTCAAGGCAGAGCTGCCCTGCACATTTCCTTCAATTTTCCCCAGACATGGCAGAAAGGGAGATAGGGTCCTGAAGGTCCTGCTGAAGGGGGTGATGTGGAGCCTAGACATTGTCTTCCCCCAGAACTGGCAGCAGAGATCATGACACCAGACCATGCCAATAGCCTGATCCAAAGTTCCCATCCTAGTCATTGCACTCCCAGCTACCTGAAGGAATGTCCAGCAATGTAGGAAGAACATCAATAATATTGTCTGCTCTACCAATGTAAGTGCCACTATTTTCTCTCCAAAATCTCACACTCACTTTATCTCTGTTACCATATCCATCTCCCACCAACGTTCATGCTCTACCACTCTCAGTATTGCCTGCAACATCTTCCCTTAACTTCTCTAACCTACCCCAACCTCTGATCTGCCTATGCACTTGCTCAGGACAAACCGTCACACCGGCAGCAAAAGTAACAGCACTTTCATTTGCTGTTATACCTGCCTCTCTCTTATTCTAGAAGCTTAGAGGGAATATAGACCCAAGCCCATTCTGCCTGAGGTTCCCTGTGTAATGAACATGTCTGAGCTGGTAGAAGCTGCAGGTGAATGCCTTGCCAGCACATCCTCTGAGGTTTCAAAGGCTGCTTACCCAGAGGAGTCTTATCACAAAGGAGCTCAGGCTGAGGCCTCTTCCACATTAAGAATTCCCATGTATCATCAATGCTCCCAACACAGAAGAGAAAGAACTAATTGGTAAAAATAGAAAGAATCTGATGCAGAGTAATGTCTTGTAGTTGGTAAGCACCTGAGAGGAGCAGGGCATGTTCTTGTCCTGTTTGTGGCTCCTACCACTGGAAGAACTACAAACATATGAACAAGGAACAAGAATAGGCCATTCTGTCCTTCAAGCCAGCTCTGCCATTCAAAAAGATCATGAAGTTAAAGTAAGATCACCCAAGTCTACATTCTGGCATTTCCTTGACAATCTTTCATCCCCTTGGCAATCAATGGTAACTGTCCTGGTGTTCTCTAGCCAACTTTCATCAAAGGGTGTGAGAACCTTGGGGTTCAATATTGTTTATGCCCCACCCCAATGATGGCAGGGCATTAGCCTTCTCAGTCAGTTATCTTGCAATGAGCGAAAGAGGAAAATTGAGCATGTTAGAAAAGTGAGTTTGTGAGCATGCATTAGATGGTGAGGTGTGCTCAGTCATGTGGAGAGGACAGGAAGATTAGCAGTTTGAGGGGATGAGGTGGGTGAATGTGCACCATGCCTGTTATGCTGAGGTTTACACGCTTATGAGGCTTTGTGAGATGCATTTTCAGTGACAGAGTAAGACTGAACTAGCCCTTGTCATATGAGGTGGCAGAGTAGAGATGGTGTCTTTACCCATGTAGAGCACAGGGGATAATTGACTTTCCTTCCGGTATTGTTTGTGGCACTATTTATGGGGCCAAACAGCATTAACTTGTGCTGCTAACCGGCATCCAGATTGGATGGGTATCATCTAACAGGAAGCCATTGTGCCAATTCCATTCTCCATGTTTTCTTTGGTGATGATATAATTTATCTCCATGCACCTACATAATTTTCCTTTGTTCGTAAGGTGCTGTGTTGTAATACATCTGTGAGAAATTATGTCCTAACACTTTACACCAGGTTTAAACTATCTTTCTCAAAGATAACTCAAATTATAAATTTTGGACTAATAAGAAATCTTAATTTCTAATCTTCACATTTGGGCAGCGAGCCTCAGTAGCTGAGGTCAGATTTGGTCCAAGCCAGTCAGTGAGGTAGAATCCAAGGCATCTTGCTTTGTGGATAGAGCTTGTTAACCACTCACTCTTACAGCTCCCTCCAACCAGTCCCACCCGATTTTGGCACCCACCTGCCTAACATATTATGGGGGAGAGCTCAGAGGTGGCTGAGAATATGGTTATCAGGACCCCAGGCCTATACTTAATAACTCCTTGGCAAAAATATGTTCAGCTGAAGTCATAAAATTCAAATCAAGGACCCTAGGACGTGCAATCCAAGAAGTGTACTGGAGGAGACTCCAGACATTACAAATTTGAATTTCAAGTGCCTGTGTAAATCAGATGGAATCAACATCCAGGATCGTTGTAACTTGTTGTGTACCATGGAAAATTGTGGTGAACAGAATCCTGTTGCTTATTGAGCTGAAAGGATGATGGTAAGGGCTATGAGAAAGACTTCCATCTCCACATGTAAGAAGAATACACAGAAGGAAAGAATATTAAACAAGACAGCCTTCACCCAGAGAAACAATGGTTTAGATCGGTGTCTTCAATAAACAACAGCGACTGCTTTTTAAAAATGGTCATGTTATCTATCTATTCTTTCCGAGGATCCTTTCAGAAGTGTCTAATTGTCGATGATATCTCTCATAAAATGGACATTGTACAACTCCAAAAGTGTGCACAGGCATGAACACTGATCCCTTTGAGAATACTTTTATTTACTTTCTAAAACAACAAGCGCTAAAACATGCTGAAAAATTAATGCATCTTATCTATAAATAATTCTTATCTCCTTGAGGGTTAGTTTGCTCAGTTGGATAGATGACTAGCATAAATACACAAAATGCTGGAGAAACTCAGCAGGTCTGGCAGCACCTGTGGGGAGAAAAACAATGTTAACATTTCAAGTCAAAAGACTCTGCATCAGAAATGAATGAGTCTGGAAAATGATGTTTTTTTCTTCTGTTGACAAGGTGGCAGGAGGAATGAGTAGAACAGATGGTGAAGGTGCCCAGAGCAAAGCACAAAGTGAGCGGTAAAAGAGAGATGGAGATGTAAAATGGATGTGACTGGTAAATCTGAAGAGGAGAAAATGTGCCAGTGCTGCTGAGAGCAAAATTAACAAGGCATAAACAAAATGTTGGTGCAGGACATTTGTCAGTAATCAAACTGGATAACAGTGTTCCTGTTCTGAAGCTATTGAGCTCCAAGTTGAGATTGGACGGCTGTAAAGGTGCCTAAATGGAATATGAAGTGCTTTTCCTCCGGCTCGAGTTGAGATTTGCAGGGACGCTGCTGCAGAGCTGGAATAGAAATGGTAGCATGATGGCAAGATGTTGCATTGAAACAGAAAGTTACTGGAAGGTTGGGGTCATTCCTATGGACAGCGTGGAGATGTTTCACAAAATACTCACCCAGCCTGCATTTAGGTCTCACTGCTGTAAAGGAAGCTGCATAGTGAGCAGGCAAATACAGTAGACTAAATTGAAAGATATATAAGTAAATTGCTGCTTCAAAAATGCTGTTTGGGGTCTTGGATTGTGAGGATGGAGCAGTTAAAAAGGTTAGTTTTACACCTGGTTTGATTGGCACAGGAAGATGTCATCGGGATTGAGGCAGTTTTAGGAGTGGTGGAGGGGGACCAGGCTGTCACAGAAGGAATACTGCCTGCAATTTGCTGACAATGAAGGGGAGGGAAAGATATGTTTGGAGGTAGCATCCTGCTAGAGGTTGGCAGAAATGGCAGACAATGACCCTGATGGTAAGATAACTAGAATGCAATGCAATGCCACCCAAAGCTGATACATTGGCTCTGTAATTCATGGAGGCATTCATCCTCCCCTAACAACAAGCTTCCGAATTATTTAACTTCAAGTTATAAATAGCCATCATCTCTTTCGGATGTGACATTACTTAAGAAGTTTCGAATGCTTGCCTTCATTGCTCAGACTTTGAGTCGGAGTTGGAATGACATATTAACGTTGTACAGGATGTTGCTGAGGTCTCTCCTGGATTACTGTGTGCAGTTCAGGTTGCACTGTTATAGGAAGGACATTGTTAAAGTGGAGAGGGTTCAGAAAAGATTTACCAAGATGTTGCTGGCAATGGAAACTTTGAGATACAAAAACAGATGGGATAGGCTGAGACTTTTATCACTGGAGTGTAGGAGGTTGAGGGGTGACCTTATTGAGGGCTTATAAAATCATGAGCTGCACAGATAAGGTGAACGACAAGGGTCTTTTCCCTGGGGTGGGAGAGTTCAAAACTAGGGTCATATTTTTAAGGTGAGATGAAAAGGATTTAAAGGGACATGAGGGGTAACATCTTTACACAACAAGTCATTCATGTGTAGAACGGGCTGCCAAAGAGTAATGGATGCAGGCACAATGACAATGTTAAACGACTTTTGGAAAAGTCCATGTATAGGAAGGGCTTGAAGGGATAATGGGCCAAGTACAGGCAGGTGGGATTAATTTAGTTTGGGAATATGGTTAGCGTGGGCTGGTTGGATCAAAGGGTCTGTTTCTATGCTCTATGAATCAATTATCTTCAAGCCATGGTTATTCTTTGCATCATTTTATGCACTTGATCTCGCTTCTAATTTATTATTTCTATAAGACTCTTCTTGTGTGAGATCAGATTGTGGTGAAGAGCGGGAAATTTCTCTGGAATGACTCTTACCAAACAACCCTGTCAAATGAGAAGCATTGTGACACAGCAATGCAGATGTAGTCAATTAATAATCACTCCGTCTTGCAGTCAGTGAAAATTAATGGTAAAAATAATTCTTAATTGACATTTAATATTTCCGTTCATGTCAATTCAGTTCCATGGGAATTCCATTAAACATAAACTGAGCCCAAGTTCAAATATTCATTTACCAGTTGCCTTGAGGCAGGTCAAGTGGATGGTTGTGAAATGTACATTGGTCAAAGTTCCTCCTCTTGAGGATGGGATTTTGAGGATGACACATTTGTCATATTAGTGTGACAGTGCTGCACCATGCTTTAGATCAATAAGTTCATCCTACCCAACCCAGGAGTAAAGAATGATTGGAAAACTAATTGGTAAACTAAAAATCTGAATTGGAGCATTTTGATCTTAGTTGTGAAACGCACATCCACGCTGCTTCCAGAAAACATCAGTGAATCATTCTTCCTCAGATTCAGAGATGCCTGTTTGTAAGCGCATTAGCAATCTGCATGCTTAAAAATAGCACCATTTCTGCTTGTATCATTTTCCACATTCCTGTTTCAGTTTGTGGCTGTTGTCAGACAGTAGTCTGTCCTCAGTAAAGGGGTCCCGTTTGTGCCCCTCTGCCCCCACCTCAATAGGTTCTGTGTCCACCAAGACGTGGAACTCTTCTTCTACCGCTTCTGTCTCCCTGCCTTCTTCTTCGATAAAGATTCCCAACCACCCTCTGGGGACACCTTCTCCCACCTGCAACCTTCCTCCTCCTCTTGGACACCCCCTGCCAGCTTCTTACCCAGCCTGGACCTCTTCATTGCCAACTGTCAACGCGACATCAACCGCCTCAATTTCTCCACCTCCCTCACCCACTTCAACCTCTCTCCCTCTGAACATACAGCGCTCCACTCTCGCTGCACGAATCCCCATTTCATTACCAAAACCCACTGGCAGAGGCAGGGCAGTGGTAGTCTGGAGGACAGATCTCTAATATGCACTTCAAGTGAGACAGAGTTTCACCTGCATCTCCTCCAACCTAGTCTGTTGCACCCTATGCTGCCTATGTGGTCTTCTCTACATTGGTGAGACCAAACATAGACAAGGTGACCATTTCACCGAACATCTTCACTTGCCCCATAACAGCCAGCCTAACCTCCCAATCACTGCCCATTTCAGCTCCCTGCCCCACTCCCCCTCCAATGTGTCCGCCCTCTGCCTCTTCCAGTGTCACAGCGGCTGAGAACGCAAATTTGAAGAACAACATTGTGTCTTCTGCCTGGGCACCCTACAGCCCGGAGGCCACAACATTGAGTTCACTAATTTCAAATAACCTTCCCAGTCATCCCCCAACTCCCTTCCAGCTCCACTTCCTCTCCTCTATCCCACCTTCTGACCATCCCTTCCAGCCACCAACTGAATTCATCCTTCCAAGGATCAACCAGGTCATAGCTACTACCAGCGTCCACCTATCACCTCCATTCTGCTACACAACTCCACCCCTCGACTCTATCTGCAGTTCCCCCTAACCCTACATCCAGTCCTAAAGAAAGGCAATTCCTGAAATGTTGACTACTCCTTTCCTCCAGATGATGTCTGGCTTGCTGTGTTCTTCCAGCCTCCTGTTTGTCTACCATGGATTCCAGCATCTGCGGATTTTGTCTCTTGCAGTTGACAAGTGTTAATTACAATAGATGCCTGGTTCCATACTGCAGCCACAGGAACTAAACAAACCATTCCACAGCATTGTTATTGGCAGAGAGCATTTTCTGCAGCACGTGCTGTACATGTTTGTATGGAGGGAGGACGTTCCAAGGCTTTCTACCACCCGATAACAAATTGCTACCACTCGGAGCACAAAAATGGGGCTGGGATTTCTTGGATAGAGTTTTGAATTGGTCGATAAAGAGCCTGATAGAGCGCCTGCACTTTTATGTCTGAGGAAAAGGAAACTTTGGTGCTTTGTTGTTGTTGCAAATCTTGAGGACGTTTAAGTAAAAATCAAAGGAATCTCAAGGTTTTAGTAAGAGACCCGGGAGGTGCTAATTGGAGAGGCCCTGACAAAGAGAAATGTCACTTTTGAACCTGAGAGAAGTCTTCTCAGCCAGCTGCAGTTAGAGCTGCCTTCGGGCTAAGCAGATTAGTGCAGTTTCTGCAAAAAAGAGATCCCACTAGATGAATAAGAAATTTAACACCTTCAAGAAGCTTAGACAGGATGTTCTTATCATATACATGGCCTGCAAAACTATATTATAGATACAGACTTCCCTCGATCTCAGAGAGTGGCATTCTTATTTGAGAAACATACTTCCTATGCATCTTGGGCCAGATTTTCTGAGGGACAGGCAGCTATCATTAGATTGCCACCCCTCAGCTACTATTTTTAACATTGAGAAAGAGATCCATATTTCTGGCAGAAGATTCTGATCATGACTCCCGCAGAAATGTGGAGCGTACCTTAAATCCAACTGAGTGCTCACTGTTCAGGACAGTCGATGGAAGGCAAACCATGCCCCCTTTCGCACAGTAGTCATTGCCATATTCCCCGATTTAAATGCCCAGCAGCAGAACAGTCGCTTTGACATCTGCTGTGAAAGGATAAGTATGTAAGTTAACTGTGAGGTTAGGTGTCAGCTGGGTAGAATGTCAGGTGGATAAGATGCCAAGTAAGTAGGGAGCAGATACTAGAGTGCCACTCATGTACTGTGCCAGGTAAGTTTGGGGTAGGTTGCAATGGGTGAGATGTATCAGATTCAGCAGGGAGGTAGAATGTTATGTCCAGCAAGACGTAAGGTGTTGTTAGGTCCCATTTTTGGGTCCTGGGGAAAACAGGATGTCAGGTTCCAGGGAGAGTTAGAGTGGGGATCATGTCCCAAAGATAAACTGTGGGGACATTAGATTCTAGAGAGACAGGGTCCTGGAGTGGACAGAGGGTTGGTGCAGGGTCATGTGGGGAGAGGGTTGGTGCAGAGTCCAAGAGGAAGAAGGAGTTTTGGGTCTCTGAGGCCTTGACTACTGAATGCTAAATATTCTGCATCACTGATTTAAGAACAGCATGGGTAATATTTTCGCCTGAACTAACACTACCAAAAATGGATTACATTTCATTACTGTTTTTAAGATTTTGCTATGTGAAAATTGGTATGTTAAATATCAAATTTACATCATATGAACAGGCATCTTGGTAGAACTAGTCAATGCTTATGTTCATGCTCCATATGATTCTTCTCCACATTATTTTATCTAATCACTCTCACATGTAAAACTAACTGCTGCATTTGGTGCCAACGTCATTGTTTGACATCTCAGGGATGCCTGTCACAAGCCCAGGTGCTGCTTCTGGCATGGATCCTCTCCCCTTGACCTGAGCCAACCAACCCAGAGCTCCCATTTCCCATTGTTGTGCGCTAATGTAAGTCCCTGTACTGGTCCTGTTGCTAGGTGGGGCACCTCACACACATAATGGAAAATCCAAATAAGAAAATCCCAGGGTGCCTGTGTACCATTGACCATCGCCATTGTTGACTTGTTTTCAAATGAGAACCCAACTGAGTTCATGCCTATGAAATATGTACACATACCATCAGCTTGTTTTATTAATATTTACAAAGTGGCACTTAATTAATGTTTATTGTGCAGTAAACTTTGTTAAATTAACAAGGCCTGCTTTCCCCACAATATAGAACATTACAGCACAGTACAGGCCCTTCGGCCCTCGATGTTGTTAATTCTTTTATTTATACAATTAAACAGTTTGCAATAACTCAGAATTAAATAGTTTGGTGAGAAAAGTACGGAAATGTCTTTTTAATGAAAAAAATGTGTGGGGAATCATTGCTACAAACTCTCTTCCACTTCTTTGTAGCTGAAATTGCATTGCAAGTACATCTGTGCATACACAAAGGTAACACAGCAGTCATTTTCCATGGTGGCACCTTATCTCCTGCATTGGAAGCGTTATCTTTATAACTTAACTCCCCATAAATACGTCCATACTGGTCATATCAACTGCCAACTACACGCGATGCGTGTTCTTGTATTTTTTAGCATACAGTTCCTTTACATGTTTTTAGGTGGTTATTTATCCCATAGTACCTTTAAGGATACTTAAAGAAAATATTTGAAAGTACTTTGTTTCATTTGTTGTGCATCTCTGTTTGATTCTGAATTTCTCCTCCTGGATTTTCTTTCTTGGTTCTCTGTTCCAGTTTTTCCTCAATAACAATATTTAGTCTCTAACTCAGGAAACAATGAACAAAGTTACAGGAAATGGTAATTCAGCTCATCATGTATGTTCCAAAGGAACAGGAAGAGCCTCTCCAGCCTTTTGAGTCAGGTCTGCCATTCAAAAGGATAGTGGCAAATCTTTATCTTAATTCTATCTGTTTGCCTTGGGTTCAGTAACCTTTAATACCCTTGTCTTCAATTAGCTTCTAATTTAGCTTGTCATTCTTTAAGCCTTTTCAACATACACATTTCAAAAACTTGGGTAAGATGCTTTGAGCTGTTTCTGTGAGAAGTGATGAAGATGCTGCTTTAATGTAAATCCCTGGTTCTTTCTAATTAGGACAACCATTCCAGCAGCATTATACAGTCACGCTATTCAGTCAGACACAAATGATACTCTCTGCAGCCAAATAACTCTCTCTCTGAAAATAAAGGCACAGGGCCATCTTCTGAATTACATTAAAACTATTCTGATCGATCTGCAATCATCCCATGTCAGCTTGAATGTGCAAATGACATGGCCTCCCAGCAGCTTTGCGAATGAGGCCCATTGTATCCATGAAGTCACCCTTTAACTAAACATGGAGAGTCCTTGATACTGATCCAGATCCCTCAGAGGCAGCTCTCAGACTGAACAAGATATCTGATGCTCTTGTTCTTATCTGTCAGGTCTATGAGGCCTACGTGGTTGACCTCATTACAATCAATACATCCCTCCCACTCTGACTGTGAGGACATTGGCAGGTTCTTTTTTTTGTAGCCCTTCCTCGCACATTTTACCACCAGGTCAGGTTCCTCCAACTCTGCCTCTAATACAGGCAGCATGCAACACACAGTAGCTCACTTCTTGTGCCCATAGCATCTTAGAAGAAATTTATTCTCAGTGTCAAGAGAAAAGGCATTGAGGCGGTGATATCCACCATGTCCATCTTAGATTCTGAGGTAACTTCAATGCTTCTCGGAGAGGGAGAATCCATGGATTCTGGGACAGTCACAAAGGCAGTTGAGGAGTCAGGCAGGTTTTGCTCCTGCGCCACTTGCAAGTTTGCAGCTTTTGTATGGTCCACGTGCTAGTTCAGACCATCACACCTACCCGATCTCTATATATCACTGGACCTGACCTCATGTTAGCGATACCTCTTATCCACGCAGGGCCTTTCCCATGGCTCCTACACCAACCTTCATCCCCTGAAGTAAACTGTCTCTCTCACTCAGTGGAATCTTGATTCTGGCATTGGCATTCCTGCTGCCATATTCCCCCCACCCCAGATCTGGGAAGATCAGATTTAACTTAATGCATAATCTTCTTCCTATTAGCAAATCTTCTGGAGCGATCCCTGTACTTGCATGAGGGGTGGTCCTAATAGGAACTGGGATAGTTTAGTATCTAGTGAAGCTTTAGTCTGTTTCTTTAGGCCTGACTTCAGAATATGGGCTGCTCTTTCTGCCAGATCAATGGATGATGTGTGGAGCTGTCCTTACATATTGAATAGCACTGAACTTTAAGAAATATTCAAATTCCCTGCTGGTAAATGATGGCATTGACCAACTCTGAGCCTGTGTATTGTGAAAGATAGGTGTGGTTCTTCTATCGTTTTTCTCTTGTTTGATGAATGAACTCTATGCACGTCTAGCCACTTTGAGTAGACGTCCACAATGACTAAGAACATTGAGCCCATGAAAGGATCTGCATAGTCAATGTTTGCCAGGGTTTACCAGGCCATTCCCATGAATGTATGGGAGCTGCTAGGTAATTTTTGTCCTTGCTGGCGCTCTCTGCACTGTCCCACCAATGTGGCTATGCCTAGATCCAATCCTGGCCTACAGACATAACCTCTCACCAACATCTTCATTTTGGACAACTCTGGATGACTCTGGAGGAGTTCAGCCAGTACCTGGCAGCAACGTGTGCTAGGGACAACTACTCTTGCCGCCTATAATAATATGGTTGACCTTTCTTGTGGTCTGGTCTTCTAGGCCCACTTACGGTTGTGATGGCGCTTTGGTTTCCCCCATCACCACCAGCTGTTCCAGTTTTGCCAGGATCAGATCTTTCTGTGTCCAAAGCCTAATATTATCAGCTGTGACAGCAAGTGTGTCCAGAAAGTTTGAAACCATTAAAAGACTCTTCCAGTGGCAGTACCACTGGTGTACCTGCCAGCGGGAGGCAGCTCACTCAATGTATCCACATTTGCCATATGGCCTCCCAGATAGTGTTTCAGCTTATAATTATGTACACTTAATATTAAGAGCCCACCTCTGAATTCAGCCAGAAACTATGGGAGGCACTGCCTTGTCCTCTTTAAGTAGACCTAGCAGGGATTTGTGTTCCGTTATTATTACAAATTTTGGCCCAGAGTAGTATTATGGAACTTCCTGAAGCCAAATACACCCACCAAGCCTTCCTTCTCCATCTGGGCACATTTACGCTCTGCACAAGGCACAATCCTGAATATATAATCTATTGGGTGTTCCTCTCCATTGTGCCATCTACGAACTAATACTTCCCAATGCCATGTGGTGGAGGGGACATCACATGTCAATTCCAGACCTCACTTGAGATCAAAATGTCCCAAAACCTTAGCAGATAATAGCTGTTTCTTCACTTCCCTGAAGACCAGTCACTGAGAGGAATTCTTGGAGATAACACTGCAGTCATGGTAAATATTTGGGAGGGACTGGTATCAAGGAGTGGGGAATTGCACCTAAATTCAAATGGAATTGGGGAATTTGGATTGTAAGCAGTTATTTGAGGGCAAATGTAATTCCAGCTTGGATAGAACAATTGATTGAAGTGCAGGACATACAAGTCATTTTTAATCTAAAGGATAGAAATGGTAGGAATCAGGAACCACAGATGATAAGGGAAATTGCAAGGTCATTCAAAAGAAAAAGCGAAGCATATGGCAAACCTAGACAGTTACAAAAAAAAATCTTTACTCAGAGCGTGGTAAGGGAATGGAACGCTTTGCCTGCAACGGTAGTAGATTCGCCAACTTTAGGTACATTTAAGTCGTCATTGGATGAGCATATGGACGTACATGGAATAGTGTAGGTTAGATGGCGTCAAATC
The DNA here is from genome assembly GCF_030684315.1 of Stegostoma tigrinum. Taxonomy (NCBI): domain Eukaryota; kingdom Metazoa; phylum Chordata; class Chondrichthyes; order Orectolobiformes; family Stegostomatidae; genus Stegostoma; species Stegostoma tigrinum. Next base: position 77,838,120 of record NC_081361.1, on the reverse strand, counting down.
GGTATGACAGGTCGGCACAACATCGAGGCCCAAAGGGCCTGTACTGTGCTGTAATGTTCTATGTTCTACGTTCTATATTAAGGCTATGGCTTGACTATGTGACCATTACCAAGGCTGACCCTTTTGTAAGAGTTGATGCAAAGGTTCCAGGATGAAATTCAGATTATTTATGAACTTTCCATAACACTTCACCAGTTGAAGGACAGACCTAAGCTCCAGATACAGAAGTGGGAGCTAGGCAACCTTTGATCACTTTATCTTCCAATGGGCGTAACCTGGTCTTGCCTACTCTGTAGCCCATGTTGGTCACAGGGGGTGCCTGGAACACCCATTCTTCCCTTCTAAGGTGTATGCCCTCATGGAAGATACATCTAAGAACAATGTACAAGTTCTCTAAGTACTCCTCATTGCTCTTCCCTGTCCTTAGCACCTCATATAGATAAATGGTGACCTGGGGTAGATCTTATAAAATGTTTTCCATCATCCGCTGAAAAATTGATGATACCCCAAATGCAGTCTTGTATGTTGGTACAAACCCTCATGGATATTAATTGTAATATATTTTTGGGAGTCCTCATTTAACCACAGTTGCAAGTATTCATGGCTCGTGTCCAGCTTCATGAATTGTAGCCTCCTTGGTGCTTTGTGTATAAATCCTCTATACAAGGGATTGGATATTTCTCCAGCTATGAAAAGTTGTTTACTATTTGTTTAAAATCCCCACAAAGGTGAGCTCACCCATCAAGCTTCACAATTGGTACGACCACTGCTGCCCATTCCACAAACTGGACTGGTTTGATTATTCCTTCACTTTCCAGCCTTCTGCTTTCTGTCTCTGCTTTTGCCCATTAGGCAAATGGAGCTAGGTGGGCCTCAGGGAACCTTGGAATTGCTTCCTGATCAAAATGCAAGGTGTCCTTGTCTCCTTCGATCGTCCCTAGACTTTCCTGAAAAACTTCCAGGCATTTAATTAGGACTTCACTCAGGCAGACATTTTCTCATGGAAAAATGTTGAGGCAACCCAGATGAATCTTCCTCAACCAACTTCACACCATCTACTTGGGCTTGAGCCTTTTGCTACAATCGGTGGTAACTGAACCAGCTGCTTCTCATAAGAGAAGTTGTGTCAGATATTAAACTTCTGCCTAGTCAAGATCTTGCACAGACTTAAGGGTTGGCATTCAGAGTGAATTTTGTTAAAGACTGGTTCTGCGATCACTGAAATAGCGGCGCCAATATTGACCTCTAATAGAACTAGATGACTATTTAACCAGATGTTTGTTTTGATTGGTTCTGATTTAGATGTTGCTAAGCAATTTAAGTGTTCCATACCAGATGGGGACAAAGTCAGATATCAGATGTCACCAGGTTATGGTCCATCAGGTTTATTTGGAATCACACAAGCTTACAGGGCTGCATTCCAAAAGCTTGTATGATTCCGAATAGACCTGTTGGACTATAACCTCGTGTCAAGTAACTTCTGACACTTTCCACTCCAATCCAACACTGGAACCTCCATATCATGGCTACCAGATGTGGGTAGACATTGCAGAGTGTACAGTCTCCTGGACACCAGCCTATGAGCGCAGTTACACAGTTTACGTCTATTGTGACTCTTTTGCTATTTCAAGTCTGCATACCAGCAGCAACTATAATGGCTTGCTGGCCCGGATCCTGTAGAAAATTTTAAACCGTTTTGCCAAGGCTTGGCTTCATTTTGGGGTTTTGCTGTGGGCTGACCTAGAGTCCCTCTGTTCAGGATATGTTCTGAGAGAGGTTGTGCAGTTGCCTTCAGTCAACCCGTATTTGCTGAGCTCAGTTGGACTGGCTAGGGTGTCCACTCCCATTGGAAGACCCTAAAACTCATATGCTCCACTTGCTGCATTTTCCAATAATAAAGCCAGTTACAGTGCTTGCTTGAAATCCATTTGGGCTTAAGCCATTGGGTGTTTTTATATGGTTATTTCATTAATTCGAAAAGGTCTCTCAACATCTCATTAAGAGCGAAACAAAATCACATGCCTCTGTCCGTCATCTTAACTTCGTCAAAAATCCTGATACGGGTTCCCCTCATTCTCAAACTGCCAAGTAAAACCGATAACATCATAGAGTCAGAGGAGGCGTGGGGCCATAATATTCCTCCACTAAATCCATTAACTCTATATATTTTTCCTTCTGATGCTGCAGGCAAAGTTAGGCCCCTAATAACTGAAAAAGCTGGGTGTCCACTAGATATAAGGAGAATTACTCATTGTTTTTCATGTGCCCCTCTGTCATTTGCCTGGAGAAAAAAGACACATTCTTTCCACATCAGAAATAATGGGAACTGCAGATGCTAGAGAATCCGAGATAACAAAGTGTGGAACTGGATGAACACAGCAGGCCAAGCAGCATCTTAGGAGCACAAAAGCTGATGTATCGGGAAGGGTCTATGCCCGAAATGTCAGCATTTGTGCTCCTAAGATGCTGCTCGGCCTGCTGTGTTCATCCAGCTCCACACTTTGTTATCTCACATTCTTTCCACATACTGTGTCTAATCTTTGTCGGCAGCATTGAATAAGTCAAGCTTCCCAAATAGTGGCATGATGCCAGCAATGCTTACCAAAACTCAAAGATGACTGTTGCAAGTGAACTTCTACAGGTGCATACTTTTTCCTCATCTCTACAAAGGCTGGTATCCCATCACCAAGTCACACTTTATTTGCTTGTGGAGAATCTTTGACGCTGATCCAGCTTCCACAGAGCCAGCTTTCTTAGTGACAGGATGTCTGACACTGCTATCCTTCTCTATTAGCCAGGGCTCCCTAATGGGACCAAATTAACAGCTCCAGTCAGGAAACTCACATGTCCAGCTCACTGACCTCATTATAATCACCATAATCCACGCACACCATTGTCTGAGGAGGGCACAACTGGTAGCAAGGACACTCCAATCACCAGGGCAAGCTGGCCTGAGCCTGGCAGAATAAAAGCTTTGCAATTCCCCTGTGGGCTTCAAAATGAAAGTGGCTTCTAGCTCCCTCATAGTCACAGCCGCAGCCATCTTTCGCAGTGATGCAGCTAAGGTTGCAAAGTTGCTGGCCCTCTGAATGGACAAGTAGAATGGATCGCCAACCAACATAATTGGATAGTGGACTCTCAGCAGCCATTGGCCAAGATTGGGAAGGTTGTCACTGTGGAACCGTTGCCTGCCTGTGTCAAGCCAACACATGAACACAGTCCCAATTTTGAGACTTACCCCTTGCTGAAAAAATTCCATCCACACTCGCTCTGCCTTCAACACAGAAACAGTTGGTGAAGAAAGCTGGAATCAAATGAAGCATTAAATGCCTGGGTGTATATAAAATTTCCTGTAAGTAATCTTAGGATGCACTGCGCTAACTTTTCCAAGAATCTGAGTGTTTATCTTCAGAATTGATTTGCTTTTATGGCATTCATTATGGCACAAATTAGCTTTTCAGCAAATGCACTGGGAACTGTCAGAACAAAAGCACTTGAAGAATTTCAAGTGAATAATGCTATAAAAACCTAATAGAATGCTAGATTTTACAGAAAGAAGAATAGATTATAAACCGAGATATAATTGAAGATCTTTACAAACCTTCATAAGATATTGGTTGTGGCACAGGATGCAGTGTTGGACAACACACATAGCGTCATGGAGTTATGGGGTCCTACAGTGTGGAAACAGACCCTTCAGTCCATCTCATCCGCACCAACCAGACAAACCAAACTGACCTAGTCTCATTTGTCAACATTTGACCCATATCCCTGTAAACCCTTTCTATTCATGTACTCACCAGATGCCTTTTAAATGCTGTAATACCCATATCCACCTCTTCCTCTGGCAGACTATTCTATACATGCACCACTCCCTGTGTCAAAAAGTTACTCCTTCTTAAATATTCTTATATGCTCTCACCATAAGCCTATGCCCTCTAGTTTCAGACTTTCCTACCCTGGGGAAAAGACTTTGGCTGCTCATTATATCTCTCTCCCTCATGACTTTATAAACCCCTATAAGGTCACCCCTCAGTCTCCGACACTCCAGGGAAAATAACCCCAGTCTATCCAGCCTCTCCCTATATCTGAAACCCTCCAACCCTGGTTACATCCTTTGTAAATCTTTTTTGCACTTTCTCAAATTTAACAAAATCCTTCTCTCGAAGGGAGGCCAGAATTCTACGATCCAAATGATTTTGAACCAATGCTGTGGATTTAACAGATTTATTATGATGATGTTTCTACTATGAAGTAAAGATCTGAAGAAAAAATTAAAATACAATATAAAAATGCTTCAAGTTCCCCTCCAAGCCACTCACTATCCTGATTTGGAAATATATCATTATCATTATTACTTCATTTGCCTCTGGATGAAAATCCTGGAATTCCCTCCCAAATGGCATTATGGGTCAACCCACAGGCGGACTGAAGTAGTTCAAGTAGGCAATTCACCACCACTTTCTCCAGGGCAATAAACGCTGGCTAGCCAGCGATGACCACATCCCATAAATGAATGAAAAAAGATCGGTTAGTCTGATTGAAACAGAGGCCATGTCAATACTTAAGAATAGGATTGACAGTTTATTTAAGGAACAAGGGATCAAGGAATACGGAAACAAATATCAACATGGGATCAGGGCATTATTAGTATTAGCTATACAGCATAGAAACAGTCCCTTTGGCCTATCACGTCTTTGCCAATCAGCAATCTCCTTTATGTCTCCTATTTATAAGTCGCTTTTAGGTCCAGTTTAGCAATTTGCTTTGGATGCCCATGGGTTCTTACCTTTTAGCACAGCCTTCCATGTGGGGCCTTGTTGAAAGCCTGACTAAAGTCCATGAAAACCATATCAACTGTGCTACCCTCATCAATATATTTTGTTACATTTTCAAAAAGCACAATTAAATTTGTCAGACAGGATTTGTCGCTAACAAGTCCATACTAACTATTCCTGATCAATCCTTGTCTTTCCAAATATTGATTAAGGCTGTCCTTTAGGACATTTTTCAATAATTTCCCTACCACTGGCATCAGACTAACTGATCTTTTCTCATTCATTTATGGGATGTGGTCATCGCTGGCTAGCCAGCGTTTATTGCCCTGGAGAAAGTGGTGGTGAATTACCTACTTGAACTACTTCAGTCCGCCTGTGGGTTGACCCATAATGCCATTTGGGATAGAATTCCAGGATTTTCATCCAGAGGCAGTGAAGTAATAATGATAATGATATATTTCCAAATCAGGACAGTGAGTGGCTTGGAGGGAAACTTGAAGCTGGTGGTGTTCCCATCTATCTGCTGTCCCTGTCCTTCTAGGGGAAGTGGTCACGGGCTTTGAAGGTGCAGTCTGAGGACCTTTGGTGAATTTCTGAAGTACATCTTGTAGCTAGTACACACTGCTGCGAATGAGAGTCAGTGGTGGAGGGAGTGGAATGTTTCGGATGTAGCGCCAATCAAGCAGTCTTCTAAGTCCTGTGTGAAGCTTCTTGAGTGTTGCTGGAGCTGGCCTCATTCAGGCAAGCGGGGAGTATTCCATCATCGTACTGACTTGTGCCTTGTAAATGGTGGAAGGCCTTGGCGAGTCAGGAGGTGAGTTAGTCACCACAGTAGTACCCTCTGATCTAGCCTTGTAGCCAGTGTGTTTATGCAGCGAGTCCAGTTGAGCTTCTGATCAATGGTAACCCCAGGATGTTGATAATGGGAAATTCAGTGATGGTAACACTGTTGAATGTCAAGGTTCGGTGGTTAGGTTGTCGCTTTTTGGTGATGGTCATTGCCTGGCATTTGTGTGGTATGAATGTTACTTGCCACCTGTCAACACAAACTTGGGTATTGTCCAGATCTTATCACATTTGAACTTGGACTGCTTCAGTAACTATGGAGTCGTGAACAATGCTGAACATTGTGCAAACATTGGTGAACATCCCCGCTTCTGGCCTTATGATGTATGGAAGGCCATTGATGAAGCAGCTGAAGATGGTTGAGCCCAGGCCACTACCCTGAGGGACTCCCTGCAGAGATGTCCTACAGCTGAGATGACTGATCTCCAACAACCACAACCATCTTCCTATGTGTCAAGTATGACACCAACCACTGGACAGTTTGTCCCTTGATATCCATTGATTTCAGTTTTGCCAGGGCTCCTTGATGCCACACTCGAATGCAGTCTTGATGTCAAGAACTGACACTCGCACCTCACTTCTGGAATTCAGCCCTTTTGTCCATGTTTGAACCAAGGCTGTAATGAGATCAGGAGCTGATTGGCCCTGGGGAAACCCAAACTGGGCTGTAATTACCTGACCTATCCCTGCTCTCTTTCTTGAATAAAGGAACCACATTAGCTCTCCTTCAGTCATATGGCACTTAACCCGTGGCCAGTGCGGTATTAAACATATCCACCAGGGTCCCAGCAATCTCCTCCCTTGCCTCCCTTAGCAGCCTGGGATAATTATCATCAGGCCCTGGAGATTTGCGCATCTTTATGCTCCCTAAAACAGCTAATACCTGCTCCTTATTAATCTTAACGTGTTCTGAAACCTCACCATCCCTCCTGAAATCCCCGTACAATGCCTTTCTCTTTTCTCATGGAAAATGTAGCTCAATGCAAGCTGCTTGAACTGACAGTCCATTTCGATAATGTAATTTCTGTTAAAAATTTACTTTAGTGATTCCATTGTTGAGAGAGTGGTAGTTTTATGTAAGGTATACATTTTGAAGAATAAAAGCCTCAATAGAATTGACTATAACTGTCACAGCATGTATCCTGAATGCCATCATTGAGTCTTCTCAGGCTCAGAAGTCTTTAAGGGAGCAAACAGCCAAATAGTAAGTTAAATTTATCCAGGAGAATCTGCCTGCATATCAAAACTGCGATCTGTCGCTAACTTATGTTCATCCCCCTCCTAGGAACATAGAAATATAGAAGGTCAGAGCAGGAGGTGGCCATTCAGCCCTTTGAGCCTGCTCTGCTGTTCTTCACGATCTCAACAGTCCAAAGGGAGAACTGGAAAGACAGAAATTAAGACAGAAATTATACAGTTGAGATAGGATTTCTGGAAAAGTCAATGCCCAAAAACAGCTTGAAAATTTGTCTTGCTACGTCCATTAAGATATTTCTAAACTGCCTTATGTATAGTATTGATTTTTTTTTGTTTTGTTTTATTTTATGTTGAAAATTTGTGTTTTTACCTTAAAGAATGTTCGCTGTCTTGTTAAAATATATATTGATTAGCGACCACAGCAACCAACTACAGACGTTAAACTTCTGATCTTTCCAACCAGGTTTCACTTGGGGATATGACTTGTACAGTATTACCACCAGCTCGGTCATAGTAAAGGGTTGGCTCTTGACGGGATTGGAATTTGTTGAATTTAAAAGGGATCTGTGCTTTTTTTGAAAGAAATCAATCCATAGAATTACTGGACATAAAGCAGGAACATAATGGTGAAGTGTATTACACAGATTGGACTTGGAAAATAGCTTGAAATTTTGCTAAGTCTGCTTTGGGAATAAAAGATATAATGACAAGTGAAGTGAAATCTTTCATTAAATAAAATGTTACAGATGAATTTAAGGTAGAATTAGATAGATGAGGGAAGGGCTGTAGATGTCGTAGATGTGGACTTAGAACATAGAACATAGAACATAGAACAGTACAGCACAGAACAGGCCCTTCAGCCCACAATGTTGTGCCGACCATTGATCCTCATGTATGCACCCTCAAATTTCTGTGACCATATACATGTCCAGCAGTCTCTTAAATGACCCCAATGACCTTGCTTCCACAACTGCTGCTGGCAACGCATTCCATGCTCTCACAACTCTCTGCGTAAAGAACCTGCCTCTGACATCCCCTCTATAGTGAATGAAACCTTTGAAGAGCAGGTGTGCATGCTGGAATGGATAGAGATAGAGGAAGCTGATGTACTGAAAATTTTGTCAAACATTAAGATTGACAAGTCGCCAGGCCCGGATCAGATTTGTCCTCGGCTGCTTTGGGAAGCGAGAAATGCAATTGCTTCGCCACTTGCGAAGATCTTTGCATCCTCGCTCTCCACTGGAGTCGTACCTGAGGACTGGAGAGAGGCAAATGTAATTCCTCTCTTCAAGAAAGGAAATAGGGAAATCCCCGGCAATTATAGACCGGTAAGTCTCACGTCTGTCGTCTGCAAGGTGTTAGAAAGGATTCTGAGGGATAAGATTTATGACCATCTGGAAGAGCATGGCTTGATCAAATACAGTCAACACGGCTTTGTGAGGGGTAGGTCATGCCTTACAAACCTTATCGAGTTTTTTGAGGATGTGACTAGTAAGGTTGATGAGGGTCAAGCTGTGGATGTGGTGTATATGGACTTCAGTAAGGCATTTGATAAGGTTCCCCATGGAAGGCTCATTCAGAAGGTCAGGAGGAATGGGATACAGGGGAACTTAGCTGCTTGGATACAGAATTGGCTGGCCAACAGAAGACAGCGAGTGGTAGTAGAAGGAAAATATTCTGCCTGGAAGTCAGTGGTGAGTGGGGTTCCACAGGGCTCTGTCCTTGGGCCTCTACTGTTTGTAATTTTTATTAATGACTTGGACGAGGGAATTGAAGGATGGGTCAGCAAGTTTGCAGACGACACAAAGGTCGGAGGTGTCGTTGACAGTGTAGAGGGCTGTTGTAGGCTGCAGCGGGACATTGACAGGATGCAGAGATGGGCTGAGAGGTGGCAGATGGAGTTCAACCTGGATAAATGCGAGGTGATGCATTTTGGAAGGTCGAATTTGAAAGCTGAGTACAGGATTAAGGATAGGATTCTTGGCAGCGTGGAGGAACAGAGGGATCTTGGTGTGCAGATACATAGATCCCTTAAAATGACCACCCAAGTGGACAGGGTTGTTAAGAAAGCATATGGTGTTTTGGCTTTCATTAACAGGGGGATTGAGTTTAAGAGTCGTGAGATCTTGTTGCAGCTCTATAAAACTTTGGTTAGACCGCACTTGGAATACTGCGTCCAGTTCTGGGCGCCCTATTATAGGAAAGATGTGGATGCTTTGGAGAGGGTTCAGAGGAGGTTTACCAGGATGCTGCCTGGACTGGAGGGCTTATCTTATGAAGAGAGGTTGACTGAGCTCGGTCTCTTTTCATTGGAGAAAAGGAGGAGGAGAGGGGACCTAATTGAGGTATACAAGATAATGAGAGGCATAGATAGAGTCGATAGCCAGAGACTATTTCCCAGGGCAGAAATGGCTAGCACGAGGGGTCATAGTTTTAAGCTGGTTGGTGGAAAGTATAGAGGGGATGTCAGAGGCAGGTTCTTTACGCAGAGAGTTGTGAGAGCATGGAATGCGTTGCCAGCAGCAGTTGTGGAAGCAAGGTCATTGGGGTCATTTAAGAGACTGCTGGACATGCATATGGTCACAGAAATTTGAGGGTGCATCCATGAGGATCAATGGTCGGCACAACATTGTGGGCTGAAGGGCCTGTTCTGTGCTGTACTGTTCTATGTTCTATGTTCTATGTTCTATACTTTCCACCAACCAGCTTAAAACTATGACCCCTCGTGCTAGCCATTTCTGCCCTGGGAAATAGTCTCTGGCTATCAACTCTATCTATGCCTCTCATTATCTTGTATACCTCAATTAGGTCCCCTCTCCTCCTCCTTTTCTCCAATGAAAAGAGACCGAGCTCAGTCAACCTCTCTTCATAAGATAAGCCCTCCAGTCCAGGCAGCATCCTGGTAAACCTCCTCTGAACCCTCTCCAAAGCATCCACATCTTTCCTATAATAGGGCGCCCAGAACTGGACGCAGTATTCCAAGTGCGGTCTAACCAAAGTTTTATAGAGCTGCAACAAGATCTCACGACTCTTAAACTCAATCCCCCTGTTAATGAAAGCCAAAACACCATATGCTTTCTTAACAACCCTGTCCACTTGGGTGGCCATTTTAAGGGATCTATGTATCTGCACACCAAGATCCCTCTGTTCCTCCACGCTGCCAAGAATCCTATCCTTAATCCTGTACTCAGCTTTCAAATTCGACCTTCCAAAATGCATCACCTCGCATTTATCCAGGTTGAACTCCATCTGCCACCTCTCAGCCCATCTCTGCATCCTGTCAATGTCCCGCTGCAGCCTACAACAGCCCTCTACACTGTCAACGACACCTCCGACCTTCGTGTCGTCTGCAAACTTGCTGACCCATCCTTCAATCCCCTCGTCCAAGTCATTAATAAAAATTACAAACAGTAGAGGCCCAAGGACAGAGCCCTGTGGAACTCCACTCACCACTGACTTCCAGGCAGAATATTTTCCTTCTACTACCACTCGCTGTCTTCTGTTGGCCAGCCAATTCTGTATCCAAGCAGCTAAGTTCCCCTGTATCCCATTCCTCCTGACCTTCTGAATGAGCCTACCATGGGGAACCTTATCAAATGCCTTACTGAAGTCCATATACACCACATCCACAGCTCGACCCTCATCAACTTTTCTAGTCACATCCTCAAAAAACTCAATAAGGTTTGTAAGGCATGACCTACCCCTCACAAAGCCGTGTTGACTGTATTTGATCAAGCCATGCTCTTCCAGATGGTCATAAATCTTATCCCTCAGAATCCTTTCTAACACCTTGCAGACGACAGACGTGAGACTTACCGGTCTATAATTGCCGGGGATTTCCCTATTTCCTTTCTTGAAGAGAGGAATTACATTTGCCTCTCTCCAGTCCTCAGGTACGACTCCAGTGGAGAGCGAGGATGCAAAGATCTTCGCAAGTGGCGAAGCAATTGCATTTCTCGCTTCCCAAAGCAGCCGAGGACAAATCTGATCCGGGCCTGGCAACTTGTCAATCTTAATGTTTGACAAAATTTTCAGCACATCAGCTTCGTCTATCTCTATCCATTCCAGCATGCACACCTGCTCTTCAAAGGTTTCATTCACTACAAAGTTGGTTTCTTTCGTAAAGACAGAAGCAAAAAACTCATTTAGGGCTTCCCCTACCTCCTCAGGCTCCACACACAAGTTCCCTATGCTATCCCTGATCGGCCCTACTCTTTCTTTGACCATTCTCTTATTCCTCACTTCAGTAAGGTATTTGTTAAGGTTCCCAATGGTAGGTTGATGGAGAACGTGAAGTCGCATGGTGTCCAGGGTGCACTAGCTAGATGGATAGAGAACTGGCTGGGCAACAGAAGACAGAGAGTAGTAGTGGAAGGGAGTTTCTCAAAATGGAGAACTGCGACCAGTGGTGTTCCACAGGGATCCGTGTCGTGATCACTGTTGTTTGTGAGAAAGGTATAGATGGTCTGATTAGCATGTTTGCAGATGACACCAAGATTGGTGGAGTAGCAGATAGTGAAGGGGACTGTCAGAGACAGAATATGCATCAGAATATAGATAGATTCGGGAGTTGGGTGGAGAAGTGGCAGATGGAGTTCAATCCAGGCAAATGCAAAATGATGGGTTTTGAAAGGTCCAATTCAAGATCGAACTATACCGTAAGGGGAAAAGCCCTGGGGAAAATTGATGCGCAGAGAGATCGACATGTTCAGGTCCATTGTATCCTGAAGGAGGCAAAGCAGGTTGATAGAGTGATCAAGAAGGCATATGGTATGCCTTCATTCATCGGACCGGGTATTGAGTACAAGAGTTGGCAGGCCATGTTACAGTTGTATCGGGCTTTGGTTCGGCCACATTTGGAATACTGCGTACAGTCCTGGTCGCCACATTACCAAAAAGGATGTGGATGCTTTGGAGACGGTGCAGAGGAGGTTCACCAGGATGTTGCCTGGTATGGACAGCGCTAGACATGAAGAGAGGTTGAGTAGATTAGGATTATTTACATTAGAAAGACAGAGGTTGAGGGGGGGACCTGACTGAGGTTGACAAAATCATGACACGTATAGACAGGGTGGATAGCAAGAAGCTTTTTTCCCAGAGTGGGGGAGTCAATTACTAGGGGTCACAATTTCAAGTTGAGAGGGGAGAAGTTTAAGGGAGATATGTGTGAAAAGTTCTCACAGTGGGTGGCAGGTGCCTGGAACGCGTTGCCAGCAGAGGTGGTAGAGACGGGCACGATAACATCATTTAAGATGTATCTGGACAGATACATGAATGGGCAGGGAGCAAAGGGATACAGATCCTTGGAAAATAGGTGACAGGTTTAGATAGAGGATCTGGATCAGCGCAGGCTTAGAGGACCAAAGGGCCTGCTCCTGTGCTGTAATTTTCTTTGTTCTTTGTTCTATCTCATAAAGATATATTGCTTGAAGTGACCACCCAGCATTTGGGATAAAAAGGCAGGAACGCTGAACTTCTAATGTTGTCACTTGAATTCGCCAAGATTCATAGAGTCATGCAGGACAGAAATAAGCCATTTGGTCCATGCTGAAATGAAAAAAGAAGCTTGAATTGGAAGAAATAGAGGACAGCAATGGAACTAAGAAAACTCAAAATGGAAACAGAGAAAAAAGAACAAAACAATAGAATGGGAAATGAGATAATGGGAACTGCAGGTGCTGGAGAATCCAAGAAAACAAAGTGTGGGGCTGGACGAACACAGCAGGCCAAGCAGCATCTCAGGAGCACAAAAGCTGATGTTTCAGGCCTAGACGCTGGGTCTATACCCTAAACGTCCGCTTTTGTGCTCCTAAGATGCTGCTTGGCCTGCTGTGTTCGTCCAGCTCCACACTTTGTTATGTATAATAGAATGAGAAATCACATTTTAAAAGCTTGAGCTGCGAAGACAGAAATCAGGTAATAAATCTTGACTGGACACTTATAATAAAGGAAGGAAGAAAAGATAATAGCTTAGAGGATAGCTATAATTTAACGTAATGAGAATTCTACACTTAATGGTAAAATGTATAGTGGATGGAGTGGAAAGAAATTCACCTCACTTGAAAAGATAGCTGAGGGGTAACATTGCCAAAAAATGTTTGGACCTTAATATTGCAGAATGTTTTGACAGGTGCAGCTATGAAAGTTATACCAAATTGTCAAAAGAATGATTTGCAGACTATGAGATGACTACAAACCAAAATTTGATGCCCATGAACTTGTCATTGAAGCTTATCAATTCAAATTTAGGATTTTGTAGAACTATTCAGACAACTGAAGAATTTGCAAGGCAAAAATATATGTTATCACACCAATTGTTTTGATCACTTATAAAAATTTTTGTGAACGTGAGGGAAATTATTAATATGGAAGAAATTCAATCTTGTAAATTCTAATAAACTTAAGACTTATTTAGGAGAGCAACAAGTGTCGAGGATACATGATGCAGCAGTTCTGGCTCATGTACTCTGACACTTCACACAGCTGCACATGGGAAAATGGTCATATGAGGATCAACCAGGAAATTGGAGGAAAAGAAAATTTCAGGATAGAAAAGGCATTAATTATAGCCAGCAAACAGGACTGCAAAGAAGTAAAGAAGAAAGGTGAGAACCTAAAAGCTAATTGAAGAAAGTAATATGCTTCTATTTTAACAAGGACAGACATACTAAAGTATATTGTTGAAAGTTAAATGGAAGATCAATTGCAGTAGTAAGAATGCCCAAGGAATCCTCAGAAAAGGAATACATCAAGGAAAGAAATGGATATTAAAACAGTAACAGCAGTACAATGGAGCAGGTTCCCTTGGAACCTGATGTGAAGGGAAGGATGACTCAAGACAGCCAAGAAAATCCCTCTTTCACTATTAATAAAGGGAATCAGACCTCTTGAAGTTCTTAATATTTTATTTCAAAGGAGCGATATACTTATGCTTCTAATTACAGTGGAAAGCAATAAAGATACTGAGAGACAGTGGAGCAAGTCATTCACTAATACTGACTGATGGTACAATTTGTCTTCCAGAGGGCTTAATGAAGGAGAAGATATTAATTGGAGGTATATGTGAAGGTTACAAACTGGCCTCGTTATATAATGTTGGATTAAAGAGTGACTCGGTAAATGGAGAGATCGAGGCACATCAACGCAACAAATCCCTGTAAAAGAAATTGATCTTATCGTGGAGAACACTAGCTTCAATGAGGGTGGTGAAATAACCAGCAGAAGTCAAAGAAATTGATGTTACAGAACACCTATACTGGAAGCTTTCCTGACTGTGTTGTGACTAGGTTTAAGGCTCATAAAGTCAGGAGGTGCTGTCTGTAAAATAAAAGGAGCTGACTTTGGAATTCAGGGATTTGACAGAATTTTCAAAAACATAAATAAAAATGGACCTGCATTGAATATGATTAATATGAAAATTATTGCTGTTTCATGTTAATGTGTTGTTACTGTCATTATAAAATAGAAGTAGTGCTCAGAAGCCAGTTTGATAGAAAATGAAAACATATTTTCAAGACATATTGTCATCATTTCTTTTGGGGAATGTTCAAGAAATGTGCATATTATATGTATGATAAACTGGAGGTTGATATTTTAAAAATAGAGTTAGATGGGCTTGATTTCATTTCTGTAAAGGTAACATTTTTCACTAAATTGGGAAGTCATTTTGAATGTTGACCTAACCTCATCATTTCTAAAACAGCATGTGGCTTGGATAAGTTGGATACCTACGCAATGATACCTGTGGTTTAGTTGATGAAATGTTCATACTGCTGAGTTTATAATAGAGAAAAATATCGACTGAGCTCATTATTTAATTTGACTTCAGTTCAGAAGAATCAAGGGGTCAGTTTAGGAGAATAGTTTTCACCCTAGCAGAATGCTTACTGTTTGTAAACTCTCCAGCTCAAAGCGTCATTGAGTTACAGCACAGCAAGAGGCCCTTTGGCATGTAGCTTGTATCTGCTCTCACCAGTTTTCCAGTCACATGTTCAATCTCAGTTCTGCTATTTCTATGCTGATGTAATCCTGAGATAACTGCTTCAGATTTCCTGCTTTTCAATCTCTTCCTAGCTGCCTGAAATCTACTTTCAGGACTTCATTCCCCTTCCTACCATAACTTCTGCTGTTAACCCTTCCCAGAATAATATTCCACAGCTGCCCTGTGACATCTTTGAACCAGACACCAGGAGGTAACATGTTGTCTTGGAATCATACTTCCAGCAACAAATCACTGAACAGCCTATTTTCTCATCCCCTCTTCAATACAGTTGTGAGGTACATGGTGCCACAAGTCTGGTTCTGACCACACATCAGAGGGTGGATCACATCAACACCTTCACCAAAATCCAAAGCTGAAAGTTAATTAGTGAGTGGGACCTCAGTGAACTCAAGCATTAGTGCATCATACTAATGGACAGACTGTTGGGTTACTTATTCACTTGCTGCCTCCTAAACTGTAGTATGACCACCTCTTTCAATGTGTTATCTAATTAACTCTCAGTCTCACACTTGTGTCACAGTGAATCCAACTACTGCTTTAACTCAAAATCTGGATCTCAAGCTTCTGCAGCTGGTGACAACTTCATAAACAATTAATTATTTCGACCACCAGTAGAGTCGTTGACTTACCACATATCACAGGGCACGTGTTCATGTGACCAAACTGACCCACCATGATTAACCTTTATTTAATTTATGTTCACTTTATTTTACTTAGATTTATTCATATTAAGTTTGGTATTGGTTAAAAATGGCAATTTGCCAAAACTTTTCATACTGCACTCATCGCATAATTCACAAGAAATGCCATAATGTTTCATAAGAAGTACCAATAATAAAGTGAAAACAACATTTAAACTGCATGAAAGAATGGCACTAATTTAAAAAGAATCAAGAACAATGAAAATTACAGCACAGGAACAGGACCTTTGGCCCTCCAAGCCCGCACTGACATGCTGCCCATCACATCTAAAACCCCCTAGCCTCCCAGGAACCATATCCATGTATTCCCATCCTATTCATGTATTTCTCAAGACGCCTTTTAAAGGTCACCTTCGTATCTGCTTCCACTACCTCCTCCAGCAGTGTATTCCAGGCACCCACCATTCTCTATGTAAAAAACTTGCCTTGTACGTCACCTTTAAACCTTGTCACTTGCACCTTAAATCTATGCCCCCTAGAAACTGACTCTTTGACCCTGGGGAAAAAAGCTTCTGACTGTCCACTCTGTCCATGCCCCTCATAATCTTGTAGACATCCATCAGGTCACCCCTCAACCTCCATTGTTCCAGTAAGAACAACTGATGTTTCTCCAACCTCTCCACATCGCTAATGCCCTCCATACCAGGCAACATCCTGGTGAATCTTTTCCGTATCCTCTCCAAAGCCACCACATCCTTCTGGCAGTGTGGCGACCAGTCTTGAACACAATATTCCAAGTGCAGCCTAACTAAAGGTTCTATAAAGCTGTAATATTACCTACCAATTTTTAAACTCAATGCCCTGGCCGATAAAGACAAGCATGCCATATGTCTTGTTGACTACCTTCTCCATCTGCGTTGCCACTTTAAGTGACCTGTGTACCTGTACACCCAGATCCCTCTGCCTATCAGTACTCTTCAGGGTTCTGTCATTTATTGTATATTTTCCAAATGGATTAGATATTCCAAAATGCAATACCTCACATTTTTTCCAGATTAAATTCCACCTGTCGTCTTTCTTCCCAAGTCACTGCCCGATCTATATCCTGCAATATCCTTTGATGTTCTGCATCACTAGTGACATTTTCCAGTTACATTTTACTCCAAATCATTCATACATAATATAAATAGCAAAGGTCCCAACACCTAGTCCTGAGGAACACTACTAGTCACATTCCTCCATTCAGAAATGCACCCTTCTACTCCTACCCTCTGTCCTCTCTGACTGAGCCAAATTTTTTATCCATCTTGCAAGCTCACTTCTGACCCTGTGTGACTTTGCCTGCTGTATCAGCCTGCTATGAGGGACCTTGTCAAAGGCCTTACTGAATTTCATGTAGACAACACTCATTGCCCTACCTCATCAATCACCTTCCTCATTTCCTCAAAAAAACTCAATCAAGTTAGTGAGACATGAACTCCCCTTCACAAAACCATGTTGCTTCTTGCTAATATGCCCACTTATTTCCAAGTGGGAGTAAATTCTGTCTTGGAGAATCCTCTCCAATAGTTTCCCTACCACTGATGTAAGGCTCACTGGCATATAATTAGTTGGATTATCCTTGGCAATCTTCTTAAACAAAGGAATAACATTGGCTATTCTCCAATCCACTTGGAACTCTCCCGTAACCAGTGAGGATACAAAGATTTCCCTCAAGGTCCCTGCAATTTCCTCCTTAACTCTTGCAGTTGACAAAGGGAATCTGATTTGCAGAGGCATTGCCACAGACAATGTACCATTTAATGATGACTGATAGTTAACTGCCACATTTTGTTTAAGTTTTAAATCAGGTAGATTGACTCTGATTGATCAAGGGATTGTCCTGAGAAGTCAAAAGGAGAATGGCTAAGAGATAATGGGAACTGCAGATGCTGGAGATTCCAAGATAATAAAATGTGAGGCTGGACGAACACAGCAGGCCAAGCAGCATCTCAGGAGCACAAAAGCTGACGTTTCGGGCCTAGACCCTTCATCAGAGAGGGGGATGGGGGGAGGGAACTGGAATAAATAGGGAGAGAGGGGGAGGCGGACCGAAGATGGAGAGTAAAGAAGATAGGTGGAGAGAGTGTAGGTGGGGAGGTAGGGAGGGGATAGGTCAGTCCAGGGAAGACGGACAGGTCAAGGAGGTGGGATGAGGTTAGTAGGTAGCGGGGGGTGCGGCTTGGGGTGGGAGGAAGGGATGGGTGAGAGGAAGAACCGGTTAGGGAGGCAGAGACAGGTTGGACTGGTTAATATCGGCTGCTGTTGAGTTGAAATGGCACAGTATGTGTTCTTGCTGTTGTGTTTCTTTCAAGGCCCTATGTTTTAATATATGCTATCTCACTCTAATCTTGAGTGCGTGAAGAATTACACTGACAATCAATTTTGGATTATCTGTTGAGCTTAAAATATGACCATCACTTATTAAACCTCAAAACTATGAATAAAGTATCTTAATACTGATAAATTCAACTAATATTTAATATGAAGTTTACTCATTGAAATAAACTTACTGAGAGAATTTATTTTCCCATGCACCAAATTCCCACATGAACCTAATTTGTAACTCATTATACCTACATCTCAATCTGGTGGTGGTCTGACTGTGTGCACCTGACAGAGCTGATAAATATTCATCAGGACACTGGGAGAAGTTTATGCATTGTTGTTAAATAGTGCCATGACATCTTTTACCTCCACCTGAGACAGCTGACTGGGTTTATTTGAAGGATTATATCTCTGACAGCGCAGCACTCACTCAATATTCACAGAAATTCTCAGCCTGGATTACGAGTTTGTTTACAGAAATGCATGTAAATACTGTACAATCGAGGCTTGCCACAGACATGTAATCTCTGCTGTAACTTGATTCACATTGAAATGAGTATCAATTAAAACACTTTGCATGAAGCATGATGTTAGGAGTGATTAGCCAAAATTGTGTGGATTTTCAGAATGGTAAAATCACCAACTACTGAATGAAATAGAGAGCAAGATTTAGAACAACAGCCTGCAACTCTGAATTCCCAGGTCAATCAGGATGACCTGAAACCATCAATAACACACTCTGCTGAGATAAAGTGACCGGTGAAGATGGCATCGAGTACAAACAAAATAAAGTGAAACTGCAATGAGTATGTGGTCACGGTGTTTCTCTTATGGTCATAATGACAAATGATTGATTGCAAAATGGTTTCCCCATGTCCAGAATGTTTTTGTGAGCACAAAACCACAGAAAACCTGTTTGACTGCATTGATGACACAAAGGGCCTTATCACATCTGTCCAACAATGGTGTTATAAGCAGAGAAAGATTACTGAACTTTTCCAGAACTACTTCACGAAGTTTTTGCATGTCTTTTACAGTACAAGGCCAGGTTATTGAAAGTGGGGAACAAATAGAAAAGTTAAGGCATTCTGAAGAGATAACGCCCTTGACCGCGTCTCCCGCATTTCCCGCGACACATCCCTCACACCCCGCCCCCGCCACAACCGCCCCAAGAGGATCCCCCTCGTTCTCACACACCACCCTACCAACCTCCGGATACAACGCATTATCCTCCGACACTTCCGCCATTTACAATCCGACCCCACCACCCAAGACATTTTTCCATCCCCTCCCCTGTCTGCTTTCCGGAGAGACCACTCTCTCCGTGACTCCCTTGTTCGCTCCACACTGCCCTCCAATCCCACCACACCCGGCACCTTCCCCTGCAACCGCAGGAAATGCTACACTTGTCCCCACACCTCCTCCCTCACCCCCATCCCAGACCCCAAGATGACATTCCACATTAAGCAGAGGTTCACCTGCACATCTGCCAATGTGGTATACTGCATCCACTGTACCCGGTGCGGCTTCCTCTGCATTGGGGAAACCAAGCGGAGGCTTGGGGACTGCTTTGCAGAACACCTCCGCTCAGTTCGCAACAAACAACTGCACCTCCCAGTCGCAAACCATTTCCACTCCCCCTCCCATTCTCTTGATGACATGTCCATCATGGGCCTCCTGCACTGCCACAATGATGCCACCCGAAGGTTGCAGGAACAGCAACTCATATTCCGCCTGGGAACCCTGCAGCCTTATGGTATCAATGTGGACTTCACCAGTTTCAAAATCTCCCCTTCCCCTACTGCATCCCTAAACCAGCCCAGTTCATCCCCTCCCCCCACTGCACCACACAACCAGCCCAGCTCTTCCCCCCCACCCACTGCATCCCAAAACCAGTCCAACCTGTCTCTGCCTCCCTAACCGGTTCTTCCTCTCACCCATCCCTTCCTCCCACCCCAAGCCGCACCCCCAGCTACCTACTAACCTCATCCCACCTCCTTGACTTGTCCGTCTTCCCTGGACTGACCTATCCCCTTCCTACCTCCCCACCTACACTCTCTCCACCTATCTTCTTTACTCTCCATCTTCGGTCCGCCTCCCCCTCTCTCCCTATTTATTCCAGTTCCCTCTCCCCATCCCCCTCTCTGATGAAGGGTCTAGGCCCGAAACGTCAGCTTTTGTGCTCCTGAGATGCTGCTTGGCCTGCTGTGTTCATCCAGCCTCACATTTTATTATTAAGGCATTCTGAACATGTTTTCTTCATCACTGTGTTTTTCTTTCTCTTGATATAGGGTGTCTTTGAAGGCACAAAACCAGATCACATGGGGTATCCTCAACTATGTTGAAGCTCCATTTATTACAAATTTGTGGGAAGGCACCTATGGTTTAATTTATTGCAATTTTACTGGAAATCCATTATCTCTAAAGTGATGAGAAAAGAGATATTGAAGCACATCCCTGCAAGAAATTTAGCCTAACCTAAAGAAAGCAACAGAATTACACTGCTGCCAAATATGAACAATGAGATTAAGGAGCGCATTAGCCTGTGCAATGCTTGTAATGGCCACCAAGCTAAGTAAGCTAAACAGCTGCTAATGATGTAGAACTGCCTTGGCAGAGTATGGGTGAAGCTGGAGTAAACATCTTCACCCTCACAGGAATCCTTTATTTCATTACCATCAACTACTATTCTGATTACTGAATGGTACATGAGCTGACATCAATGACAACTAGTGAGATTGTCAAATGCCTGCAAGCACAGTTCAATCATACAGCATTCGAGGCATGGTGATGAGTGACAATGGCCATCAATTTACTTGTGAAGATTTCAAGGCACTTCATACGTGATTGGAAAATTCAGCTGCGCATATCTTCTCCACATTATCCCCAAGCAAATCAAAAGGCTGAGGAAGCCATGAAAATTGGTAATCGGGTAGTAAAAATAATTGAGCAATCCAACACTGATGGTAATCATTGAGCGGTGAAATATACCTCCTGAAAATTGGCAAGCAGTCTAGTCCAATGACTAATGCCATTTGCAGCCAACCTATTCCTCCAGAAGTAAAATAAAAGTTACTGACATGAGAAATAGTAACAGAAGTGAGTTACAAAGTCTGACTTGGTTTGATTTGATTTTCTTACTATTACGTGTACCAAGGTACAATGAAAAGTGTTGTCTTACATGCAGCCTGGATATATTAGATTAGAGTCCCTACAGTGAGGAAACAGGCCCTTTGGCCCAACAAGTCCACACCACCCCTTGGAGCATCCCACCCAGACCCATTCCCCTATAACCCACACACCCCTGAACACTATGGGCAATTTAGCATGGCCAATCCACCTAGCCTGCACATCTTTGGCCTGTGGGAGGAAACCAGAGCACCTGGAAGAAACCCACACAGACACGGGGAGAACTTGCAAACTCCACACAGACAGTCGCCCGAGGCTGGAATCGAACGCGGGTCCCTGGTGCTGTGACGTTATAGCGCTAACCACTGAGCCACCGTGCTGCCCACTCACAACAATAAACCTAATACTGGAAAATATATTTCTTCTCAAAACCCCTTGCAAACTCTTTGAAAAGCTAGCTTGACTTAAGACCTCTTGGACTTTAAAGTATAGAATTTCAAAAGCACCAACAATTTGCTTCTTTAAGTGATAACAAAAAAAAACAAAGTGAAATGATAGAAGGCCAAATTTCACTTTGATATAGCAAGAGCTGCAGATGCTGGAGTCAGAGACAACACAGTGTGGAGCTGGAGGAACACAACAGGCCAGGCAGCATCAGAGGAGCAGGAAAGTTGACATTTCAGGCAGGGACCCTTCTTCAGAAATGGGGAGGGGGAAGGGAGCTGGGAAAGAAATAGAAAGAAGAGGGATGGGGCTGGGGAAGGTAGGTGGGATGCAGGTAGGTGAGTGTAGTTGGGAGTGGTGGGGACTGGTCAGTGGGATGGGTGGGGTGGATAGGTGGGAGAAAAGATGGACAGATTGTGTCAGGTCAAGGAGGCAGGGATGAGAGGGTGGTTTGGTCATGGGATGAGGCCAGGAGTGGGCAGATTTTGAAACTGGTGAATTCCATGTTTAGGCCATTGGGTTGTCGACTCTTGAGGCAGAGTATGAGGTGTTGTTCCTCCAATTTGCAGGTGATGTCTTTGTGACCCTGGAGGAGGCCCAGGATGGACGTGTCACCCAGGGAGTGGAGGGGGGAGTTAAAATGGATGGCGACTGGAAGGAGTTGTTGTTTGTCACGTACAGAGCGCAGATGCCCTACAAAACTGTCTTCGAGTCCTTGCTTGGTCTCACTGAGGACCATAACTTCCCCCTCCAGTGATTGAGCATGTCCTCAACCAAATTTGTTGCATATTTTACACTTCTGCCCTCATACTCCCTCCCACAACATCCTGTCAATCCACTGAGATGAAAGAAGCACCAACACCAACAATCCTGGCCAGGCCAACAGAATTGCCTTTGTCCTCACATATCACACCACTAACTTCTAAATTCAGCATATCATTCTCCATCACTTACACCACCTAAAATCCAACCCTACAACCAAAGATATATTTCCCTCCCCAACCCGGGCTGGCTTTCATAGGGACCGGTCTCTCCATGACTCCCTCATTCGCTTCACACTCTCCACTAACCCCACCCACCTGGCACCTTGCCCTGCAACAGCAGGAAGTGTTACACATGCCCTTACCCCTCCCCCCTCACCTTTATTCAAGACCCAAAACCAACCTATTATATCAAGCAGGGGTTCACCTGTGCATCTGTTAACTCAATGTATGTATCCGTTGCTCCCAATGTGGCCTCCTCCACATCGGTGAGACCATGCATAGACTCAGAGACCATTTCATAGAGCATCTGCACTCTGTACGTGACAAATGACAACTCCTTCAAGTGTTTCTTCTGTCCAGCTGGGACTCAACCTACCATTTCGGAGCTGAGTGGAGCACCGGATTGGGGAGACTTGTGTCAGCCATGCAGATGATATGCCCAGCCCATTGCAGTCAATCAAGGCTGGTTAGTGCCTCAATGCTGGGGATGTTGGCCTGGCCAGGGATGTTGGTGTCGGTGCTTCTTTCATCTCAGTGGATTCACAGGATTTTGCGCAGGCAGCATTGGTGGCTCTGCTGCAGCGTCTTGAGGTGTCTTCTATCGAACAGTCCATGCCTCAGAGCCATATGGGAAGCACTTGGTATTTGATTTGATGTTGATGTCGTCGAACACTGTTTTCCTCAGGTGGCCAAAGGCTGAGCCAGCATACTGGACACAATGCTGGATCTCTTCATCAATAACTGCTATAGCCAACAGGACACTCCTGAGGCATTGGAAGTGGCTGACCTTCTCTAAGGCCTCTCGGTGGACCTTGACTATTGGGTGTTCACTCCACAATGTCAGGCCCAATTGGTGGAGGACCTTTATCTTGAGGATATTCAGAGTGAGACCTGTATTTTCATAAGCCTCCATAACGGTGCTGACGATGGTCTGAAGTTCAGTTCTCTGAGTGTGCATATATGCAAGCATACTGCAGCTCAATTAAGCACGGTGAAAGTGAATGACCAGTTACATTATTGCTGCTGCAGACATGTAGATGCATCTTAAGAAGCTGGTCCCTCACAACAGACTTTAAGGAAAATATGATGTCACAAACAGCACAATACAGAATGGTGGCAGCCCACCATTCCCCAACAAGGGTGATGTATTAACAACAGTAGTTACCACAGAAACACCTCTCACATGAAATAACAAGGTATAGAGCTGGATGAACACAGCAGGCCCAGCAGCATCAGAAGACCAGGAAAGCTGACGTTTCGGGTCTGCACCCTTCTTCAGAAATGGAATAGGGCAAGGGGATTCTAAAATAAATAGAGAGGGGGGGGGAGGCCGATAGAACATGGATAGAGGAGAAGATAGGCGGAGAGGAGACAGACAGGTCAAAGAGATGGGGATGGAGTCAGTAAAGGTGAGTGTAGGTGGAGAGTCAGGGTGGTGATAGGCCAGTCCAGGGAGGACTGACAGGATGAAGCAGGATGAGGCTAGGGTAGGTAGGAGATGGGTTTGGGGCTTGAAGTGGGAGGAGTGGATAGGTGGGAGAAAGGACAGTCAGGTTACAGAGGCAGGGACGAACTGGGCTGGTTTTGGGATGCGATCGGTGTGTAGGGGAGATTTTGAAGCTTGCGAAGTCCACATTGATACCATTGGGCTACAGGGTTCCCAAACTAAATATGAGTTGCTGCTCCTGGAACCTTCAGGTAGCATGGTTGTGGCACTGGAGGAGGCCCAGGATGGACATGTTGTCCAAGGAGTGGGAGGGGGAGTTGAAATAGTTCGTAACTGGAAGGTGCAGTCATTTGTCGCAAACAAAGCATAGGTATTCCACAAAGTGGTCTTCAAGCCTCCGCTTGATTTCCCCCAAAACCAGCCCAGCTCATTCCCGCCTCCAGCATCAGCAGTTCCCACTAGTTCTCACATGACAACAACGTTTTCCTGAGACACAACATCACCCCAGGAATGGAGAAATAACAGATGAACAGCAAATGGCAACGTGAATGTGATTCATTGGAAGACCTGCACAATTTACAAATTATATATGCAATCCATTTGCAGAGACATGGCATTTGGACAGATTTAGTAAGCAATTTTTTGTTCAGGAATGATCATTTTTACTATTACCTGTACGCGTTGAGTAGCTTGCAAATGATGCTGTAGACAATTTCTTTGTGAAAAGGGATATGTCAGGAGAGATGTATTTGTATATTGTACAATTGTGGTTCACCATGGTCATGTGACCTGTGCAATAACATGTTTTCGCTTTAGAATGAATAGCCATTAAAACACTTCAAATGAAACAGAGTTCAAGTTTCTGGAGTGGGATTTGATTCTCAATTATTGATTGCTTGATCAATCGGTTGATTTATTGTCACATGTAATTATTCTGACTGAAGCAAGAGTGCGACAAAATGAGAAATAGCTGACAATTTAAAAGTAGAAGTAAAACATATGGATTGACAGCTTCACAGCTTTGTTACAGTACTAAAGAACACTTTCCCAAGCAAACTCAGAGAATAACTTCAAATTAAACTAAGTCGCCAATAAACAATCCTGTTTCTATTACTCATAGCATATACATCTTACAACAGTTTGATTGAGTGTAATGGATATACTGGAATAGGGTGTGATTGAATTGGATCAACATGATATTAATTGTATAAACCTAGGTGCAAATGTTTACTGATGCAATTGAAGAGTCCATGATCTAATTTTATAAACTGCTCAGAAATCCTCAGTGGCAAGGCAATCACTTAAAGAAGTAAATTGCGGGTTTAGAAATTCTATATTTTAAAGTCCTATAGATCTTAAATCAAGCTAACCTTTCAAAGAGATTAAAAGGGGTTTTGAGAAAAAAAGTACTTTCCAGCGTCAAGTTTATTGTTCTGAGACGAATGTACCCGAGACGCCATTGTGTTTTGCTCCTCCTGAAACCTGCCATCCTCACTATGGAAATGATTTCAAAGAAAAAACCAAAGGAAACCATTTTCAAAAGGACAGTTATGATTGGCAATCTCCAGGACAATCTTCTGGGGAAAAGAATTGAAACTGTATCTCTAACTGTTAGCACATTTGAGGACAATTGATGGTTTGAGACCACACATATAATTTTAGTCAGCAAATGTGTATTGACACATGAAGTCAATGCACATTTATTTGTGCCTCAGTGTAGATAATCTAGCCACTTATTGAAACTTCCTACCACCTCACTAACCACAGCTCAATTCCATACCTACACACACACTGCCATGGAGCTTAAACCCTGAAGACAACCAGATTGACAGCTGGAAGGAAAGAGATTGTATAGCTCCAAATTGTATGTTATAAAACCACTCCTCTGTTGTTTGTCTTTTATACTGACAGTGTTTGCTGATTGTTTGATAATACCATAGGTCAGATTGAGGACCAGTGACTGCAAGCAATTACAAATGAAAGATAAAATCCCACATTTTTTAGCATTGTGTTTGCTAAGACAGGATCACGATAACATTTTTCATTTGTCTGCTTTGGTTATAGTGAAGGTTAATGAAATTACAGTTTGTGAGTGGTGACAACCAAGGCTTTTTTTTTAATGGATAATGTATTTTCTCGAGTACTGTTGAAGCTGCATTCATCCAGGCAGGTAGATAGTTTGCAAATTAAGTCCTGGCTTGTGTATTCTGGCTGGTGGGTAGACTTGGAGGGATCAGAAGGTGAGTTACTCACTGCAGGATTCTTAGTTTCTGGTATAATCCTGCAGCTAGTATTTATATGGTACACCCAGTTCAGTTTCTGTCAATGGTAACCCCTAGGATGGAGATTACAGGTGAGTCAGTGACGGTAACTCCATTGCACATTATGGTGCACTGATTAGACTCTCTCTTGTTGGAGATGGTCATTGCTGATGTTTGTGAGGTGTCAATGTTACTTGCTATTTGTCAGCCCAAGACTAGGTATTGTCCAGGTCTTGCTGCCTTTAGACATGGATTGCTTCAGTATGAGGAGTTGTGAATGGTGTTGAACATTATGCAATCTTCAGCAAATAGCCTAATTTCTGATGTTATGATGGAGGGAAGGTCATTAGTGAAGCAGCTGAAGATGGCTGAGACTGGGTCACAATCCTGAAGAATTCCTCCATGTGCTGAAGTTGAGATGACTCCCCTCCAACAACCACAATCAGTTTCCTGCGTGTGACTCCAAACAGCCCAGTGGTTTCCCCCAGTGCCCGTTGTTTCCAGTTTTGTCTGGGCTCTTTGATGCCGCACTCGATCGAGTGTGTTCTTGATGTCAAGGGCCATCACTCTCACCTCAGCTCTGGATTTCATCTCTTTTGTCCATGTTTGAACCAAGTTTGTAATGAGGTCAGGAAATTAATGGCCCTGGTGTAACACCAACTCAGCATCAATGCGCAAATCATTGCTAATAAATTGCAGCCTGATGGCACTGCTGATGGCACCGTCCATCTCTTTACTGATAATTGAGAGTAGACTGATGGGATGATAATTAACAGTTGGTGTAAAGGACACACCTGAGCAATTTTTCACATTGTCTGATAAATGCCAGTGTTGTAGCTCTACTGAATCAGCTTAACTAGAGGTGCAGCAAGTTCTGGAGCTCAAGTCTTCAGTACTCTTGCCAGAATGTTGTCAGGGCGCATAGCTTTTGCACTGTTCACTGCCTCCAGTTGTTACTTCATATCAGGTGAAGTGAATCAAATTGGTTGAAAACTGGTATTTGTGATGCTGGGACCAGTAAAGGAGGCCAAGATGGATCATCCACTTGGCACTTCTGGCTGAAGATTGTTGCAAATGGTTCAGCTTTATCTTTTACACTGATTTTCTGGGTTCTCCTATCATTGAAAAATATCTGGGGATATTTTTGGAGCCTCCTCCTTCGATGAATTGTTTAATTGTTCACCACCATTCATGACTGGGATATGATAAGGCTGCAGAGCTTAGATATGATCCATTGGTTGTGGGATCACTTAGTTCTGTCTATCACTTGCTGCTTACACTGTTTGGCGTACAAGTAGTTCTGTATAGTAGCTTCACCAGGTTGATACCACATTTTTACATATGCCTGGTGCTGTTTCTAGAATGCCCTCTTGTACTTTCCATTGAACTAGGATTAATCTTCTGGCTTGATGGTAATGGCTGAGCGGGGGACATGCCAGGCCATGAGTTTACAGATTGTGTCAAAATACAATCCTACTGCTGTTGATGGCCTGCAACGCGTCATGGATACTCAGTCTTGAATTGCTAGATTGGTTCGAATTCTGTCAAGTTTAGCACAATGATAGTGCCACTCAACATGGCGAAAGGCATTCTCAATGTGTAGCTGGGACTTTGTCTCCACAAGGAATGTCCAGTAGTCTCTCTTACAAATACTGTCAAGCACAGATATATCCGCAGCTGGCAGATTGGTGACAATGAGGTCGGGAATGTTTTCACTACTGTTTGTTCCCTCTCCACCAGCTGCAGACTCGGTTTAGCAGCTACGTCCTTTAGAACCCAACCAGCTTGATCAGCAGTACTCCTGCAGAGCCATTGTTGGTGGGCATTGAAATACCCCACCCAGAATGTATCTTGTGCCGTTGGCAGTGTCAGTGCTTTCTCCAAAAGTTGCCTATCATGAAATATTACTGATCCAAGTTTACGAGGTGTTCCAGAGGATGTTGATTAGTGTGTGGCTGTCAGCACATTTCAGGCATCTGTTTCATTTTCTCATTGCCTTTGACCTCTGGTGTTTTAGGTGTACATTATCTGTTATTGACTTTTCATGAGATGACTGAAAGTTCAAAGATTCGCACAATGACATGGTATTCTCCATTATCTCCTTCAGATGCTCCAGCTACTGTTCTGTCCTCAGGTATATGCACACACAGAGTCACACAGCACAGTAACAGGCCCTTCGGAGCAACTCATCTGTGCTGACCAGACATCCCAATCTGACCTGGTCCCATTTGCCAGCATTTAGCCCAGATCACTGAATCTTTCCTATTCATATACCCATCCAGGTGCCTTTTAAATTGTGTAAGTGTACCTGCCTCCACCATTTTCTCCAGCAGATTGTTCCATACATGCATCACCCTCTGAGTGGAAAAGTTATGACTCAGGTTATTTAGGTTTCTCTTTGTCACAGTTATTTTTGGACCTTCAAATAATGTTGCTGTTGTACCTTTGTTTCGGCTGCCAAGAGTGGATCTTCATGCTACGTCATTTCTCATCCCTACAGCATAGGACACCAGTCCAATCTGTGTTACAATGATGGCTGGTACTCACTTCTAACCAGTAGCATAATTCCTCATCAAAGTTAGTTGAAAAGCTTGTGGAAGTGGTCATTAACTCTACACCCATCAAATCCTTCAGAAAATCACTTCTGGACAAAGCCAAAGAGTATACAATTTCATCCTCCTCGAAGAAAGATGCAAGTTTGAATAATTGTAGCAGGTTGGCAGCTTCTGTAAGTTCATACCTTTGGAACAACTGTTGTAGCCATCAAAACATTCCTTGGAACATTCAAATCTTGTGCGATATCTGCCTTGTCTCACACATCAAAACATTCCCCAGGATTTTGTGACACTTGCAAGCTGTATTCCATTTCAGGTCATTGTGATAAAGTATAAAGGAAGTCCAAATACCAAGAGAAACCCGAAGTATAATACAATGATCCACAGCTATATGGGCAGAATTGATAACCAAGAAATAATGGAACAAAGAAGTTTCCAGAATCCCCTTCATGGCTACATGCCAACATACTATGTATATGTAATGTACAGCAATATCAACAACCATAGAGTCATTTCTGAAGAAGGGTCTAGGCCCAAAACGTCATCCTTCCTGCTCCTCTGATGCTGCTTGGCCTGCTTTGTTCATCCAGCTCTACACCTTGGGATCTCAGATTCTCCAGCATCTGCAGCTCCTACTATTTCTGAAACAACCATAGAGTCCAGTCTGTGTGTGTAAGTTTGTGATGTTTTAGCCATGTAAGTAGTTAATATTTACATAAACTTCAAGATATCTTTCTGAACAAGGACTTGACTCTGTGGTATTTAGTATACGGGCAAATGTGTGGAAACTACAAAACGCATCGCTCGTCTACCTTTGATAATGTTTCACTGACTTACCAATCAAGAATCAATCTAAAAATATGCAAACACTCTGCCCATTTCACCTTTTGAGGAAGAGAGCTCCAAAGACTCGCAACCTTCTGTGAGAATAAAAAAATCTCTTCCTCTCTAAGTGGGAGAGCCCTTATCTTTAAACAATAGTTCCTCATTCTAGATTCTCCCACAAGACCAAAAATCCTTTCCACATCCACTCTGTTAAGACCCATCAGGATCTTACGTGTTTCAATTAAGTCACCTCTTAGTCTTCCAAATTTTGTCGAGTTTGTCTAAACTTTCCTCATAATATGAGTGAGATAGAGCACAGCTGTTCTGGAACAAGAAAGGATATATCTGAGTATTAAATAGTGGCAAACCGGAAACACTGGAGATCCAGATGTTTAATGGTTCATATACACAGATGATTAAAATACAATAATCAGGTACAAAAGTTAATCAGACGCAAATGAAATGTTAATGCTTAGAATTAGATAGCTACAAAATTAAGGGGAAGGAACTTTTGCTCCACTTTTTCTTAAGACCTGGTTAGACTACATTTGAACTATTGCTGACAGTGCTGGCCATTGCACTTCAGAAGTTAATTATGAAGAGAATTGACATAATCTGGGCTTGTATAGCATAGAATACAAATTAAGGGGTATTTTATATTGAGGTTTTAGCATTTTGCAATTAGTTAATACAGTGGATGAATAAGACCTTTCTCTTCTAGTGTGAGAGTTTTAGACAAGTGTGTATAAGATCAGTTAATAAAGTGTGAAGCTGGATGAACACAGCAGGCCAAGCAGCATCTCAGGAGCATAAAAGCTGACGTTTCAGGCCTAGACCCTTCATCAGAGCTCCTGAGATGCTGCTGGGCCTGCTGTGTTCATCCAGCTTCACACTTCATTATCTTGGATTCTCCAGCATCTGCAGTTCCCATTATCTCTGTATAAGATCAGTTGGCTGGATGCATGCTTTTGTGATACAGAGTGAAAGCAAAAGCATGGGTTCAATTCCTGCACTGGCCAAGGTTACATTGAAGGACTCTCTTTCTCAACTTTTCCCCTTGCCTACAGTGTGCTGATCCTCAGGTTAAGCTGCCATCAGTAGTCTCTCTCAAAGGAGGGAGCAGCCTGAAGGTCTGGTTGGGCTATGGTGACTTTATCTTTACCTCTACCAGCTTAAAATCAGATTGCATTCAGAAGATAATAAAATGTGAGGCTGGATGAACACAGCAGGCCAAGCAGCATCTCAGGAGTACAAAAGCTGACGTTTCGGGCCTAGACCCTTCATCAGAGAGGGGGATGGGGAGAGGGAACTGGAATAAATAGGGAGAGAGGGGGAGGCGGACCGAAGATGGAGAGTAAAGAAGATAGGTGGAGAGAGTGTAGGTGGGGAGGTAGGGAGGGGATAGGTCAGTCCAGGGAAGACGCACAGGTCAAGGAGGTGGGATGAGGTTAGTAGGTAGCTGGGGGTGTGGCTTGGGGTGGGAGGAAGGGATGGGTGAGAGGAAGAACAGGTTAGGGAGGCAGAGACAGGTTGGACTGGTTTTGGGATGCAGTGGGTGGGGGGCAAGAGCTGGGCTGGTTGTGTGGTGCAGTGGGGGGAGGGGACGAACTGGGCTGGTTTAGGGATGCAGTAGGGGAAGGGGAGATTTTGAAACTGGTGAAGTCCACATTGATACCATATGGCTGCAGGGTGCCCAGGCGGAATATGAGTTGCTGTTCCTGCAACCTTCGGGTGGCATCATTGTGGCACTGCAGGAGGCCCATGATGGACATGTCATCTAGAGAATGGGAGGGGGAGTGGAAATGGTTTGCGACTGGGAGGTGCAGTTGTTTGTTGCGAACTGAGCGGAGGTGTTCTGCAAAGCGGTCCCCAAGCCTCCGCTTGGTTTCCCCAATGTAGAGGAAGCCGCACCAGGTACAGTGGATGCAGTATACCACATTGGCAGATGTGCAGGTGAACCTCCGGTTAATGTGGAATGTCATCTTGGGGCCTGGGATAGGGGTGAGGGAGGAGGTGTGGGGACAAGTGTAGCATTTCCTGCGGTTGCAGTGGAAGGTGCCGGGTGTGGTGGGGTTGGAGGGCAGTGTGGAGCGAACAAGGGAGTCACGGAGAGAGTGGTCTCTCCGGAAAGCAGACAGGGGAGGGGATGGAAAAATGTCTTGGGTGGTGGGGTCGGATTGTAAATGGCGGAAGTGTCGGAGGATAATGCGTTGTATCCGGAGGTTGGTAGGGTGGTGTGTGAGAACGAGGGGGATCCTCTTGGGGCGGTTGTGGCGGGGGAGGGGTGTGAGGGATGTGTTGCGGGAAATACGGGAGACGCGGTCAAGGGCGTTCTCGATCACTGTGGGGGGAAAGTTGCGGTCCTTGAAGAACTTGGACATCTGGGATGTGCGGGAGTGGAATGTCTTATCGTGGGAGCAGATGCGGCGGAGGCGGAGGAATTGGGAATAGGGAATGGAATTTTTGCAGGAGGGTGGGTGGGAGGAGGTGTATTCTAGGTAGCTGTGGGAGTCGGTGGGCTTGAAATGGACATCAGTTACAAGCTGGTTGCCTGAGATGGAGACTGAGAGGTCCAGGAAGGTGAGGGATGTGCTGGAGATGGCCCAGGTGAACTGAAGGTTGGGGTGGAAGGTGTTGGTGAAGTGGATGAACTGTTCGAGCTCCTCTGGGGAGCAAGAGGCGGCGCCGATACAGTCATCAATGTACCGGAGGAAGAGGTGGGGTTTGGGGCCTGTGTAGGTGCGGAAGAGGGACTGTTACCTACTAACCTCATCCCACCTCCTTGACCTGTCCGTCTTCCCTGGACTGACCTATCCCCTCCCTACCTCCCCACCTACACTCTCTCCACCTATCTTCTTTACTCTCCATCTTCGGTCCGCCTCCCCCCTCTCCCTATTTATTCCAGCTCCCTCTCCCCATCCCCCTCTCTGATGAAGGGTCTAGGCCCGAAACATCAGTTTTTGTGCTCCTGAGATGCTGCTTGGCCTGCTGTGTTCATCCAGCCTCACATTTTATTATCTTGGAATTCTCCAGCATCTGCAGTTCCCATTATCTCTGCATTCAGAAGAGGTGGTAAGAAATACTTCTTGAAGTAAAACATAGTAGGGGTGTGGATGCCTGTTTTGAGAAAACAGCAGATGCTAGCTGAAATAATAATGTTTAACTTGAGATCAAATTTTGAGATTTTTGCTCATCAGGGTTTTAGGGGGATATAAGACCAAGGTGGGTGGAGCTATGATACTGATGATATTCCTGAATAAGACAATGGTGACAGTGGTTATGTTGCTGAAGGTGTAATTCAGAGGCCTGCTCTGTAAATACGAGCTCTGATCCCACCATAATAACTGGTGAATTTAAACCAATTAATTAATAAAAATCTAGACTGAAGCTAGCATCTGTAATGGTGATTATGAAACTACCACATGGTCACAAAAATCCATCTGCTTTACCTTCCTTGCCTGGTCTGGCTTACATGAGAGTCCAGCGCCTACAGAAATCTGATCATTCTTAATTGCTCAATGAAATAGCACAGCAAACCACTTGGTTGTGTGAAACCACTGCAGAAAACTCGCATAAGAATAAAAACTGCTGCACCATTTGGCACCAAAAAGGCATATCCTGTCCAGTCTTCATCATCAACATCTTGGGAATGAGTCAAAGTTGAAAGTGTTATTCCAATTCACTGAATTATGCCTTACAGCCCATGTCACAGACTCTCCAAAACCACCTATCGATGTGGATTGCAATGACCTAGTGATATTGTGCTAGGCTGTTGATCCAGAAACTTAGCAAACATGCCAGGCGCATGGGATTGAATCCCTCATGGCAGATGGTGGAATTTGAATTCAATAAAATATTTGGAATTAAGAATCTACTGGTGACCATTGCCAATTGTTGGAAAAACACATCTGGTTCACCAATGTACCTCAGTGAAGGAAATCTTTGTCCTCATCCGGTCTGTCCTACATGTGACTCCAGAGCCGCAGCAATGTAGCTGACTCTCAACTGCTCTTTGAATTGGCCTAGCGAGCCACTCAGTTGTTTCAATCGTTACAAAGTCTCAACAAAGAAACAAAACCACACAGACCACCTGGCATCAACTTAGGCTCCGGAATCGCCAACAGTTAAAATCAGCACTATTGGCTTGCAAAGTCCTCCTTCTTAACATTTGGGAGCTAGTGCTAAATGTAGGACAGCTATCTCAGACTAGCCATACTTACAGAATCATACCTGACACACAATATCCCTTTTCAGTTGGCATCTGCTACTTTCTCAGAACAGAGGTCCACACTTCCCACCACCTTTTACTTAAAGAAGTACATGCCCAAGACCCACCACTATCACCATCCGTGGATATTTGCTGCTCCACCAGCAGGACAGCCCCAGGATGGATGGCAGCACAGTTAGGCTTTGGAGTTCTCAACATTGACTTCAGACCCATGATGACTCATGGTATCTGGTTAAACATGGGTCAGTACTCCTCCATGATGAACAACGTTTGGAGAAAGCACCAACTCTGGCAAAGGCACAAAACACATTCTGGGTGGGGCATTTCAATGCCCACCAAAAATGGCTCAGCAGCAGTACTACTGTTCTAAAGGACATAGCTGCTAGACTGAGTCTGCAGCAGGTGGAGAGGGAACAAATAGTCGAGAAAACATTCCTGACCTCTTCCGCACCAATGTGCCAACTGCAGATACATCTGTCCTTGACAGTATTTGTAAGAGAGACTACTGGACATTCCTCATGGAGACAAAGTCCCAGCTATACATTGAGAATGCTTTTCATCATGTTGTGTGGCACTATCACCATGCTAAACTTGATAGAATTCCAACTGATCTAGCAACTCAAGACTGAGTATTCATGGGGCACTTACCTCCTAACTGTTATATATATGATTGTAAATATTGTGAATGTTTTATTGTAAGAACCTCAATGCAAAGGGAAAGAGACGTTATGTATTTGTATTAGTTGACTGTCACTTTAAGAGTCCAATCATATGATGTAATGATGATATTTTGGGTGGGTAACAGCTTAGTCTAATCTTGCCTGCCTATAGATTAAACATCTTAATAAAGGCCCTGATGTTTAAAATTTCAGCCTCCTGGTCCTTCTTGGAACATAACACTACCCTCTGCCTTCTCCCATTTAACCAACTTCCCAACCAGATCAATGATCTCCATCAAATCCATGAACTTTTATTTTTGTTCAAAGTTTCTTAAGTGAAACATTATCTGGTGCCTTCTGGAAATCCAGATAAATTGCACCCAACTATATTTCTGTGTCTATTACTTTGTTCACTCACTCAAAAGTTTCAACTAGGCCTTTTTTGGACATGACCTACCTACCCTTTACAAATCCATGTTGCCACTTTCTATTCAGGTCAAATGTATCTAAATGTGCAATCACAGCATCTTTAATTATAGATTTCAATAACTTCCCAACAGCAGACTTTAATCTAATAGGTCTAGTGCCCATCTGAATTGAAATGAAGAGGGAATAGATTGCTATCAGGTGTTGCCTTGGAGTAGATTGAGAGATTAGATGGTTCACAAAAGGACACATTTTTATCTGGCCTTAAACTAGACACTGCAGATGAAATATGTTCCTGAACCAGGAGGCCCAAGAGTTGTCAGGAGCAGGTCTTTGGGCATCAAGCTTCATTTGCATATTGAAGAAAAGCTGCCAGTGCCAGCTGTGACTTCACAGCCAGCTTATCTGACAAGTAGAATAAAATTGGGTCAACTGTCTCTCTGACAATAGTTCCTAGCTAAATTTCAGGAGAGGTTGGAACAAAAACTGTGTCAGGGTTGGAGATATTTTAACATAATGATCATGGAATCAGAAGGTGGGCTCATGCTCCTTCACACTCCTTATCCCAGTCATAAAAATGAAAATGATAATTTGGAGCCATTGAGGAACAGTGAATGGAATAAGCCCTATCTATCAGAAAAATGTTTTGTGAAAGTTCTCAATACCACATACATGAATTGGGCACAAGTTTGTAATGTGCCTTCTTTGGTCCAGAGTACTGACACTAAATTTCATGGCAATGCACCAGATATAGAACATGTCAATGCATTTAGAGGCATAGAGGTTCAATGGTGGGGTGTGTGGAGGGGAATAACTATTGGAGGAAGTTTTCAGAAAGACTATTATAGATTTAGATATGAGGAGCTTCATATCTCAGTAATAAAATATTTTGAGGACCATGGGTTCAGAATTTTCTTTCACGTCTGCTACACTTACCAGATAACAGCCTCAAATCACTCATATGCTATATCCCCAAATATTATTTTCTGAACAAAATCTACTTATTTGAATTTGGGAAGTGGTCATCATTGTCTAGGCCTATTCTTATTGATCGTCCCTAGGTGTCCTTGAGTAGGTGGTGGTGAACTGCCTCCATGAACTGCTGCTGTCCATTTGGTGTACATGAACCCACAATGCCATCAGGGTGGAAGTTCGTGGATGTTGATCCATCGACGCTGAAAGAGATTAAGTATGGTTTATCTTAATGTTACAAAACTACCACCTGGGAAATATAATGAGTAAATTAACCAGTATGCAATATTTTTAATAAAAGAATTAAAAAGTTCGAAATGAACATGCCTACTTCCTTCCTGGAAACATAACACCAGTTGGTGTGTGGGCGGGAGGCCACACTTGTAAGGTCTGTGTACAATTCTAATTTTGCTCCCTGCAGCCTTGACTTTATTATGCCTGGGGTTAATCAGAGGTTTCTTCAGCCCTCTGTTTTGAATGAAAATTCAATCAAACATTTTTTTCTCTCCCAGTAATAAATTATCTTCTGCTACTGAGAGAAAGACATCCTAAAATTTAAAGAAAAATAATGAATTTGAATAATGGTAATCAGAGAATAGTTTTCAATAACACTAATCCTTCTTTAGATGTAAATACTTGGCAATGCTTTCTGAAATTTTGACTACAGCTCCAGGCAAATGATTTGTTGGATTTTCTTGTTTTACTTATATTTTTACAAAGACTAGCAGTCAAAATCCAGAATAGCTTTTCAGTAAAATATCTGTTTTTATAGGGCAATTTTCTAAAATGTGCCCTCAAATATATTTAATGACATTGCTTATTACAGCCTCAATGTCCAAATCAAATTCCAACATTCTTCTATCCAGAAAGAGATCACAATTTGTAGCTTTCCACATATCCCTTGAATATGTAATATGGAAAAATGAACATCATCCTTAGTTGTATTCCAGTATCATAATGATTAGATTTATGCATACCCAAGCCCCCATACCTGATGTGATATTCTTGATGGGGGGCGGCACATTTAGAATATGACTTTCCACCCACATCAGATCTTTCCCCCATATTATACATTGATACATTGAGTGAGTGGGCAAAAGTCTGGCAAATGGAATACAATGTAAATAAATGTAAAGTCATACATTCTGGTAGGAGTGATAGTAAAAGGGATTATTACTGAATGATAAAAAGTTGCAGCATGCTGCTATGCAGAGGGACCTGGGTGTCCTTGTCCATGAATCACAGAAGGTTGGTTTGCAGGTACAACAAATAATTAGGAAGGCAAAAAGAACTTTGTCCTTCATTGCTAAAGGGGTTGAGTTTAAAAGCAGAGAGGTTATGTTGTAGCTGTATAAGGTGCTGGTGAGGCCACACCTGGAGTACTATGTGCAGTTTTGGTCTCCTTACTCAAGGAAGGACACCCTGGAACAGGAGGGGGTGCAGAGGAGGTTCACTAGGTTGATTCTGGAGTTGAGGGGGTTGGCTTATGAGGAGAGATTGAGTAGTTTGAGATTATATTCATTGGAATTCAGAAGATTGA
Source organism: Stegostoma tigrinum (assembly GCF_030684315.1). Classification (NCBI taxonomy): domain Eukaryota; kingdom Metazoa; phylum Chordata; class Chondrichthyes; order Orectolobiformes; family Stegostomatidae; genus Stegostoma; species Stegostoma tigrinum. The sequence continues at coordinate 77,800,820 of NC_081361.1, read as the reverse complement.
GGGGGAATCTTATTGAAACATATAAAATTATGAAGGGAATAGATAAGATAGAAGTATAGAGGATATTCCCACTGGCCGGTGAAGCTAGGACAAGAGGGCATAGCCTCAAGATTGGAGGGAGCAGATTTAGGACTGAGTTGAGAAGGAACTTCCTTACCCGTAGGGTTGTTAATCTATGGAATTCCTTGCCCAGTGAAGTAGTTGACACTACTTCAATAAACATATTTAAAGCTAAGGTGGATATTTCTTTGAACAATAAAGGAGTTAAGGGACATGGTGAGAACACGGGTAAGTGGATCTGAGCCCACGAAAAGATCAGCCATGATCTTCGTGAATAGCAGAGCAGGGTCAAAGGGCCGAATAGCCTATTCCTGCTCCTAGTTCTTATGTTCTTTTGTACTTATGTTCTTATTATATCCGGTGGGTAAAATGTCAGGCCCTTGTATAGACAATTAATGTCCACATAAGTGCTCAATACGCCGGCTCTATTATAAAACACTGTCCACTTTGGGCTCTTGTGGCATAGTGAGCCGTTATGCCATATCTGAGCCAGGAGACATGGGTTTAAATTCCCCCTGCTCCAGTGGTGTATCATAACACATCTGAAAGGTTGGTGAGAAAATATCTAAATCCCTGGGCAATAGAATGTAGGTGAACATGGAACAACACTTTTAATCAAAGTTGATTAAATGACAATGCTTTCCTACTTGAATATCTTTCCCCTGTCTCCTTTGGGGAATGGTAAGCGGGACACCCCTCCCTAAGATCACACAAAACTATCGCCCTCCTTTGTGCATCCCTCACAACTTATGTCACCCTAGCCCCATCACAATCTTCTATAGGATGTCCAAACCCTGCCCACGCTCAAAACACCTGGGACTTACCTTACCGGTCCTCTTGTCATCTTCTTCATGGAGCTGCTTGCTCTGCAAGAGCTGCTGGTCAATCAGATAGCCAGCAGATCTCAAGGACAGGACACCTTTTCAGAGAGAACAGAAAGCTTGACTCTCAGCTTGTTAAAACCACCTGCAGTATGGTATCGTTGGAGAGGGCGGTATTTTTTAGTCAGTCAGTTTGCAGCCAACTTTTCGAACAGGAGGGGCTAACAATGAGCAGTTTGCCTTCCACCCCTTTTCCTTGTCGAACATGAGCAATTAGAGTTTTATCCTCCCACATTAACAAAATGACTCTATCAGAAGTGAAAAGTTACATTCTGTTCTAGTACATTATCCCTTCCTTGTCCTCTTCAATCTTTCTACAGTGTTTAATATGGTCACAAACACTCCTTGAATATGTTTCCCCTGTTTCCAAATTTGGTGGGACAGCCTTAATTTAATCTATTCTTATTAAACATATAGAGTACTCAACTTCTCCAGCATTAGCTTCTTTTGCCAACAGATACTGCTAGGTGATGGTTGGCCAAAACTTAATTTTTGCTTCCTTCTCTTCATCAGGAGCTATCCTGAGTTGCAGGCAGATGTCAGTCTCCATGTGTACGTCCAATGACACCCAGCTCTACCATTCCAGTACCTTTCTCAACTCTGACTCTACTTCTAAGCTGTTGAACTGCTTGTCCAGCATTAGTTGGAATCTATAAGACCATAAGACATAGGAGCAGAAATTAGGCCATTTGGCCCATTGAGTCTGCTCCACCATTCAATCATGGCTGATAAGTTCCTCAACCCCCTTCTCCTGCTTACTCCCTGTAACCCTTGATCCCCTTGATAATCAAGAACCAATCTGTCTCAGTCTTAAATGTACTCAATGACCTGGTGTCCACAGACATCTGTGGCAGTGAATTCCATAGATTCACCATTCTCTGGCTGAAGAAGTTTCTCCTTATCTCCATTCTAATAGGTCTTCACTTTACTCTAAGGCTGTGCCTTCAGGTCCTAGTCTCTCCTACAAATGAAAACATCTTCCCAACATCCACTTTCTCCAGGCCATTCAGTATTCTATAAGTTTCAAAAAGATCCCCCCTCATCCTTCTAAACTCCATCGAGTATAGACCCAGAGTCCTCAAACATTTCTCATATCTTAAGCTTTTCATGCCTGGGACCATTCTCATGACCTCCTGTGAACCTACCCCAGGGCCAGTACATCCTTCCTGAGATATGGGACCCAAACCTGAACTTAATACTCTAAATGTGGCCTGATCAGAGCCTTATAGAGCCTTAGTAGTACATCCCTGCTTTTATATTCAAGTCCTGCCAAAATAAATGCCAACATTGCACTTTCTAACTACTGACTCAACCTGCAAGTTTGCCTTGTGAGAATCCTGAATTAGAACTCTCAAATCTCTTTGTACTTCAGGCTTCTGAATTTTCTCCTCATTTAGGAAATAGTCCATGCTTCTATTCTTCTTACCAAAGTGCATGACCTCACACTTTCCCACGTTGTACTCTATCTGCCACTTCTTTGCCCACTCTCCTAACCTATCCAAATCCTTCAGGAGCCTCCTCACCTCCTCAATACTACCTGTCCCTCTACCTCTCTTTGTATCATCTGCAAACATAGCCAGAATGCCCTCGGTTCCTTCATCCAGATCATTAATGTGTAAAGTGAAAAGTTGTGGTCCCAACACTGACCCTTGTGGAACATCACTTGTCACTGGATGCCATCCTGAGAAAGACCCTTTTATCCCCCATTCTCTGCTTTCTGCCAGACAGCTAACCTTCTATCCATGCTAGTGCTTTGCCTCTCACACCGTGGGCCCTTATCTTACTCAGCAGCCTCCTGTGCGGCACCTTGTCAAAGGCCTTCTTAAAGTCCAGGTATTTAACATCCATTGGCTCTCCTTGGTCTATCCTGTTTGTTACGTTGTCAAAGAATTCTAGCAGATTTGTCAGGCATGACCACTCCTTGATGAAACCATGCTGACTTTGCCCTATTTTACCAAACACATCCAAATATTCAGAAATCTAATCATTTACAATGGACTCCAAAATCTTACCCACGACCAAGGTTAGGCTATTTGGCCTGTAATTTTCCATATTTGCCTTACTCCCTTTTTAAACAGGGAGCATCACATTAGCAATTTTCCAGTCCTCAGGGACCATCCCTGACTCTAGTGATTCTTGAAAGATCACCACTGACATTTCCACTATCTCTTCAGCTATCTCCTTTATAATTCTGGGGTGTAATCCATCTCAAGGTGATTTATCCACCTTCAGGCCAATCAGTTTTACTTGCACCTTTTCCTTGGTGATAGTCACCATACTCAGTTCTGCCCCCTGACTCTCTTGAATTTTTAGGAGATTACTTGTCTTCCACTGTGAAGACTGGCACAAAGTAATTATTAATTTCCTCGGCCATTTCCTTGTTCCCCACTACTATCTCTCCACAGTCATTTTCCAGTGGCCAGATGTCCACTCTTGCCGCTCTTTTGCCCTTTATATATGTAAAGAAACTCTTACAGTTCATTTATATCACTGGCTAGCTTACCCTCATATTTAATCTTCTCCCTCCTTATTTCTTTGTTTGTTGCCCTCCGTTGGTTTTTGTAAGCTTCCCAATCCTCGCTGTCCTTCGCCACATTTTCTGTTTTCTCTTTTGTTTTTATGCTATCCCTGACTTCCTTAGTCAGCCATGGTTGCCTCAACCTCTCTGTCCCATGCTTCTTTTTCCAAGGGATGAATTTTTGCTGTGTCTCCTGAATTACTCCCAGAAACTCCTGCCATTGCTGTTCCACTGTCTTTCCTCCTAGGCTCCTCTTCCGGTCGATTCTGCCCAGCTCCTCCCTCATACCTCTGTAGTCACCTTTATTCAGCTATAATACTATTAGCTCTGATTCTATCTTCTCCCTCTCAAATTGCAGAGTAAATTCTATCATCTTATGATCACTGCCTCCTCAGAATTCCTTTACCTTAAGCTCCCTTATCAAGTCTGCCTCATTGAACAGCACTAAATCCAGTATTGCCTGTTCCCTGGTGGGCTCCACCATGAACTGCTCCAAAAAGCCATCTTGTAGATATTCCACAAACTCCTTTTCTTGCAATCCACTACCAACATGATTTTCCCAGTCCACCTGCGTATTGAAATCCCCCATGATCACTGTGACTTTGCCTTTCTTCCGTACCTTTTCTATCCCCTGGTATATCTTGTGCCCCAGCTCCTGGCTACTGTTTGGAAGCCTGTGCACAACTCCAACTATGTTTTGTTTTTACCTTAGCGGTTTCTCAATTCTACCCACACACATTTTACACCATCTGGCCTTACTTCGTTTCTTCCTATTGATTTAATTTCATTTCTTACCAATAAGGCACCCCACCCCCTCAGCCTACCTGCCTATCTTTTCTATAGAATGTATATCCTTGGATATTCAGTTCCCAGTCCTGGTCCTCTTGCAGCCATGTCTCCGTGATGCCCACCGTGCCATACCTGCCAATTTTGATCTGCGCCACAAGTTCATTCACCTTTTTCTTTATACTGTATGCATTCAGATATAACACCTTCTGTCCTGTATGAACTGTACCTCTTCTCATTACCATTCATTTTTCCAGTGTTTAATTGCTAATCCCTTCCGAACTCTCTGTCCTATTTGCGTCTGTGCTGGAGACTTTAATAACCTCTCTTGAGTTCTCCTTCCCTGTATTTTCTTCCATATTTTTACCAAGAGTTGAATCAACTACTACACTGCTGCTCTGATTTCCACTGGGCAAGTTTCACCATTCCCTTCCCCCAACTTTCTAGTTTAAAGTCCTGTTGACCAACCCGTTTACCCTTTTCGCTAGAACATTGGTCCCAGCTCGATTCAGGTGGAGACTGTCCCAATGGTGCACATCCCTCCTGTTCCAATACTGATGCCAGAGCCCCAAGAAAAGGAAGCCCTCTTTTCTACATCACTCTTTTAGCCACATGTATACTTCCCTAATTCTCATGTTCCTGTGCCAATTAGCACGTGGCTCGGGCTGGTAATCTGCTGGTAAGCTTGGAGACGGGAGTGGTATTTGTTGGATGGGATGTTGGTGTACCAAACCCTCCTGCCTCCTCAACTCCATCATAATTAAATTCAGCATGGAAGAGTTCAGATTCAACGTTTCTACCCCACTGACAACCGTGGCCTTTGTAATCAATTCAGGAGCACTTAACAGCCTCAGCCTGTTGTCACTGGGATTAAACAGACATATTGCCCAACTGTTTTTGCTGCAGATATTATCTCGTGTGAAGCCTGTCACCTCTGGCCAGAGGTGGGGGAGTTGGTCCTTCACTCAAATGGAATCAATGTCAGTTTGAGGAACTGTATTTCTGTCCCACCAACACCTGAATCCAACACTCCCACAAACTCCAAACTGAGAAAACACAACCCCACCATATGTTAACTTTGTCCTTAGTTGTCCATGCTGCAGGCACTCTAGAAATGTTCATCTATTAGCACCCATTACCTGCTCCGTGATTAATTGGCTGGCAGCTTTGAATGCAAGTTGCTAATACTTAAATAAATAATAATTAATTTAATAGCTGTTTTTATGGAAAATCTTTACTGTTGGAGAACATTTGAGGCATTTTCACACCTTCAACAAGGCCACTTTAAGTGAAGCAGCCTTAACAGCTGTGACACTGGTGATGATTAACACAAGATATTAACAGAAGGTAGGCTGTCAAAGAACCGAAAAGAAATCTGAATTATATCATTTATGAGGTACATTGGGATGGGTGATAGACAAATGTAATCAGCAGATTCATAAGACAGCCACCTACTCCTAATTAACTTACACATTGTAATGCAAAGATTTCATGATACTATTCAAGTAGTTGCAGCTAATGTGTGCAGGATTCATTGAGTAACATAGAACTTAAATATCATTTGCACCTTGTCATGTTCTTGGGACAACCCATAGCACTTTCTAACCAATGAATTAATCCTTGATGTGTAATCACCGCTGTTAGGCAAGAAAATTACATTTTACGTTTTACTTTTGTGACACTGCATTTCACTGCCTTAAGCAGTGGCGTTGAGGGAGGGCAGGAGGTGCAGAGAGAAAATTGAACTGTTATTGATTTGTATATTTGAAATCAATAGTTTTATTTTGGAAGGTGACCTGATAAGAATTGAAGCTGGGGCATAACTTATATTTTCTGCATGACATGTATCAATACTGGATTACATGTGTTTAAATCATCGGTTTCTACGGTTTTCTTTTCCTTCTGTTTAAAATGTAGTACTTTGCTACCAACAGACAACGTGGGGCACTCAAATGCAACCAGTAGTCAACTGCAGTTTAGTATGCATTTTAGACAATAAGAAAGTTGAGGAAGGTTGTCTAATAGAATGCACTTTAATCTGCAAATTCCATAATGGAATCCCAAATACACTGCATAGCGCATGAATGCTTATGATGAGGCTTTGATAGAACATTGTTTTGCAATGCCGGCATTAACGTGGAATTAGTGCGCTGCTAGACAACTACTGGAGTAATTCTAGACTTGATTGATTACTATACAGACAGCTGGAGTAAATAATCTCTACAGTCTTGGTTTGAACTGACTGTAAATGTTAATATTTTGAATCCTATATGAGAGAGTATTTCAAAGCGTGCGTGCCTTCAAATCAAATAATCTGGAGTCTGAGCAGGTCTCGGCAAGGATTGTGCAGAAAGGAATGTAAAACCAAGTCAGGTAATTGTGGGTGCCTTTAAGTAAGTTAATTCAGCTAAAATGAAATGACTTTCATACAGGAAACAGATATCAAGAGAGATTCTATATATGAAAAACTCATCTGTATTAAAGCAGATTGGAATTGCTTGCTCAAAGAGGCTGAACTGAATAAAACATGAACATGGAAATGCAGATAAACCAAGTAACATAGACAACTGAATACTGTCCTTTCAAATTGTGAACTTAGATTTGAATCTACCTCAAACTAATGAAATAAAAAGTGACTTAGTCATCGTGCACTTGGGGCACTCTCAAACTTATACCTCGAAAGATTAAGTCCATGCACAAAATAGCAACAGGTTGTCATCAATTATAAGTCTTGTTTAAATAGATATTCAAGGAAATGAGGTTATGTAAAAATAGAAATTTGTATATGAAGTTGATTGTTTTAAGTGTCTTGAGCTAAAATTATCCTGCTGGGGACATATAGAAAAGAGTTTATTCAGAATCTAAACTGTTATATTTGATTTGGGAGTGGCTGATCCTGAAAGTAGGTGGAAAATGCTTCATTCACAAGCAATAATATCTCTGATTAATAAACACAAATACTTTTTTCCAAAAATAAATGTAGAAATGCCATATAACCTAAATGAAATGATTGCTGTAACAACTTTCTGAACAACTTAACTGGTCTTTGATAATTAAAACTTTTACTCACTTTAAATGCAAAGCACATAACTAATAGAATCCAATGAAGATTCATCCAATATGAAATGGAGCATCATATAAGAATAAACAAGATTCCAAGATCTGTTTTCCATTCTGTATGAATTAAACCCAAATGTTTAGTAACAAAAGACGTATTCTCTGTGGAGAGGTCGTATATATCATGTGGGAAACTGGCTCATCAGGATAGTTGTTAACATTAATTTTCTCTTACACCCTTACACCAGGAAAGAAGGAAATCAGAAAATTCTAACATTAACTGCTATTTGTTTATAATCTTTACTTACTTGCGTTGATATACTCATTCTGTAGCAACTGGATCAATTATGTTAAATGGTTAGCTAATCGATCAGCTGCAGTGCAGACTGAACCATTAAATCTTCCCTGGACGAATCCCGGTAGCTGAATCTTTTAAAATCAAAGAGGGTTATTAATGACAGTCTGAGCACTGATTTTTGTTTGTGTCTCCATGAGTCAGAAATGCACAAGACTGCATGATCTGTGTGCAAAGTAATTTAACGTATTGAGAAGTGTTATGAGTCCAAGAGTGAAACCCATTATTTCAGAAGATGCTGTTTGATACTCAGCATCTTAAATACTAAGATTAATTTACAGCATTCCAAAAGCATTAGGTCTTTTCACAGGATTTACAAATGGTGAGAACAATTTCGAACAATTTCCATACGGTAAGATTAATTGAATTGGCTTCTGAAAGGTGAGATTTATTTCTCTTTTAGGAGGAAATATTTGAAATATAATTTTTTTTACTTGATCACCAAAGCATGAAGTCACTTTAAAGAAGTGTCTCACTATCAGGATTATTTTTAATGAGCGAGGCTCTCAGCATTTTCCTCCATCTATGAGAGTGAGATCACCATATGTTTTACTGTTCTCTTAATCCTGTGTGATTATAGGCAGTTCACACATTTGCTTTACCATAGCCACCATTGATACTGCCATATAATCAGATAGTTTCAGAAATAGAAATCTCATACCTCTCCTGGCACAAAAAGCCTTACATTTTGAGACTTCCAGTGGTCCGTTTAAGGCTTACCTGTTAAGCCTCTTCACATCTGGAGAGAGTAGGATTGGCATGTCCTGTGTTCTTTTCTTTGTGAAAGATTTCTATAAGAGGCATGTCATCTCAGCTTTCACATTTAAATAGCATCTTTCCTGCTTCTGGTGTGTTGACTTTCATTTCATATCACACAAAATGTGCATACAGATCTCAACTAGATTTTCAACTGTGTGCACCAATTGTTTTAGGTGAAAAAGGGGCAAATTTTCAAAGTCATCCCTCTCTTTCCCACCAATATAGAAAAACATCACCATGATTGTTGCTTCAGACACGTTAAAGACTTTAATGTGCACATGTCATGATATGGAATAATCTAACAAATTTGACCTTGTCCAACTACTCTTACATTTAGTATTAAAGTGCAGTTGTCAGTAATTAATGCTTCATCCCATGTTTTCAGCAACACCCTCCAAGCTAGTAAGCTAATAAAATTAGAGAAATGTACAATATAAGAGGTCTGTGCAGCCAGTCTATTGTGTTTGCTGACTTTACTGAAGTATTCCAAAACTAATCCCATTGACCAGTTACCCTAAATGCCTTTGTTTCAACTATTTAGACAAGTTTTCCAGAAGGAAACAATGGTTTCTGCCTCAACCACTCTGTGTGACAAAACAATTAAACTCGAATAGTTCTATTTTAGAGATTTATCCCAATCAATCTTCTTGTCCAAATAACCATTAATTCACCAAAGGAAAAATCCTCCTCAAATGTTTTATATTTATAATTTTGAAAACATCAATTAAATGCCCTTTTAGTTTCCTTTGCTCCTGTAGAAATAACACCAGTGTCTCAAACCTTCCCTTTTCCATTGTGTTGGTGAACCATTGTTTAATCTGCCGTAGCTCTGATTTTGCCACAAATTGAAATGAGGTGCCAAATGCCTTTGGTGATGCTGGCACAAATCCCGGATGACGACAAGATTGATGTGATTCTCGCCCAGATGTGATTCTTGTGTCAGCACATGAGCCACTTGTCCATTTACACTTCATAATTAAACAGGTGGAGGATGGAGAGGGGAGTGGCCACAATATGTTTAAAGCAGAAATGCATCTCCTAAAGTGACCTTACAATGTCTGATCTCAAATTGTTGTGGCAAGGCTGTAATCTGAATTCCAGTAATAGAACTGAGTATTTCTAATGTTTCTTAGAGATCCTGGTGAAGAATCTTAGACCAGCTGAGGGATGCACAGTCCCTCAGCACCCTCATGGGGATCACGTGGCAATAACAAATCACATCAAAAGGAAGAACACAAATAGGTCTGTACATAGATAATAAAGTCTGAAGCTGGATGAACACAGCAGGCCAAGCAGCATCTCAGGAGCACAAAAGCTGACGTTTCGGGCCTAGACCCTTCATCAGAGAGGGGGCTCTCTGATGAAGGGTCTAGGCCCAAAACGTCAGCTTTTGTGCTCCTGAGATGCTGCTTGGCCTGCTGTGTTCATCCAGCTTCACACTTTATTATCTTGGATTCTTCAGCATCTGCAGTTCCCATTATCTCTAGGTCTGTACATAAGTGTCTGAGAAAATCAATGCCATCAACACACTCACTTTTACCTAAGAAGAAGTTCAATTACCTTGTAACAGTTCTTCATCTCAACACATCACTCAAAAATATATACACTAAATTTCTCCTCCCCCAAAACTCTCATCTATTCCCTCTCCTCCATCATATTTTTCAAGATACCACCACAAAGACACATTGTAGTGCTTCACTTTCTGCAAACTTAATAAACAGACCTCATAGAATAACAGAAATATAACATGCAAAAGAAGGTTACTTGGACTATCACATCTACAACAACCCATAAGTTGCCATCTGGTCCATTTCCTCTTTTTAGTTCCTGGTCCATAGTCATGCATTTCAAGTGCAGATCCAACTATTTCTATTTTATGGACATTTCTGCCTCCAACATGTTCTTAGGATGAGTTCCAAAACTCCACCACACACTGGGTGAAAAATGTTCCCCTCCAAATCCCTACTTTATCCCCTATCTGAAGTATATTGCCCCTGTTTCAACACTTGACTCGTCCGTTGACATTTTCCTGTAGTCTTCAGCATTCTACTTCATCGTCAGCTGTATAGTCAATTTTACTGAAAATTGAAAGAACTGTGGATGCTGTAAACCAGGAACAAAAACAAAAATTGCTGGAAAAGCTCAGCAGGTCTGGCAGTATTTGCGAAGAAAAAAATCAGAGTTAATGTTTCAAGTCCAGCGACCTTTCCCTTTCTCATCTGGAATTGGAAAAGTTCATTGATTTCACTTTCAATTTCCACCCTGCCCTCACTTTCACCTGAACTATATCTGACACCTCCCTTCCCTTCCTCAATATCTCTGTTCCCATTTCTGGGGATAGACTGACCATGAACATCCACTACAAACCCACTGACTCCCACAGCTATCTGGACTATACTTCCTCACAGACTCCATCCCATTCTCTCAGTTCGTCCATCTCCGTCGCATATGTTCAGATGAGGCCAACTTTGACAAGAGAACCTTTGAAATGTCCACTTTCTTTCTCAATTGAGGATTCCCCAGCCCTGTTATTGACACAGACCTCAACCGGGTCTGAACAATCTCCAGCACTTCTGCCCTCATCCCTTCTCTTCCCTCCCGCATCAGCGATCAGATTCCCATTCTCCTTACCTGCCATCCCACCCGCACCCACATCCAGAAAGTCATCAGATGCCGTTTCCTCCACCTCCAGTGAAATGCCACCACTAGACACATATTCCCTTCCCCTCCCTTGTCTGCCTTCCACAGGGGCCAATCCCCCTGGGACAACACCACCTCCCCCCACCACCCCACAGCCCTCACAGCACCTTCATAGAATCAATTAAATCACAGCGTCCCTACAATGTGGAAACAGGCCTTTCAGCCCAATAAGCCCACACTGACACTCAGAGCATCCCAGCCAGGCCCATCCCCCGATAACCCACTTAATCTATACCTCCCGGAACACTACTGGCAATTTAGCATGGCCAATCCACCTAACCTGCACATCTTTGGACTGTGGGAGGAAACCATAGCACCCAGAGAAAGCCCACACAGACACAGGGAGATTGTGCACACTCCACACAGACAGTTACCCAAGCCTGGAATCGAACCCAGGTCCCTGGTGCTGTGAGGTAACAGTGCTAATCACTAAGCCACTGAGCTACTCTCCTCTGCAACTGATGAAGGTGCAGTACCTGCCAATTTACCTCCTCCCTCCCCAGTATCCAAGGGCCCAAACATACCTTGCAGGTGAAGCAACACTTCACCTGCCATTCCCAGAATCTAAGCTACTGCATTTACTGCTCACAATATGGTCTCCATTAAATTGGGGAAATAAAGAATAGACTGGATGACCACTTCACAGAACATCTACGTTGTGCTCACAGAAAAGACTCTGAGCTACCTGTTGCCTGCCACTTTAACACACCACCTTGTTCCCTGGCCAACATCTCTGTCTCTGGCTTGCTGTAGTTTTCCAGCGAAGCTCAATGTAAGCTGGAAGAACAACAACTTATTTTCCAACTGGGGGCCCTGCAGCGCTCCAGGCTCAATTTTGAGTTCAATAATTTTAGGGCCTAAACTCTCCCATGTCCTAGCCCCCTACCCCACACATCAGGCCTTGTTTTCCCATAGCCCGCCATTAGTCACTAACAGTCCCCATTAACAACCATTCACCTGCCTAGCAAGATTGTTGTCAGCTCCTTTGTCAATCCGACTGCTCTTCTCACTCTTCAGGCTCTATCCTAGCATTTACTCCCTACCCCTTCCCCTCCCTATTTTCTGCATATAAACCAACGTTTTCCCAGACACTGTCAGTTCTGAGGAAAGGTCACTGGACCCAAAATGTTAACTCAGTTTTTTTTCCTTCAAGATGCTGCCAGGCCTGCAAAGCTTTTCCAGCAACTTCTGTTTTTGTAGCCAATTCTTCTATTGTCTGCAAGCTTTTTACTCATACATTTTACATTCAAGTTGAAATTACTGACATAGACCACAAAAAGCAAGAGATCTAGTACTGAGTTTACAGAAACACACTGAAAACAGCTTTACAGTCACAAAACACCTTTTCCTTTGTTGTTTTTGCAAGAAATACCAACATCTTGTGCACTAAAATCTAACGCATGCAGAACAGGCAACTTCTTGGGACTCCTTCCTTACTTTAAATTTCACAATTTAGTTACACAAACACTACCTCCCCATCTTGATCTTTAATTGTATGTTTATCCAATTATCATTATGTATTATTATAATTATACGCAGAGAGTTAGTTGTATTCAGACGATAGGCACGATTTGGGGATTTTCTTGAGCCTTGGGAAAATGTGTTTGTGGGTTGGACGTGCACAATATCCAGTGTCCCTTTATAAATAAAAGATTGTAAGTATACAAAGACTATCTCCTGTGCTTTATCTTGTACAGCCTGGCTCTCTGAGATCTAACATCGATCCTAACTTGGTTTTTCTCCATCTGTCAGCACATGCTCTGTGTACACAAGGCTTATACATTTCCACTTATCGTTTCAAGAACCACTCTGTAACTCCCTTTCAAAGGGAACTAAACAATGCGTACTGTCAATCAAGACGAGGAGATGAGAACTTGATAGCATAACCACCATCCAAATGGAGCAGAGAATCTTGGGTGATATTTTCTCTTTTTCCAGCTCCTCTTGGCTAGAAAATGACAATCTCCTTGAGAATTATTCTCAAACTCCACCACAGAACTTGACAGTCCCTTTCAGATAGATGCAGAGAAAGTTAAATCTCCACATGGTTAAATATCCTTTGGGAGTGAATAGAAAGCCAGGAGTCACCTCACAGGAGGCAAAGGTCCTCCCTTATTTCTGCTGAAATAGAGATGACTGGAGAAGAGAACAGGTGAGGCTTACATTTGGAACAAAGCTGTTTGCCTTCTACAACTGGATGTACCTTATATTGTTAGGACTGTAAAGGTATTTCAGCAATGTGAATGAAAGCATAAGGCAGTCTGTGAGTAGCCGTTGTGGTATCATCTCACGTGGCTTCAGCATTCTGCAATCCCCCTTGCAGACAATGGGCAGCTCCAGAGATGCTGCAGCCAACTCTTCATAATTTGTACTGGTGGCCATCTTGAATAGATTTCAGGAAGTCAGACCTCCCATGGTGCATTATATATTGAGATATTAGTTGTATTTTGGAGGTGAGCATTAATTGGGGATTCATTTGTACTCATATGTATCTCATTTTCTGTGACGATGCACCCCATGAGAGTAGCAATATCATTGTCTGAACAGTGTGTTGCCCCAACTCAGAATGTCAGCACACCTCCTCCTTCATAGCTATCAACTATTAGCTGCCAAGGTGCCAGGAGGCAAGTTAGATGAGACAGGATGTCAGCAACCAAGATGCTGCAGTCTATAGCCATGTCATTACAGGCTGAAACACGTAACCATCTGTCCTCTTAAATACTTCGTAAAACAAGATTGAAATTTTTTTTTTACTCACCTCAAACTATCAACTTCCAAGATAGCTCAACTGGCATAGGAAGAAAGCTTGAACATATTCTACCCTCTGTAAACTTGAGGTCTTCCAAAATTCAGTTGCCTGTATTTTAACTTACAAGAAGTCCCGTTCCCTTATCACCTCTTGGCTGACTTAAATTAGTGTCCTGTAAAGCAAAAACTTGACTTTAAAATTCTCATTTGTTTCCAAATCCCCCCATGGTTTGTACCCCTGTATCTCTGCGATCTTCTCTCACCCCCACAACTTCTAAGGCACCTGTGTCCCTCTCATGCTGATGTTTTGTACATTCCAATGACAATTATTCTATCATTGATTTGATCTGATTTTTTATTGCCATGCATATTTTGTCACAAAATGTCGTATAGTGTCATCACTCTCCAGCGCCATCTAAAAACACAGGAAAATAAAACAAAGCATAACATACAAAGGCAAAAAAATTAAGAAATAAAAAAGACGAGCAAGATAGTTGACGTTTCAGGTCTGGGCCCTTCTTCAGAAATGAAGCATTGCTTCGTCAGCATTTCTGAAGGTTCCAGAACCGAAACGTCAGCTTTCCTCTTCCTCTGATCTGCTGTGTTTATCCAGCTCTACACCTTGTTATGTCAGACTCCAGCATCAGCACTACCTCTAAGAAATAAAGAAAGTGTCCAACTTTATAATCCTTCTTGATAAGTGTTCCACTGTGGGCTTGGTGGCCAGGCATGACGTCCCTTTGCTGCCACCACTAGAACAGAAGTTGCATTCCTCACCTCCACTGATGCCTCGCCACAATGACTCCTGACCACACCTGGCCAATGCAGATGTCACCAATGCTGCCCAGTACTGCACCAGCCGAAACTCAGCTCTGCCACTGCAATTAGTCTGCTTCGGGCCTACCTCTCCAATGAAGCCACAGCTGATGCTGTCTGGTCTCATACTGGGCCCAAACCCACCTTTACTGCCACTTCCATGAATCTGCACTGGATGCAGACGCTTCCAGCAGCAGCTATGAGTTGGCACTAGGGCCATCTTGATGGTGCAGAAGCTGCCAGGAACCCAAACTCACCTCTGATGCTGTCGCCACAAGTCCACGCCACTGGGCTGAGTTGGCATTGCTGGGCCTACTTATCATCGCTGTGACCAAGCTGTTAACCAAGCGGTAAAGAAAAGTAAAATGGAAGAGAAAACAAAGTGAGAGAAGACAAAAAAGAAAGAAGAGTCGATTGAATGAACAAGCCCTGAGTTCAGAAGCCACACTCCAACGTGATTAATGACCTTACCTTCACTTGACTATGCCCTGAACTCTGGAATTTCCTTCCTCTGCCTTTCAAACTCTTTGTATTCCTTTGAGAGGCTCTTTAAAACCAGCACCTGACCAAGATTTTCATCACCTGTGAAAGTGACACAGTGGCTCAGTGGTTAACACTGCTTCCTCACAGCGCCAGCGGCCCAGGTTCAATTCCACTCAAGATAACAAAGTGTGAGGCTGGATGAACACAGCAGGCCAAGCAGCATCTCAGGAGCACAAAAGCCGACGTTTCAGGCCTCGACCTTTCATCAGAAAAGGGGAGTGGGGAGAGGGAACTGAAATAAACAGGGAGACAGGGGGAGGCAGACCGAAGATGGATAGAGGAGAAGATAGGTGGAGAGGAGTGGGGAGGTAGGGAGTGGATACATCAGTCTGGGGAGGACAGACAGGTCAAGGGGGCAGGATGAGGTTAGTAGGTAGGAAATGGAAGTGCGGCTTGAGGTGGGAGGAGGGGATGAGTGAGAGGAAGAACAGGTTAGGCAGGATGGAACGAGCTGGGTTTGTTTTGGGATGCAGTGGGGGAAGGGAAGATTTTGAAGCCAGTGAAATCCACATTGATATTATTGGGCTGCAGGATTCCCAAGCGGAATATGAGTTGCTATTCCTGCAATCCCCTCCTCCCACCTCAAGCCGCACCTCCATTTCCTACTTATTAACCTTATTTCACCCCCTTGACCTGTCTGTCCTCCCCAGACTGACCTACCCGCCTCTCTACCTCCCCACCCATACTCTCCTTTCCACCTATCTTCTCCTCTATCCATCTTTGGTCCGCCTCCCCCTCTCTCCCTGTTTATTTCAGAACCCTCTCCAATGAAGGGTCGAGGCCCGAAACATCAGCTTTTGTTCTCCTAAGATGCTGCTTGGCCTGCTGCTCCACACTTTGTTATCTTGGATTCCCCAGCATCTGCAGTTCCCATTATCTCCGATCTCAATTCCACTCCTGGTTTCTGTCTGTATGGAATTTGTACATCCACCCCACATCTGTGTGGGTTTTCTCCACATGCTCTGCTTTCCTTCCACTGCCCAAAGATGTGCAGGTTAGGTGGATTGGCCATGTTCAATTGCCCATTATGTCCAGGGATGTGCAGGCGGGGTGAATTAGCCATGGGAAATAGGGGTACAGGGATGGAGTGGATCTGGGTGAGAGGGTCAGTGAAGACTCAAGGCCTGACTGGCCCACTTCTGCACGTTAGGGATTCCATGATCTCATCTGATTTATCTGTAAGTGATTTGTTTCATATTTTATTTTGTTATGTTTCTATTTTTCCTGGAATTGAGTATGTTGGGAAACAGGTTGAATCTGTGTTTTGCTGTTGCGTTATGATTTTACAAACTGGTTTATTGGACAGAATTTTATTGGGTCTTGAATGGTATTGGCAATGACAAGATTTGTGTCCAAATTGTGCAAGAAATCTGGTAAGGCCTATCGCATTGGAAGCAACTCACTGCATCCTTAACTGTACCTGCCAGGCACAAAACTACTTTTCGCACAGCAACTGTGAGATATCAGTTATGGGGATTGGATTTGGCTGCATAGGAGGGGATTATTGGCAGTGAACACCACCTTGACAGGAGAACTGTAAAGAATTAGGAAGGGCATCATTAAGGTGCAGTGCTCAAGGGCAGAAAGGAAACTTCAATGTGCTATCTTTCCCCATTGGGAGTTGCGGGGGGCAGTTAGTGGATGGAAGTGGGCTGTTGGTAGTGCAAGGTAAAAGGATACATGGAGGCATTAAGGTTGGTGGGGGTGAGAGGATCTCAAGTGGCCAGGCAAGTTCTGGTGCCAACAGTGTACATTGCAGTCCCTACCATGACATGTCGCTCTGTAGATGTGAACAGCAAATGAATAATGGCTGGTACAATTCTGGGTGGGAGGGGTGGCAGTCATTGTCAGTTTGAATGGGGGAAAGCATGGGACCCAAATCTTCTCGGCACTGGGATATTGAAGGGACAAATCCTTTAAGCATGCATTTGCAAACTTCATTTCATCGCTACACTCAGCTGCATTTCATTTGCAAACATTTCTTCATCCACTTACAATGAATGCAAAGTGAATGTGCTTAGGCTTCAAATGCTGGTGAAAGGTGATCCACACAAAGTCACTGAAGTTTGCAAATCTAAAATTGGCATCAGTGATGCAGAAGTTGGTAATTTAAAAAGAGGCAAAAGCTGACCAAAAGTGTCCTGTCACTTGTGAAGCTTCCAATTGTGCTGTGGGAGAAGGGGAACATTACTTTGTCACATGTCATGTATGTCAATGGACTTGCCTGACTGCAGCAAAAACTTGAATGATTGACATGGGTTTCTGAGGGAGGGGGCTCGGACCTCAGCAGGCACTCCTTATTTCACGGAATGTGTTGGTCACTTGACTAGTGTAGCACCTTCACCAAGTTGGTGAACTTTCAGAGAGTAGGGCTGTGGTGAAGTGGATGCTGGGGCCACTGAAAATGCAATTCTACTGCCTGGGCCGGTCTGCAGGAGCCCTCTAGTACAGTCCAGAGAGAGTGGCATCATTCTGGCGCCCTGTGCTCTGCGCAACTAGAGCAAGCAATGAGGCAATGTGATAGGTGCTGAGGGATTGGAAAATCAGGAGCAATATTCTGAGGAGGAGGATGAGGACATCTGGGAAAAGGGAGTTGTCTTTCTGTTTTACAGAGCTCTGCTGCATTGGTTGCTATGAGCCAGACAGCAACTGACTGACATCTTCGTCCAGTAGGTGAGGCCTGCATATAACAAAATATTATTGAATGTAGAATAGTCATTGGATAGCATGCCAGCATTTAGTTTGCACCATGGGAGCAAACTGCAGCATTACATTTCATTTGTGCCAGATTTTGGTGCCTGAAATTAAAATTTCATTTTTGGAATTATCTGCTCACTTGCTTGTGTATGTTGTTCTCCTACTGGACAATGACAATGTGCAGGCCTCAGTGAGTATTGTGGGCAGGTTATTGATGACTTAGAGTGGTGTTTTGATGGGATGCAGCTACAGGCTGCATGACATGGTGCTTACACAGAGACTAGTTTGAGAGATGGTGTTGTATTTGTGAGGGAACATTAGCCATGCTGGTTGTGTGCTATTATGTTGCCAGTGAGAAGCAACGGTGGATTGCCAATGCTTGCCCATGTGCGCAGCTTCCTTTTAAAGATGATATGGGTGCCAGTGTTGCTGGTCTTGCTGTAGATAAATACACAGCCGCAAGTTGTTCCAGGGTGGCACATGGTAAAATGGATCAGGAGAGAGGGGTACTATAGGGGCGGATTAGATAGTTAATGAGGTGAGTTGGTAAAATATGGCGAGAAATCTTTCCAGCCTTTGCGATTTTACAGAGCAGATACAACTGGCACAAGATTCAGCCTTTTAGTTTGTCTGCTGTGAGTAAACTATGTTCTGTCATTCTAGAATGCCTGCAGCCTCTGGGAATATGTTTTAGTGATGTAATGCTGCAGTTTGTTCCCATGGTGCAAACTAAATGCTGGCATGTTATCCAATGATTATTCTACATTCAATAATAGTAAAATAGGGACGGTAACTTGAAAACCAACTGCAAAAATGAAACCTGTGACCCACCAGACCAATGATAATGGGAACTGCAGATGCTGGAGAATCCAAGATAACAAAGTGTGGAGCTGGATGAACACAGCAAGCCAAGCAGCATCTCAGGAGCACAAAATTGCCCCAATTTCCAGGATCTGAACTGTCTCTTTGTGAGTGGCCAGTATTAAACAGGTTCAAGAAAAGCCAGGGCCCCTGCACAGCCAGTCTCCATCAATGGGGCAATTTGCCTGATGAAGGGTCTAGGCCCGAAACGTCAGCTTTTGTGCTCCTGAGATGCTGCTTGGCCTGCTGTGTTCATCCAGCTCCACACTTTGTTATCCACCAGACCAGGTTGCGTTCTGAATCTGATTTTCCATTCATACCATCAGCTGGGATCACAACACAGTAAATGACAGTATAGGTTACTTTCATATATTATTATTTCTCTGGCTTTTTCTTATTTCGTTTAGGTACGGGAAACTGGGTTATTGTTAGAATTATTTAGGACGAAACCCTGCCATTGATTACCTCTTACAATAATGTTCCAGTTTACTATTATCAGGTTTCAATCTCTGACATGTTCAAACTACTGTCTTACTTCCATCATGGCATCTTTTATATGGAGAGATTTTCCTGAACAAGATCCACCCACAGAAATTGTTTGGATCTAGTAATGGAGAAAACAACAAGTCACTAAGTTCAATGTAGCAAACACCACCTTTCAATTTGTAGGATCTGAACTGTCTCTTTGTGAGTGGCCAGTATTAAACAGGTTCAAGAAAAGCCAGGGTCCCTGCACAGCCAGTCTCCATCAATGGGGCAAACCCTTGTGTAGCTGTGGAGAGAAACAAAATTTACTGCACGTGACCGAGTTGTGTCCCCTCTCTGGCCCAAACAGTGGACTAATTGCTTTCAACTCAGCAAATTAGGAAGAAATCACTTGGCTTTGAGGATTTGCAATCAATAAAATCAATAAATAAAATCCCCAGCCATTGGCAAGCATGAGCTGAAATATGAAGTCTTGCACAGTTGTGGTCTGAAGGAGAGGTTCAGTCTAAATGTTTGCATAATATGCTAACTGAGATGTTAAACTGAAACTTCCATACATCTTTGATTTTACTTCAAAGTTTCCCTTATATAGCCCAGAGATCAATCAACAGTACTGAGTGTGACTAGCTCACAAATTGTACTTGACAGAGGCTCCTTCCTGTTGGACCATCTTAATGGCTGAAATTACAATTCTGAGCAGTTCCATTTAATCAAAATTACCATACTCTGGATCCCACTCCTCTTATTTCAAGTAAATCCAACGTGAGATAAGAAGCAAATACTAGATGGCTTTCTGATTACAAATAACGAGGGCACTATGAAAATGAAGATTATAATCGATTTCAAATAAACTGAACTGAAACAGCCATAAACTGTAAATAATATGATATTCGGTGGTTTGATTCTAATTATCCCTACACACCATTCAGTTAGAAGGTCTTTTGAGCTCTTTCTGACTGAACAGTCAGGAATAAAGAAAACTTAGAAAGCAGCCTAACTTCCATATCTGAGTAGCTGCTGAAGCAAAGAAACTTCAGAAAGGAGCTCAATAAATCTGAACGCAGAGGAGTAAGTCAGTTTTAGCCTGGCAAAATAACCCATTGAAGTAAAGTAATATAATCTGTAAATTATTCTTGTTATTGTGTGTAGATTAGTTATTCTGATTTAACTAAGTTATTCCAGGCACCATAATTGGTCCATTCGTTCACCTTATTTTAGAACAAAACATTTATTGATTCAGTTTAAGCATCACCTCATCTGGTGTCAATTCTATCCTTTATAAGAGTGATTGAAATGCATGAAGAAGACAATGATAATTAATTCAGATCAAAAGGGGTCTCACTGTCACACCCTGGATGATGCTAATGAGTAAGTAAATATGTAGCAGTAAGGTGGGATGGCAAACCCAACATTCCATTTTGATCTGTCTAATTGTAGGCAGAAAATCATCTGCAATGGCTTTTCTTTGTGCTCCATTAACTTTAAAATCCACAAAAGTCTACCTTTGATCCTTTCCTATTCCTCATCTACATAATACTCATCGAAAATGCCATCAAAAAAACACCAGATTACAAAAGTTATTTAGGAAGTAAAATATACCATCCTCACCTGAGCTGGCCTGTATGTACTCCAAAGCCACAAAAATGGATCCACAAAAGTTCTTACGTGCCCTCTAAAATGACCTGAAATACCTAACCACTACAAATCCCAATTAAAGGAAGAAAACCAGATCGAACACCTGCTGTGGACCTAGGCTGTGGAAACAGAAATAGCAGACACACTGCACTGTCAATTCTGTAGCCTTCCTTACAAACACCTCGAGGTTTCTTCCAAAATTGGGATACCCAGTTCCACAGGCTAAACAATATGGAACCTAACCTGGTCATTCTCGCGGAAACATACCTAAGAAACTATGGTCCATACTCAACTTTCCCCAGGTATATCCTGACCTACCAAGAAGAAAGACCCATCAGAGGTGCGGCAGAATGGTGGCCAGGCAGAAGGCAGTTGTCCCAGAAGCCCTCAACATTGACTCTGGATGTCATGAAGTCTCATGTCATCAGATCAAACACTGGCAAGGAAACATCCTGCTGCCTTTTTTATTCATTCATGAGGTGAAGAAGTGTCGCTAGCTGGGCCAACACTTATGCCCTTCCCTAACTGCCCTTGAAAAAGTAGTGGTTCATAAAGGTAGTTTGCCACTACCTTCAAGGGCAATTAGGGATGGGCAACAAATGCTGGCCTAGGTAATATCTTCAGTTCCCATCATGACCGCTTTCCATTTCTACCAATTCCAACTCTCTCTTTGATAAATGTCTGAAGCTAGATCAGATCCAAATGAGTTTTTGATCAATTTTCAGGCAACTGTCAAGACTACCTAATTTTACCTGCATAAAATTGCCATCACTGACTGGGCTTGTTTGCTGTTAAGACCTCATTCATATCTGTGTAATCTGTAGGTCTGATTATTTCAACCCCAAAATACCCTCTCTTCACAATCTTGGGAACCAGGAGTTTTGCAATAGCAGAGATCTTCTCTATTTCCATCATTTAAAAAGCCGTGCAGGAATCCAAAAAACAAAATTTCTGACCAAAAACATGACAACTAACATTTCTGCTAGCACTGGACTAGGTCCGGTTGTGTTTCAAGGTGACAACTGCTCATATGACTCAGCAGCTAGCTCCACTCAACTCTTATTTTGGTCACCCAGGTGTGTGAAATTGAACATGTGCAGGTTAGACCTGGTACGAGCAGGACTGCACTTTGTGGATTGATTTGGATACCCAATGATGAATCAGTTTTCCACGACATTGAATATTGCACAGAGAATGTACCAACGAAGGCAAGGGCATGTGTGGGGCCTTGAATATCCAATAAAAAGTGTGGCTCAGTGCTGCCACCACAGACTGAGACGACAGACAAGTACCTTTGGGTGAACATAGAACATAGAACATTATAGCACAGTACAGGCCCTTCGGCCCTCGATATTGTGCCGACCTGTCATACCGATCTCAAGCCCATCTGACCTACACTATTCTATGTACGTCCATATGCTTATCCAATGACGACTTAAACGTACCTAAAGTTGGCAAATCTACTACTGTTGCAGGCAAAGCGTTCCATTCCCTTACTACTCTCTGAGTAAAGAAACTACCTCTGACATCTGTCCTATATCTTTCACCCCTCAATTTAAAGCTGTGCCCCCTTGTGCTCGCCGTCACCATCCTAGGAAAAAGACTCTCCCTATCCACCCTATCTAACCCCCTGATTATTTTATATGTCTCAATTAAGTCACTTCTCAACCTTCTTCTCTCTAATGAAAACAGCCTCAAGTCCCTCAGCCTTTCCTCGTAAGACCTCCCCTCCATACCAGGCAACATCCTAGTAAATCTCCTCTGCACCCTTTCCAGAGCTTCCACTTCCTTCTTATAATGCGGACATTGAATATTGTACAGAGAATGTACCAAGGAAGGCAAGGGCATGTGTGGGGCCTTGAATATCCAATAAAAAGAGTGGGTAAGGTACATTTTAAAATTGTAAAAAGTAGACATGGTTGTGCATAAAATGTACATAAACTCATTACGTCTCAAACTTACTGGAACTCTCACAGACTTATTAAAAACAATGACCAAAAGTGTTAAAAGCAATTGTCAAAAGGAACAGTCCAAAATGTTGCTTTATTTAAAACTCTCATTGTTCAATTTTTATGAGCTACATCACCCTGCTTGTTGACATAAACTTGAGGGCTTCCATTACTGGATCATGCTACATGGCTGACTTCACATTATCTGTTTTCACAGTAGGGTGCCTGTAAAATCAGTTTGATTGAAACTTCAAGTTATTACAAAATTTGCAGTGGAACTACGCATTTGAATGGCCTCTTCTTATAACTGATTATGCACTTGACTGAAATGTTTATGGTTATAAGGGATCAGTTAATTGAAAGAAGGTATGTATAATGAATGGCTTTTCATCGATGAGGCATTTCTTTCAAAAAAGTCGGCAATAGACATTTAAAACTTCAATTGATTTCATCTCAGCATATGTCTGCCCATGGTGAATACTGAATGAGTTCGAATAACAGGTATAATAACAATGAAAGGTGGGGGAATGTGTTGTCATGAGTTGAAATTAAATTGACATAAGGCTATAAAGACATATGGGTCTAGCGAGTTTTGAGAAGATTTGTAGCTCAGGTTGAGGTTCTGGATGTGAGTTTGCTCGCTGAGCTGGAAGGTTAGTTTTCAGACATTTCGTCACCATTCCAGGTAACATCATCAGTGAGCCTCCGACGAAGCGCTGGTGTTATGTCCCGCTTTCTATTTATCTGGTTAGGTGTCCTCAGGCTGGTGATGTCATTTCCTGCATTGGTGATGTCATTTCCTGTTCTTATGAATGACATCACCAACCCAAGGAAACCTAACCAGATAAATAGAAAGCGGGACATAACACCAGCGCTTCGTCGGAGTCTCAGTGATGATGTTACCTAGAATGGTGACAAAACGTCTGAAAACTAACCTTCCAGCTCAGCAAGCAAACTCACATCAAGAACATATGGGGATGGAAGCAGGCATACTTTGGCATGGAGGGTATGAAGGGTTATGAGATGAATGGAGGGAGAAAGGATGGTATAAAGGGTATGGAGATCTATGAGATGTGTAAGATTCATGGGTTATGTATAAGGTATCATGGTTTAGCATTGATGGAGCCTGGAGAGAGTGTGGGGAGGGGGGTGGGTGGTGAGGGCATGTGGAAGATGACAGGCTCTTTTTTATATTGCACCTATTTTTTCTAAAACTTGAACACTATTCTGCCCAGCATGTCTCCACACTTGGCAGCCTTTGGACTCATTCCAGTGATGATCAAGAACAGCTCACAAGAAGACCTGCTATCCTGGAACAAATATCCAAACATCTCAGGTGCTTAATGAGAGATTGGATTTGCAGAGTCCCAACTCTGCATTCCCAACCCATGAGTTAGAATTCAGCACAATGTTATCCAAAATTCTGCTACCTATAATATAACTTATGCTACATCGCATTCATCCATCATCCTGTTCATACTAACACACGTTGGCACCTGCACTGGAATGTCTCAAATTCTAATGTTCTCCTTCTTGTTTTCAAATCTCTCTACAGTCTCACTTCCACCAATCTATGTCATCTTCTCCAAACTTAAAACAATTCAAAATGTCTATACTTGTTCAATTCTGATCCCTTGTATATTCTTGATCTTAATTACTAGGGGCTGTGCCTTCAACTACCTAGGACCCTAAAATCCTGGGATTTCCTCCCTAAATCATTCTGTTCTCTCTTTCCTCCTTTATGGCGCACTTTAAAATCTCCTTCTTTGACTAAGCCTTTGATCATTTGCTCTAATATCTCCTTATGCATCAAGTATTATTTATTTGATTGTGCTCTGGTGAAGTGGTTAGAATTTTAGATTCCATGAAAGGTTCTTTATCATTACAAATGTAAAATGATGCAGATGTTGGGAATCTGAAACAAAAACTATTAAAAGTGTGGCAACATCAGTACAGAGAAAATTAGACAGCTAATGGTTCAGGACTGCAATCTTTTGAAAACGAAAATAGAAAGCACTGAAGATGAACAAGACAGAAGAGTCAAACATAAGATAGCATTAGACAGAAGGTGGGCATTCCTGGGAGAGAAGTGTCAGTGGCTTAAACGATAATGCAGAAGCAAAATACTGCAGATGCTTGAAACTGGAAAGAAAAGCACCAAATGCTCTGCTGGTCCAGAAGTCACAACAGAAACAAAAGAACAATTAACAAACTGTGTTTCTCTCTCCAATGATGCTGTTTAACAAACTTAACTCTGCAGAATTTTTGTTTCAGTAAAAGTGTAAGTTGCTTTTGAAGCATCCTTATAAAATGAAAACATTTGGACATTACAAAGGCCATTGAACCTTAAAGTGGACTCTATCCCTGCCCAAATATAAAATAGAGAATTAATTAATCTGATAAAGAAGTACATCACAGTAAACTCACAATGTGACTCTTGGCTATTACTAAGTTATTCATGTGGCAATATCCACACGCTAACCCACAAATTATAATTTAAAAAGTGCGGTTTTCCCTCAGATAGTTTACTTATGACGTAAGCTCTTGCTAATTAAGTTATAGCACATGTAAAGCCTACACTCATGATTATGTCCTATTTTTCATTGAATTTGCAAACCAGATGAGAAATAACAGATTCAAAATTAAATAAACGTAAATGGGAGAAATCAAATTAACATGGGAAATGAACTCCTTTCCAATCATACATACATAATATTTGTATATGACAATGGCAATCTGAATATATCAAATTCATATGTAAATATACAGTGCTCATATATAAATGTATCATTTGTAGGTTTAGGACAGTATCAGAATCTTAAGTATCAGTATTCTTTCCCAACAGAGTGCAAAACATGCATCTGAGCTCAGCATTATGAAATGCCCACACATCATTCAGTATAAAATAGTCTTTGACTATATGAAACAAAATGAAATAGGGGAAGACTCAAGAAACTAATTACAATATATCTCTGTGAATTCCTACCTTTCTTCAATGTCCAGGTTCATTTTTTGCTTCTTGGTTTCATTTGTGATATCATTCTGTCTGAGGCACTGATTCTCACCTAGTATTATCTTCACACTCCCCATTGCCTGCTCTTCCAGCTGCTCTCCTACCATTGAGATGTCATTAACACTCTGTAGCTGCACAGTGCCCATTGTTCTGAGCAGCCACATCTCATCACTTGTGTACTTTTAGTCTGCCATTGCTTAAAAACTGCTATCAGGAAAGACTAAAATATATCATTATCTTAATGTGTTGAAATATACTTCAGCATCACGTATCCTGAGATTATGAGTAAGAAATGCAACAGGAATCAGTGTTTGAGCAAAAAGTAACAACCAAAGATAAACTGATTCCTAACTTATTTATCTTTTGGATTGATCAGTAAAACGTCTAATCCACTTAAGCTAAACCTTCTGTGTTTTTGTTTTGAAAAAAAATTGTCACACTCATTTAATTATCTACATGTGCATTCATAGTTATTCACATCATCCAATCAGTGATAATTACTATTTGCTCCTGAAGTACTTTTGGAATGGTTCTGAAACCAGCTCAAAAACAAACTTTATCATTTAATGTTATTACAAGTAATATATTTTTTAAAAAGCTGTTCAGAATGAATATTATCCACAGTGAGACAAGACACCTTTCATTGTGGACAATTTAGTTTTATAAAGCAAGCATTTTGCTTTAAGATACCTTGGATTATGCATAATCATGAACAGTCATCCGTGAATCTCATGATTCCAGATACAAGTGGGTGATTTCCATTAATATTGAATTAAAATGTTTGTTGAATCTCATCTATTTGAAATGACCTGGACAACAAACCAAAATAAATTCTCCCTTGTAGCTTTAGCCTTTTACTGTAAGTAAAAAGGACAGCTTTTGTGGTTCAGTGTGAATTGATATTGTGCACAAATTTGGAATGTACAAAGTGATATCCATTGATAAAATATGTGGCAGATTTGAGATTTTCTTGCAAAATCAATAGGATCAGCAATCAGTCCACAGGTCAATAGGTGTATAGTTCATCAGCAGTCTCAGCAGATGCTCCTGATAAAGAATTTAGTGAAAATGGAAGCAAGCATGGGGAAAAGAAGGCTATTTTATCTGATCAAAGTCAATTCTATTCACAGCCTGGACACAATCCACTCCAGTATGGACTTTATTCAACAATTTAATTTCCTGAGGGAAGGTTCTGCACAGATTCTACAAATGTATATCAAATTTTAGCCTATCTATTTATTTGTACAGCTTACTTTATCAATTCAGATTTGTCACCTTTCTTTTGTATGGTATTTCCATGCTTCCAGCAGCTCGATAGCCCATAATATAGCACAAAATATTTGATCATCCCTTTCCGTACTTATCCTTACAATCTTCAGTTGTATCCCTAACCAGATACTTATTCACCTGCTTTATGTCTGTTCATTGACACATCATTACTTGCTGTGGTGAAGTGTTTATGCCATACATCCAGAATTTCTTGGAATAATTGAAAAGATAAGAGTAAGTACTAACAATGGAATGACAGCATACAGAGAGGACTGATTAATAAAAACAATTAAATTGCTTGTACGCAAGAATATACACATTATCCTTTAGAAAATGGAGGATCTGTAGGTAATAATTTGTAGGGATGAACCAGGTGTTATAGAAATAACTGAAACATGCCTCAACAAAGAACAAGATTGGTAATTAAGTACTGCAGAATATAAAGCGTGTTGAAAGCTTAGACAAATAATTTATGGGAGTGGGCATCAGTATTATTTTGAGATAATACAATGAAGAAAATGTAGAAAATGGGCATAACCAGCATTAACATAGAAAAAGAAAACAATTTGAATGAGATAGGAGCAATAGTAGGCCATTCTGCCTTCTAAGTCAATTCTACCCAACAGCAAGATCATGATTAATCCTAATTCTACGTCATCTTGGTTCTGTAAATGATGATATCCTTACTAGACAAAAATCTTTCATAGAATCCCTCCTGTGTGGAAACAGACCATTCAGCCTAACAGGTCTACACTGACTCTCTGAAGGACATTTCACCCGGATTCACCACCCCCAATCCCCACCCTATCCATGCATTTCCCATGGAGAATCCACTGAACCTACACATCACTGGGCAATTTAGCAAGGCCAATTCACCTAAACTGCACATCTTCCAACTGCAGGAGGAAACCAGAGCACCAGGAAGAAACCTACACAGACATCAGGAGAATGTGCAAACTGCATACAGACAGCTGCCCGAGGCTGGAATTGAACCCAGGTCCCTGGTGCTATGAGGCAGTAGTATTAGCTACTGAGCCACTGTGCTGCCACATACCTGCTTTAAAAATAACACTTTCAAAGCAAAGGTTACCAACTGAGCACTGCTAAAATGTTGCATTTGTCAAGACCACAAACCATTTTTTTGGAAGAGAAGTATACAGAGGTCTCAGAAAGAAGCCATATCTAACCCAGCTTTTGGGTATAGGGCTGACAAATAGCAGCTCACTGAAACAGAGCTTCTCATGGACATTGAGATGAAAATCCTGTAACAGCTATTGACTGAGCTTGAGCAGCTCAGCATGGTTACCTCAGTTGCGATCAGTGGGTTTCAAATGGCTTATTTATAAAACAATTTGTTACAGAGAGGAGGTCAACACCGCTCTGATAATTAAAACCAAAACACCCAGAGAAGCTCGCCTCACCTTGTAACTTGTGAAAAGGAAGAGTGAAAAGTGGTATAACCTACTTCTCACCCCCCAATCAGTTATAAAGGAAAGGTTAAATGAAATAAATCACTGACACTCAGTTTGTAATCAACAAGTAACTATTTATTTATCTAACTCTAGCAGTGAACAAATTAACAAAACTATGAACATACTGAATAATTCTACCCTTAACGCCTAACTATTCCAAAATAAAACAAAATTCTAATGGTATGTTGTTCCAATAGATATAAGAACCATTTATATAAAACAAATTAAGGAGAAAAAATAAATTTAAACTTAGCCTCTCGAAAGTCAGAATAAGTCTTCTAAAATGTTCTTTACCTTTTTCAATGTCTTCGAGCCAGGAACACCATCTTATGTTGAACTCTTGAGACAGTAATGTTAGCTAAGAGTGCCATTGTACTTTTAATTTAGACAATGGTTTTCTGAGAGCTTAGAGAATTTTGAGAGAGCCAGTGATTCTCTCTTTTATAGCTGAGAGGTTTCTCTTGGCAGAGGACCTTTGATTCTCCACCGCCAGCCTGCAATTTTCAAAAGCCCTCTTCTTTTATGTCCTTGATCACCTATTAATTTCTTACAATAGGTTTGGTCCGAGATTGTCAAAACCATCATATTTAAATTGAATTAGGCGTTGGTATCTAGGGCCTGGTTTTAAATTAATTGGCTAAATTCAAAAACCTGTTGTCATGGTAAAAATGTTGCTTTGCCTGCTAACAGTATAACCATTTGATACAATGTTTCAATTTGAAGAACTTTCTGTGCATCTGCTGTTGCCTGGAGACATTATTTTTTAATCCAAGAAAAGCATATCATCTTTTAAAGAGACCATACGCTCTTTCCCCATCATGTTACAAACAAATTCCAATGCCCTGCCTTCTCACCTACAAGTACCATAACAAACATTTGAACCATGAGAGGAAGCCCACACAGTTACGGGGAGAATGTGTAAACTCCACACATACAGTCACCCGCGGTTAGAATTGAACCAAGGTCCCTGGTGCTGTGAGCCACCGTGCTGCCCTATGGATGATTTGAAGATAACATTTTCAAGGCAAAGGTCACCAGCTGTCCACTGCTAAAACATTGCATTGTCAAGAGCACCAGTTGTGTTTTTTTGGAAGAGAGGTATACAAAGGACTCAAAGAGCTCATCTAATCCAACATTTGGGTATAGGACTGACTAATGGCAACTGATTGAAACAGAGCTTCTCAAGGATATTTGAATGAAACCCCCAGAACAGCTACTGGCTGAACTTGAGCAGCCCATCTTGGTTACATCAGCTATGGCCAGTGGGTTTCAAGTGGCTTAATTACATAGCACTTACCATTGTTAATAGCAGACTGGTATCTTTGGTCAGCATGGGACCTGTGTGGCCCAGCGATTGGATTGGAACAAACCATCTCTGTAGAATGGGAGGCTCTTAGGGTGGGAATTCCTCAATACAAGGACAGACTGAGTCAGCAAAGAACAGGTCTCTGTGGCCTGGAGATTTTTAGAACAGACGAAGTAGCATGATTTCAGAATGGTTATTTAAATGGTGATAGATCATGTCAAGCAAGGCCTAGAGGGCATTTGCCTAATCTTGAATCTCTTGAATTCACCACAAAATGATGCAGGAGATCTTTTTGGAGGACATTGACATATTTTGTTTATATTGATAGTATCTTTGCTGGGGAAGGAGAATCAAGTTCTTAGACTCTATATTAGTATCTTTCTTCATTCTATTTGGCTGTCATTGCCGGCACTGTTCTATCGTGACTTGGGTTGGTACTGATGAAGTAATTCTCTTTATATATTAGTTATGCACAGTAATTGTACTTCAGCAAACTGCTGCAAGGACAATTATTAAAAAAGAGAATATTTTGAACAGACAATTTGACCAACAGGTGAGAAGGAAAACAATCTTAACACGATCTCCACTTTCCCCTTTATTTGAAATATCTCTCAAAGTTGAACTGTTAGTGATGATTCAATTGAATTCAATTCAACTCTCTCCGTGACTCCCTTGTTCGCTCCACACCGCCCTCCAACCCCACCACACCCGACACCTTCCCCTGCAACCGCAGGAAATGCTACACTTGCCCCCACACCTCCTCCCTCACCCCTATCCCAGGCCCCAAGATGACTTTCCACATTAAGCAGAGGTTCATCTGCACATCTGCCAATGTGGTATACTGCATCCATTGTACCCGGTGTGGCTTCCTCTACATTGGGGAAACCAAGCGGAGGCTTGGGGACCGCTTTGCAGAACACCTCTGCTCAGTTCGCAATAAACAACTGCACCTCCCAGTCGCGAACCATTTCAACTCCCCCTCCCATTCTTTAGATGAAATGTCCATCATGGGCCTCCTGCAGTGCCACAATAATGCCACCCAAAGGTTCCAGGAACAGCAACCCATATTCCGCTTGGGAACCCTGCAGCCCAATGGTATCAATGTGGACTTCACCAGCTTCAAAATCTCCCCTTCCCCCACTGCATCCCAAAACCAGCCCAGCTCTTCGCCTCTCCCCAGTGCATCCCAAAACCAGCCCAGCACATCCCCGCCTCCCTAACCTGTTCTTCCTCTCACCCATCCCTTCCTCCCACCCCAAGCCGTATCTCCATTTCCTACCTACTAACCTCATCCCACCTCCTTGACCTGTCCGTCTTCCCTGGACTGACTTATCCCCTCCCTACCTCCCCACCTATACTCTCCTCTCCACCTATCTTCTTTTCTCTCCATCTTCGGTCCACCTCCCCCTCTCTCCCAATTTATTCCAGAACCCTCATCCCATCCCCCCCTCTGTTGAAGGGTCTAGGCCCGAAACGTCAGCTTTTGTGCTCCTGAGATGCTGCTGGGCCTGCTGTGTTCATCCAGCTTCACACTTTATTAACCAGCCTATGTCCTTAGGTTCAGAGAGAGAGGGATGTAGTGATTGTAAAGACATCAGGGAGGTGGACACCATAGAGGCTGAGTTCCCCTGTTAATCTGATCCAAACAGAGACCCCTGGCAGACAGATATAAACCAGAGTGTCAGAGATTCTGTTCACGTTGAGAACTGGGTCTAAGGAAGCTAGAGCAGTGTCAAGAATTCTCCATGTACAAATAAAGGGGGTCTTGGTTATGGGATACTGGTCTCTGTGGAGTTATATCAGGTACAGAATCACATCCAAGCCACAAAATCCTGACCTAGACTTATATCACTGTTCCTTCATGATTATTAGGTGAATTTCTGTTACTCTGTACTTAGCAGCACTGGGGGAAATACCTTTACTGCACAGAATGCAGTATTTCAAGAAACAGGCTTAACATCACATGCTGAAAAGCAACATGGGAAAGGCATTAAATGCTGGCTACAATATCAATGTCTATTTTACCAAAGATAACAGTTTAAAATTCAGCCTGAGAGGAATGTGCATCAGTAATAGAACCAATCCAACTTATGTCTATGAAGCTGAAAGGAAGAGAAAATTAGACATATTTCCTGACAGATGTGTGCTTCTATCTAAAATAATTGCTACATTCTGGCACCACACAAGGAAACGCTTATCTCTTCTCCCGTACTTTGTCTCTCCATCTCCAAAGCTCACCTTGTTAAGGAATTACAATATCCACATCCCAGTCTCCTTTGGACTATCAAAGCACTGCCATCTGACCCAACATTTAAGTTACACAAATGGTCCTATAAAAAATGAAAGATAACGTTCTTTTTTTCTAATTTTGCAAAATTGTGTAAACTTTGCACTGTAATGATAAAACCAGATTCTGTAGCCAACGAACTAATTTTGCATTGTTGTTGGTAAATTGGAAGAACAAAGTTGCCAAACCTGACTCTAGATTTAGAATGCAAATAAACAATGAGATAAATGTGAATTTATTTTGCACTGATCTCAAACTTGCAATGTAAAATCACACTTAAATTTATCCAAACTGTGCATGTTCCCTCACTGAATTTGGCATGAAGAGGGAACTAGGGTTTGCTCTAAATCAATGGGATTGCATGCAATGATAGTCCAATTATACCGTGCACGTACCAACAAGCTATTACCATTTAGGACACAACAAAATAGCACAGAGAATGAGCCATGCAATTTTACTTCCTAGGAATTTTAACCTGTAACAGAAAACCTGAATATACAATTAATCTCATTGTTGCGTCCAGATGAATTACAATTGTTTCATGAATGGCGCAATTGGTATGCAGATTGCAAGACTTTTTTTTAACGTGATGGGTGGTAGGAAATGTATACCACTATCCATTGTCCTGGGAAGTCAGCTCAACCGTTGTCATGCATAACTGTTGTCATGCATGGTTAGGGAGATTGCTGCTATGGGAGCCAAATACTCAGAAACTGATGGCTTTTGTAGTGACAACCATGGGTGAGGTCGCTTTGCTCTAATGAAATGTAATTTGCAGAATCTAATGCTGTATTGTCTATGCCTACTTAGAGGAAGAGTTACTGGAGAAAAGGAAATACTTTAGTTTAATTTTTATCTCTCACAATTCTGTCTGTGCCCGTTGTTTCTAAACTGGTTATTTGTGGTTTTAACAGAACAAAACAATATTCAGCAATGAGAATGTATATGTTTATCAGCATTAGTTCAAACATAAATCATACCACATGTAAGAATATATTATTTTGATTTGGACAATGTTAAATTTTTGATTTCCAAGATTGCAACTTGTATTACATTCAAATATCAGGAAAAAATTCTCTTGGCAGTGAATCCTGAATGTCTGAGATAACTATCTAGATATGTTCAGCACCATAAAGAGAAAATGGGGATTAACTGCTGTGTGAGGTGCAATGTTATATTAAGTTGCTACCTGCAGCACACCTCAAAGACAAATATCCTAGTTAAGGTTATATTTTCTGTGAGCTATCAATTTGCCTCAACTGCTCAGATGGTACTTTCTGCCTCTGAGTTAGATGGCAGTGGTAATCTTGCCCAATTAAGGAACACCGGGAAAAGATCATTGTCTAAGGCACTTCAGCAATAGTGCTCTGAACGTTTGGAATCTGTAGAACACCTTGGACTGCATACCTGACAAGAAAAATACCTGACACTAAGCTCATGTCCTACAAAACAACAGTGTTACTAACATTTCAAGTCTGATATGTTTCTTCTTTAGATCTGTTCTGTTCAGTGGCAGAGGATGACATAGGAAGGGTAAACTTGTAAGTAATATCAAGACAGACCCATATGTCCCTTAGACAATGAGGCTGGGGAGTGAGTAATGGGGAAACAGGAAATGGCAGATGAGTTGTGTAAATACTTTGTATCACTCTTCCCAGTTGACAACACTAACAGCTTTCCAAAAGTATTAAATATTCAAGGGAAAGGATGTGAAATAAATACAATAACTATCGCATGAAGAAAAGTGCTAGGGAATCTAATAGAACTAAAGGCCAGTAAGTCCCCTGACCTGATCAAATACATCCTGGGATATTAATGAAAGTATCCACAGAGTGAGTGGATGGACTGGTAATAATTGTGCAGGAATCTTTAGCTTCTGGAAAAGCCCCAGAGGACTGGACAACTGCCAATGTAATATCTTTATCTGAAGAGGGAAGGTAGGAGACAAAAAAAAAGATAGCTGAAGATCAATTGCTTAGCATCTGTTATTGGGGAAACATTAAAGTTGATTATTGCTACAAAGTTAAGTAGAGTACTCATGGATTAGGAGGCAGGCAGTTAGAATTTTGTGTTTGTAAAAGCAGGCCAAGCAGCAGTTTTGTTTTGTTATCAAGACAACAAGTTTTAAATTTAGTCAGCTAATTTGAACTAGGTGTTAGATAGCAAAAACCAATTAAATTTGAATCTGATGGTTTAGACAACATAGGACCAATCCCATTGAGGAAATACTAATGTGTCATCAAGGGTATAAAAGAAAGGGCATTTGGACAGAGGCAGGAGACTAAACTGCTATCTGCCAGAGTTAATAGTTCTCAGCTCTCAGAGATAACCCTTGGCCCTCACAGGATTCTCTAAGTTTTGGACAAAGCACAAGCTAAAAAAATTAAAGGTACTATTGGCAGAACTAGTTAATATTCCTGACAGAAGATTTGATAGAGAAGACATAGAGCATTCAGAATGACATATAATCTGGCTGTAATTTTGAGAGACTAAATTTTTTTTCATATCTTATTTTATGTAAGTGGGATTTGTATTTGCTGGAACAGTGTACTATTAGAATCTTGTTTTATTTAGCCATAGTTAGAAGGGATTTATTTGGTTTGTTAATAGTTTAGTTAATTTGTTCACTGGTAGATTTAGTTAAATAAATTGTTCCTTGTTGATTATAAAATGAGCATCAGGGATATATTTTATTAAACCATTGAAAGTAGCTGAAAGATAGGTTACACCACTTTCCACACTCCTGTTATGGATTATAGGGCAAGGTGCTCCTCTCTGGGTGTTTCAGTTTTAGTTTTTAGATGGAGGTCTACCTCTGCTTTATAACATTATAAGGAAAGTGATAACTTTGAGAACTATATAATATGATCAAACAGAATTGGCATGGCTTCATGAAGGGGATATTTTGCCTGACAAATTTACTAGAATTCATTGAGGTAACAAGCAGGATAGATAAAGAGGAAGCAGTGGATGTATTATATTTGGATTTTCAGAAGGTATTTGATAAGGTACCACATATGAGGGGATTTTCTAACAAATGGATAATGGAGAATTGAAATAAAGGGAGCATTTTTAGGCATGGAACATTTAACTAATGGTGAGCCACAGGGCTCACTTTGGGGCCACAACTAATTACAATATATGTAAATGGTTTGGAAGGGGAAATCAAATGTACTAGTGCCATGTTTATGGGTAACACAAAACTAACTGTGAGGATGACACAAACAGTCTGCAGAGGGATATGGACAGGTTAAGTGATGGGCAAAAAATTGTTTGATGAAATATAATATAAACAAATGAAAGGTTAAGCATTTTTGTAGGAATCATAGAAGACCTGAATATTATTTAAACAGAGTGACTGTGGAAAGCTACAGAACACAAGTATTTGAGAGTCTTCATACTTGAATCACAAAAAGCTAGCATCCAAGTTTAGCAGGTAATAGGAAAGACATGGAGAATTATTTTATTCCAAAGGGAATAGAATGTAATAAAATCAGAGATAATGGGAACTGCAGATGCTGGAGAATCCATGATAACAAAGTGTGAAGCTGGATGAACACAGCAGGCCAAGCAGCATCTCAGGAGCATAAAAGCCTGAAACATCAGCTTTTGTGCTCCTGAGATGCTGCTTGGCCTGCTGTGTTCATCCAGATTCACACTTTGTTTTCTTAGAATGTAATAAAATGTAAGTTTTGCTAAAACTGTGCAAGACACTATTCAGACCACAGCCAGAATATAAACTCATTGTCCTCTTCAGGCAGCAAAGGCATTAAGGTTGCAACATCCGCTGTGCCTATCTCAGGTTCTAAGGAATCTTCAGCGTTTGATGGAGATGGAGAACCCACAGCATCTGGAACAGTCGGAGAGGTATTCAAGGATCTGGGCTGGTTTGGCTACTGCACCATTTGCAAGTTTGCAGCTTTCGTGTGGTTTGCTGCTTGTTCAGGACCATCACATCTACCTGCACTTTAATCGTCACTGGACCTGACCTCATGCCAACCGCACCTCTTACCTAGTAAGGGCCATTCTCAGGTTTTCTACACCAAACTATGTTCCCTGAAGCAAACTGTTTCCTGTACTGGAATTCCTGATGCCGTTTTGCCCAGCCCTCACCCCTGGTCCAGGAAGATCAGATTTAACGTGGCGTGGAATGTTCATCCCATCGGCAACTCTGCTGGAGCAATCACTGTAGTTGCATGAGGTGTGGTGCTATAATCAAGTAGGAAGTGGGACAGTTTGGTATCTAATGAATCTTTAGGCTGCTTCTTTAAGCCTGCCTCCAAAGTTTAGAATTCTCTTTCTGCCAGACAAATGGATGATGAATAGTATGGAGCTGACGTACTATGTCAAATACCATTTAATTTTAGTAAATACTCACATTCCCTGCTGATCAACCAAGACCATTATCTATGACCAACACTTCCAGAAGTCCATGTATTACAAAAAATACATGTAAATTTTCTATTGTCATCCTGTATTTGATGTTTGAACTCTATGAATGTCCAGCAACATTGAACCAGTGTCCACAATGACTAAGAAAATTGAGTCCATGAAAGGACCTATATAGTCAACATGTAACCGAGTCCAGGGTCGATCTGAACATTCCCATGAATGTGGGGGAGCTGCTGGCAGTAAGTTTTAGCCTTGTTGGCCTTCTGGACACTACCTCAACAATGTGGCTATGTCTGCATACAATCTGATCACCAGACATAACTTCTCACCAACATCTTCATTTTGGAAGCCCCTAGATGATCCTGGTGAGGTTTCGCCAGTATCTAGCAGCAACATTTGCTCAGGAAAATCACTCTTGATCCCAACAGTAATATGCCATCCACCACTGTGATCTGGTCTCTCCGGATCAAAAATGTTTCAATTCAAATTGTGATGGGCCTTTGACTTCCTCCATCATCACCAGCTGTTTCAGTTTTGCCAAGACCAATCTTTCTGCGTCCAAAGTCTGAAATTGATAGATGCCTATTAGTCAAAAATCCCATTACAGATTCCTCTGGTTCTCAAATTGCAATTGCTGAATAAAACCGATAGCATCTCGGAATCAGAGCAGGCTTGACGTTGTAAAATTCCTTAGCAAAATCTGTCAACACTTGAAAGGTTTTAGTATCTGTTCCCTCAGGGAAGGTTAGGCTCCAAATAACCGAAGAAAGTGTCCGCAAGCTGTCAGAAGAATTACTCGTTGCTTTTCATCTGCCCAAGATGTTATTTGCCCAAAAAAACACCATATTTCCACTTAATAACTGAAAAAAAAACTGCAGATGCTGCAAATCAGGAACAAAAACAGGAGTTGCTGGAAAAGTTCAGCAGGTCTGGCAGCATCTGTGAAGAAAAACAGAGTTAATGTTTTGGGTCCAGTGGCCCTTCCTCAAGACTGTTGTAAGGAAGGGTCACCGGACCTAAAATGTTAACTCTGAT
Organism: Stegostoma tigrinum; assembly: GCF_030684315.1. Classification (NCBI taxonomy): domain Eukaryota; kingdom Metazoa; phylum Chordata; class Chondrichthyes; order Orectolobiformes; family Stegostomatidae; genus Stegostoma; species Stegostoma tigrinum. The sequence goes on along the minus strand of NC_081361.1, from coordinate 77,763,195 downwards.
TTTTTCTTCATAGATGCTGCCAGGACTGCTGAGCTTTTCCAGCAACTTCTGTTTTTGTTACATTCTTTCCAAATACTGGGCCCGGTCTTTGACAGTAGGATCAAACAAATCAAACTTCCCAATTAACAGCATGATACCAAATATGCTTACACCAACTCAAAGACAACTGTTGCGAGTGAATTTCTTCAGGAGTGTGCTTGTCTCTCATCGCCACTGAAATAATTCCACAGAGGCAGGTACTCTGTCACCAAGCCAACATTTATTCGCACGGCAAGAGTCCCTGGCACTGATCCATTGACCTCAAAATCAGCTCTCAGAGTAAACAGAACCTCTGACACTCCTGTTTATATCAGTTAGTCAGGGCTCTCTGATTGAACCAGATTAACGTTCCCAATCAAGAAACTCATACTCCATGAAGCCCATCTGGCTGACCACTTTACAATCACTACAGCACCCACTTTTAGACTTAGGTTTAAATTTGCCTCCACCCCCTTGCAACAGAAACCTTGTTAAGCATCAAAGTTAGGGATGATAAAATGCTGGTGGTTATTAATAGTACAGCTTCAAGCCAATAAATGGTTACAGTCAATTTTAAGCTCCATCACACTATTTTTGCCTGACAGGGGGAATTTATCATTAAAATCTGCCATCTCCCCACACACAGAACATGCTACGCCTCACGAAAATACATTCTAAAAAGAGTCGAGGAATTTGTTCAGCAAAATGTGTTCGCAGAACTGTAGAATCATAGACTAGTCACATCAGAAAAGGAAATCATTCAGACCATCACGTCTGTGCCAACTGTCCAAATGAGCAATGTACTTAATGCCATTCCTCATCTTAACTCTAAAACCTTAAACATTCTTCCTTATCCAACAATGATCCGGTGCCCTCTTGAAAGCCTCAATTGAACCTACCTCCACCACAATCCCAGGCGACACATTCCAAATCTTGTTATTTGCTGTATTAAAAAGTTACGCTTCATGATTCCATTGCCTCTTTTGCTAATTATCTTAAATCTGTGCCCTCTGATTCTTGAATCTTCTACTATAGATCAGCCATTCCCTATTTGCTCTGTCCAAACTCCATTATCAAACCTCTTCTCAACTTCTCCAAACAAAATAAACACAATTTCTCTGATCTATTCACATTCTTGAAATTCCTCAGCAAAATTTTTAATCCTTTCTTTGCAAAACAAGTTTCAATGTGGCACAGGGAGGAATTAAATATTTCCTCAGGTCATTGTGAAGTGATAACTATTTCAAAAGTACTTTGAACATTCTCAATAAACAGGTGCACTGGAATTCAACCTAAATTCCACAGTCTATTCTTGATATTGCTGTTAATGATGCTATTCGAGTTGCATGAGTTTGCATTTAATTTCTTAGTGGTAAAGCTAAGAGTTATCCTATATCTGCCTAATCTTGTGCTGTGCAATCAATTTTCATTGTTATTTTACAGAAAACAGTTTATCTTTGCCACCTAAAAGCATCACAGTTTGTACTGGATTGTATTTTTGAAAGAAGAAAGCAGCTCCTAAAAGGAAACTATTCAACAATGATTTAGTTTCTATGGAAACAGCTCAAGTCAGTGGTATGGCAACTCCACAGGCGCAGAAAACTGATGACAATGTAAGTCTAAGTGAAGATCTGAATTCAAATGGCTAAGTTTCATAATACATTTGCTACTACATTTAAAGCAGTTCTAAAGTGGGAGAAACTAAATAAAGAAGAGAGCCTACATTTACTACTGCTAATATTGTGCTATAGATTCCGCTTTTGCCTCAAAGATTGTGTGTGTCTCACACTGTCTTTTCCATTGTTCTCTGTTTAAAAGCAACAAAAACAATGTACTTATCAAGTGCCTTTATTACAGTTAAAAAAAAGTAAATGCGCTTCAGAAAAGCTTTTTCAAATAATATTTGACCCTGTGCCACATAAAGAGGGATTAAATCAGATGACCCAAATTTATTTGCAGAGGTAAGTTTTATGGAGCCTCTAAGGAAAGAATATTGGAGATAATGAGTGATTTAGAGAGAGAATTCTTAGGTTTAGGTTTAGGTAGCTAAAAGCGTAAGCATCAATGACGAAGCAATGAAAATCAGGCTGACATTACTCAGAGAGCAGAATTGGAGGAGTGTAGCGATTTCAGAGGGTGCTAGGACCAGAGAAGTTTACAAAGATAGAGAGGAGTGAGGTATTTTAGAAAACAAGGTTGAAAACTTTAAAATTGCAGCATTTGATTTATTTTTCACTGGTGATGATTGAATAAGTTTGGTGCAAGTTAGGATTCAGGCAGCAAAATGCACAGCTACCCAGGATACCATTTGATTAGTTGACTCCAGAGGTATGGATTTCAACAGTTGATGAGTTAAAGTAGGATTGAAGGTGGGATGTCACAGAGTTAATAACAGGCACTGTTTGGGGATGGTGAAAAACATCAAACAACCTGAGATGCTGCTAGGCCTGCTGTGTTCATCCAGCCTCACATTTCATTATCTGGGATTCTCCAGCATCTGCAGTTCCCATTATCACATCACATATGACAGGTCCAAAGGGTTTGTGCACTTTTGGAGGTTAACAACGATAACTTAGGAAAAGAGTTTGTGCCTTGAAGCAAAGTCAAAACTTCAGTTTTTCCAATAATTAAGCTAATAAAATTTCTGGTCATCCAGTACCACATACTACATCGGGCAACGCAGTGGCTCAGTGATACTAGGAACTGCAGATGCCAAAGAATCCGAGTTATAACAGTCAGTAAATGTACAGAGGATTTAGACAGATTTTTAATTGGTAATGGGTTAGAGGATTATGGGGAGAAGACAGGAAAATGGGAGTGAGGAGCATATCAGCCATGATCGAATGGCAGAGCAGACTTTGATGCGACAAATGGCCTAAATCTGCCCCTATATCTTATGAACTTATGAACTTATAAGGTTAAACTATTCACATGTTGAAACTCACATTGCATATTAAGTCATTTCAGGACATATCTCTTCTAAATTATGTCAGCCCTTCGCAGATTCAGAAATTTTAGTTCCCAACAAGTCTATTACTTCCTCTCCTCTTTATTTCCTCTCTTGTCTCCGTTACATGTTTTGATCCTATTTTCTCCCACTTCCTAATGTCCAAACATGTCACCTTTCATTTTTCTGCCCTTAAATAAGAACGTAAGAAATAGGAGCAGAAGGAGGCCATTCCACCCTTCAAGCCTGCTTTGTCATTCAATAAGATTATAGCTAATCTGCCTCAGGTCTCAATTTTTCTTTTGTGCCAACTCTTCATAGACTTCAACTCTCCAATATTTCAAACATCTATCTACTTTCTCTTTACATACTTACAGTGCTTCCACAAACTTGCTGACAGTACATTCATTTCAACTATCCTGGTTATTATGAGGATATTGTGAAGAGCTCAGGCCCCAGTACAGCACCATGTCGTACTCCAATAGTTACCATCCTTCAAAATCCCTGCATTCTAAATTCTCTACCTTTGATGTTAGTTAGCTAATATTCATTCACACTAACACACTATCACCAATACCATAGACACTTTTTTTTTAAGTAGCCATATGCATAGTACCTTGCTAAAAGTCTTTTGGAAATCAAAATATTTTACTGGTTCACTGTTATGTATCCTGCTCATTTCCTCCTCAAAGAACAATGATAAATTTGCCAGGCAAGATTTCGCCTTCATGATGCCATGCTGACTCTGCTTGATTTTGTAATGTATTTCGGAATGGTCCACTATTAGATCTTTTCTAATAAGCTCTAACATTTTCCCAATGATAGATGTTAAGCTAAGTGACCTATAGTTACCGTTTTTTTGGTCTCCTTCTCTTTTTGAATAAAGCTGTTGGCAATTTTCCAATGCTGTGGGGCTATTCTTGGAAGATTACAATCAGTGCATCCAATATCTTTCTAACTACTTCTTTTAAACTCCTAGTGTGCATCCTATCAGACCCAGGGGATTGCTCAGCCTTTAGCCTGAATGGGTTCCCTCGTACTATTTTTCGAGTGGTAGTTATTGCAATTAATTATTTCCCCTAACCTTACTATCGTTTTCCTTTCCATCACCCTATCCCTGTGCTCTCATTTCTTTGTGAATTTTTAAACTTCCTTTCAATTGAAGGCCCCCACCCAAAAATAATTTTGAAAAATAGTCATATGATTTTGCGAGGTCACACATCCCAGCATGGTTCAAATGAAACCCATTTGAATGGAACCTCTTTCTCTTTCTCCAGGACTGGTGTCAATGCCCCATGAACCAAACTCATTTTTCCCACGCCAATTTTTGAGCCATGTATTTACCTTTCAACTTATTTACCCTCTACGAATTTGCACATTGCTCAGGCAGTAATCCAATGATTATTACCTTGGTGATTCTGCTTTATAATTTAGCTCCGATGTGCTCGTAATCCCTCAGCAGATCTCATCCCAGTGTGGCATTCTCTTCACGGAACGGTGGACTTGTCCCAACTGCATCTTCAAAGTATTCCATCATTTCTTTCATTGGCTTCCCCTGACCCCAGGAGCCACTAACTGAACTGTGATGAACTTTGTCTTAATTTTACTTTTTTTTAATTATGTGTGATTTTTGTCATTAATATAGCTGCTGAGGTGGGCGACTTCAGAACTTTTCGCTGTATTTTTCATGTAAAAGTACACGTGACAATCAATTTCTATTTTATTTCTATTATGTTCTATTTCTTTCCTAAATCTGCCTGTGTTGTTTATTATTATGTGCATCATGACAACTGGATCGTCCCATTCCACTCTATGTCCTTCTACAGTCTATGAGATGCTCTTAACATTGGCTGCAGAGAAATGATACAACCTTAGGGACTCTCTGTCTATTCCTGCATTGGCTAAAGTTACCATGAGGTGCCGTCATTCTCAAACTCTTCCCTTGTCAGAGGCGTGATGACCCTTGGGTTAAACCACCATGAATTGGCATTCTCAAATGAGAGAACAATCTGTAGTCCAGTAGGATGCTGGCAACTTTACCTTTAGTATCTATTCCCCTGCGTATGCTATCTGACCTTACTACTTTATTTTATCTTTTCTCCCCTCCACTTGACTGGCACTCTGGATCACAATGATATGGTGGGTTCACGCATCTTTCCAGCAGTCCATGTTCACACCCACACCACGAGCAAGATAATGATCCTTTACAACAAAGGCACTGGCAGGGGATGCTCTCTAAAATTAAACACTGAATCTCTCACTCGTAGTCAGATCTACCTTGAAACATAATATCTATGTACCTCTCCCTCTTCCAGATGCGTTTGCATCTCAGGCTCCAGCTCATTAAAACTGAGCCAAATTTCCTTGAGCAGCCAATACTTGCTACAAATGTGATCACCATGGATTGCACTGGCATCCATCAGCTCCCATAAAATACAGCTGCAACACTTCACCTCACCATCCATCTCTATTGTATTTAATTAATTAGTTACAATCCCCCATATTCTCCTCTATTCTCACTATCCAGACTCGACAGTCCGGGCTTCAATCCTTTTTTGTAAAGCCCACAGCCATTCGCTGTCACTCTCTGTTTTCTAAGAGGCAGTGCCCTATGAGGCTTCATTAATGACTCCTGATGAGCTGCAATCTGAACCTTCATATCCTCCTCCCTCACCGACCATCTCTCATCCACTGCAAGTCTCACTAAACTCCTTCCTGTACCTCTCAGCCTGCCAGTCGCTTCCCCTTTGGATACCACTACCAGATCAAGAGCTGCTGCATTTTTCCTCACTTCTCCACAGAAGGTTGTGCATAAGGCCATTATCATTCACTCTGTATTGCTGATTATTTAAATCATGGTTTTGACAGGATTTCCTGACAGGTGGCAACCCATAAGCCCTTTTATTGAAGCCTCCATGCCTTGCTTTATTTGTCGCCATTTGCCCTCCCCAAACTCCTGCAGAGGTAGTGTGAGAATTTAATTGCCGAACTACATGTTGGTCTCTCTTTATCCCTTCCAAAAATCAATACCACATTCAAGTGCCCCCATCTTAACTTTATAATCTTCATTTACCACCACAATACCAGCTCTAAATTTGTGTTTTGGCACGCTATCCTCCCTTCTTCATAAAACATAGAACATTGAACAATACAGCACAGAACAGGCCCTTTGGCCCTCGATGTTGTGCCAACTTGTGAACTAATCTAAGCCCATCCCCCTACACTATCCCATCATCATCCATATGCTTATCCAAGGACTGTTTAAATGCCCCTAATGTGACTGAGTTAACTACATTGGCAGGCAGGGTGTTCCATGCCCTTGCCACTCTCTGAGTAAAGAACCTGCTAGCGAGTTTTGAGAAGATTTGTAGCTCAGGTTATGGTTCTGGATGTGAGTTTGCTCGCTGAGGTAGAAGGTTAGTTTTCAAACGTTTCGTCACCATTCTAGGTAACATCATCAGTGAGCCTCCGACGAAGTGCTGATGTTATGTCCCGCTTTCTATTTATCTGTTTAGGTTTCCTTGGGTTGCTGATGTCATTTCCTGCCTCTGATAGCTGTCTTAAATCTATCACCCCTCAACTTGTAGCTATGCCTCCTTGTACAAGCTGAAGTCATCATCCTCAGAAAAAGACTCTCACTATCTAATCCTCTGATCATCTTGTATGTCTCTTTTAAATCCTCTCTTAGCCTGTTTCTCTCCAATGAGGACAGACCCAAGTCCCTCAGTCTTTCCTCATAAGACTTTCACTCCAGACCAGGCAACATCCTGGTAAATCTCCTCTGCACCTTTTCCAACGCATCCACATCCTTCCTGTAATGGGGCAACCAGAACTGCACGCAATTTTCCAAGTGAGGCCGCACTAGCGTTTTGTACAGTTGCAGCATGAGATCACGGCTCCGGAACTCAATCCCTCTACCAATAAAACCTAACACACCGTAAGCCTTCTTTACAGCACTATCAACCTGAGTGACAGCTTTCAGGGATCTATGTACATGGACACCATGATCCCCCTGGACATCCACGCTACCAAGAATCTTTCCATTGACCCAGTATTCTGCCTTCCTATTATTCCTCCCAAAGTGAATCACCTCACATTTATCCGTATTAAACTCCATTTACCACCTTTTGGCCCAATTCTGCAGTTTATCCAAGTCTCCCTGCAACCTGCAACATTCTTCCATACTGTCCACCACTCCATCGACTTTAGTGTCATCAGCAAACTTACTAACCCATCCACCTATGCCTGCGTACAAGTCATTTATAAAAATGACAAACAGCAGTGGTCCTAAAACAGATCCTTGAGGCACACCAATAGTGACCTGACTCCAGATGAATATTTTCCATCAACCACCACTCGTTGCCTTCTTACAGAAAGCCAGTTTCTAATCCAAAATGCTAAATCTCCCTCAATCCTGTACCTCAGTATTTTCTTCAATAGCCTACCATGTGGAACCTTATCAAAGGCTTTACTGAAGTCCATGTACACCATGTCAACTGCCCTTCCCTCATCCACATGCTTGGTCACCTTCTCAAAAAACTCAATGAGGTTTGTGCGACACGACCTACCCTTGACAAATCCATGCTGACTATCTCCAATCAAATTGTTGCTTGCTAGATCATTATAAATCCTATCTCTTATAATCCTTTCCAAAACTTTTCCTACAATAGACGTAAGGCTCACAGGTCTATAATTACCTGGGTCATCCCTACAGCTCTTCTTGAGCAAGGGCACAACTTTTGCAATCCTCCAGTCCTCTGGTACTAAACCTGTAGACAATAAGGACTCAAAGATCAAGGCCAAAGTCTCCGCCACCTCCTCCCTAGCTTCCCAGACAATCCTCAGAAAAATCCCAACTGGCCCAGGGGAGTTATCTACCTTCACATCTTCTAGAATTGATAACACCTCCTCCTTACTAACCTTAATCCTTTCAATTCTAGTAGCCCGTAACTCAGTCATCTCCTCTACAATATTCTCCTGTTCCTCAGTGAAAACAGATGAGAAATAATCATTTAGCACCTCTCCAATCTCCACAGGGTCCACACACAATTTCCCACTTCTGTCTTTGATTGGCCCTATTCCTACCCTGGTCATCCTCTTATTCCTCACATACCTATAGAAAGCTTTAGGGTTGTCCTTTATTCTACCTGCCAATGTCTGCTCATGTCCCCTCCTTGCTCTTCCTAACTCTCTCTTTAAATCCTTCCTAGCTAATCTGTAACTCTCCATCGCCTCATCTAAACCATCTCGTCTCATCATCACATAAGCCTCCCTCTTCCACTCAACCTGCATCGCATCTCCATCACATCAATAGTACAACTTTTACTCTCACCCAGCCTGGGCTTTTCTCAATGTAGCATTTCTTTCACACTCTTAAATCAAAGGATCAGAGATTTGGGTGTGGTGGTTTTGTATTACAGATCACTACAGGAGATATTTGGGTGTACCTGACAGTTACGCCCTGAATATGAATGTTTTTGTAACAAGTGATTCCTGAGAATGCCACTTTGTTAATGGAGAGAAAAAAGAGTGATTCCCTTTTGCAGGGATTTTTTTTTCACTCCTTAAGAAGTCAACAAACCATTTAAAGTCATAATTGTTGCAGAGCTTTATTTAAAATCTGACAACCATTTTGGTGAACCACCCTACATGGTAGAAATATTTGTTTTATTTATATTAGACCCTGGGCATTGTGGTGAATGTTAACATGGAGAAAATTATAGTCGGGAAAACTGCCCCCGTCAGACCAATGAAGTCGCAAATGCAATGCCAATGATCCAGAGAACCTTCCGTGTTGTGACTGGAAGGCTACAAAGAAACAATACAAATGTTTCTGTAAAGTAGGAAGAAACACATATCAACAGAACAGTAATAATCATGAAAAGCAACACATCCATGGTGCAGCATTGAAACAAGAAATGTTAGCAAGGATTTTGTAAATAATGTATCACAAATTATGGGGTGGCATAATGGCATAATAGTTGGGCACTGCTGCCTCACAGCGCCAGGGATCTGTGTTCAATCCCAGCCTTAAGTGACTTGCCTAAGTGGGTTTCCTTGGGTGGTCTGGCTTCCTTCTACAGTCCCAAGTTGTGCAGGTTGGGTGGATTTAGCTATGGTAAATGTGGGGTTACAGTGATGGGGGAGAAGTAGGACTGAGGGGCGGTGGTCTTCAGTGGGTTGGGTGCAAACTTGATACTCTGGGCTGTATCTGTAGGTTAGGGATTCTATAATAGCATGGCTGTATGAATTTCATTGTATAAATGCCATGTTAGTGAGAGACCATAGCACATGGAACAATTTTCATAAGCCATATCATCCTGTCTCAGTTGCCAGGAGTAAGATACGATTAATCAGTTTGGAAAGCAATTTAGAGGAATAGGTTGAAAAAGTCTAGAGATTAGAAGGAGTACAGACATTTCATCATGGTTTGGAATTTGTTTGATCACTGAGACAGAAAGGATTTGGAGAACTGTTGAACTTACTTGTGTTTCAAAGAGAAGTATGTTCAAATTTTTTTAAATGAGCAATGAAAGGTGCTTAAAATATCATTGTGTCTGTGTTGGAGCTGTTCCACCACAGACTAAAATAATGAACAATTCATTAGCTGATCTTAGTAATTGGTTAAAAAAATGAACACTCATTGTATTGGGATATCCTTGATCTGGGGTGTGCAAATACATGTACTACTGCATTATCTGTTCTGTGCAGAGCCAGGATAAATCAAATCTGTAAACACTCATCAGGGAATATCTCTAATCACTGACACTTGAAGTACAAATCAGTGTGTATAGAATATGGGAGAAGTTCCTTGTAATGGTGAGAAAGAAGAGCAAGGCATCAACGAACAGTTCTAAAATCTGAATATTCAGGATAAAACAGAGTCCACAATGCCAAATACCCTGCTGAGTTTTATGGGGATATCTAAGTTGCTGTGTCCACATTCCATGGATGCTGAGACGCATAATGCTGCTGAAAGTTAATGATGGGTCATTTGTTTCTTTTATATGCCATTGGAAAGTCGCACGACTCATGTAGAGGAATTTAGCAGTAAGATATTCATGGTTATGTCACATTACTTATTTATGGAGGAACTGTTTGTGAGCATGTTGCAATACTTAACACCTGTACAGATAATAACAACTTACATTTAAATAATGGTTTTAATGTACTAAAACATTTCAAGGCTCCTCGCAGGAGCATTATAAAACCAAGTATCACACCAAGCCACATAAAGAGATATTAGCTCAGTTGACCCAAGATTTGGTTAAAGGTTAAAGATGAAAGTGAGTGTCTTAAAGGAAGAAAGTGAGGGCTACAAAGAGGGAATTGCAGAGTTTAGGTCCTATGCAATAAAAGATGCAACCAATGATGATGGAGTGATTATAATCAGGGATACTGGTCTATAATTTCTTGCACATTTTCTCTCTCTCTTAAATATCAGAATTGTATTCGCTATCAGCAAAAGTCAGGACTACATTTTTTCTTGATGCATCCTTGATTGGTAGATTAACACCTTTGCTATACCTTCACTAGATAATTTTAAAATGCATGGATATAATCCATCTGGGCCAGTAATTTTATCTCTTTGATTTTGGTTACTCAACATATTCCTTCTTAAAAGATTGATGAGAGCAGAGCAAAAGATGTTGTCTATATGGCCTTTGGTCAAGACTTTGACAAGGTTCCACATAGTATTCTGATTAGCAAAGTTAGATCACAAGGGATTCGCTGAGAGCTTGTTAATTGGATACAAAATTAAGTTGGCAGTAGGAGTCAAAGGGTGGTGGTGGAGCCTTCTTTTCAGACTGGAGGCCTGTGGCCAGTGGTATTCCATAGGGTTCACCATTGTTCGTCATTTATATAAACATTTTGGATGAGAATTCGGGAGGAATGTTTAGTAAGTTTGTGAATGACTCTAAAATTGGTGATATAGTTAACAATGAAGAAGGTATCTAAGATTACAAAGGGATCTTGATCAATTAGGCCAATGAGTTGAGAAGTAGCAGGTGGAGTTTAATTTGCATAAATGTTAGGTAGTGCATTTTGATAAAGCAAACAGAGACAGGACTTATAGAGTTAATGGTAGGGCACTGATAGTGTTGTCCAACAGAGAGACATGGTGGTTCAAAAACATTGTTCTATGAAAATTGCATCACAGGTAGAAAGGGTAATTAAAAAGACATTTAGCACACTTGTTTCCATTGCTCAGATCTTTGAGTATAGGAATTGAGGCATCATGTTGAGGTTGTATAGAACATCAGTGAGGCCACTTTTGGAGTATTGTGTACAGTTCTGGTCACCCTGCCTTAGGAAGGATATTATTACATTGGAGAGGGTTCACAAAACATTTACCAGGATGTTGTTCAGACTAGAGAGTTTGAGTTATAAGGAGAGGTTGGATAGGCTGGGACTTTTTAACTGGAGCATAGGAGGTTGAGGGATGATCTTATAGAGGTTTATAAAATCACGGGGAGCACAGATAAACTGATAAAGCAGGGGTCTTTTTCCAAGGGTAGGGGAGATCAAAATGAGTGGGCATATTTTTATGATGAGAGGAGAAAGATTTAAACGGGACCTGAAGATCAACATTTTCCAACAGATGGTGGCTTGTGTGTGGAATAAACTGCCAGAGGAAGTAGTAGGTGCAGGTACAGTTACAACATTTAGAAGACATTTGGACAGGTACATGAACAGGTCGGGTTTACAGGAATGCATACCGAATGCAGGCAAGTGGCATCAGTTTAGTTTGAGAATTTTGGTTGTAGTGGACAAGTTGGACCAATGTTCCCATGATTTATCACTCTGTGACTTTATTTACCATATTACTTACCTCATCATTTAATATCCTATTAGCTGTTGTATCTCCCTAGTAAATACTGAAGTGAAATAATTTGTTTAATATTTCTGTCATCTTTCCATCTTTACCTGTGTGATATGTTGTCTATCTCTTGATGACCTGATTCCCATTTCAGCCTCCTATTTCTTTATTGATGTGCCAATAAAAAAACTTCTGTTTCATGTTCTTTGGTAATTTTATTCCATTATTTTTCTTTGCCTTCCTAATCGCATATTTCAATTCTCTTCCAATCTTTTAATATTCCCTCTTTACTGCACTCTTCTCTTTTAAGCTGCTCACTTAATTAGTATTGTTTTCCTGTTCCTCAAATAGTTTTATCAATTTTTGGAGATTGTTAACATGCATGTAAAAATTAGCTAAATGCTTTCAGTTTGCAGACGACACTAAGGTCGGTGGAGTTGTGGACAGTGACGAAGGATGCTGTAGGTTGCAGAGAGACATAGATAAGCTGCAGAGCTGGGCTGAGAGGTGGCAAATGGAGTTTAATGCAGACAAGTGTGAGGTGATGCACTTTGGTAGGAGTAACCGGAAGGCAAAGTACAGGGCTAATGGTAAGATTCTTAGTAGTGTAGATGAGCAGAGAGATCTCAGTGTCCATGTACACAGATCCTTCAAAGTTGCCACCCAGGTTGACAGGGCTGATAAGAAGGCATACAGTGTTTTAGCTTTTATTAACAGAGGGAGCGAGTTCCGGAACCATGAGGTTATGGTGAAGCTGTACAAAACTCTGGTGCGGCCGCACTTGGAGTATTGTGTACAGTTCTGGTCACCGCATTATAAGAAGGATGTGGAAGCTTTGGAAAGGGTGCAGAGATTTACTAGGATGTTGCCTGGTATGGAGGGAAGGTCTTACAAGGAAAGGCTGAGGGACTTGAGTCTGTTTTCATTAGAGAGAAGAAAGTTGAGAGGTGACTTAATTGAAACATATAAAATAATCAGAGGGTTAGATATGGTGGATAGGGAGAGCCTTTTTCCTAGGATGGTGACAGCGAGCACGAGGGGGCATAGCTTTAAATTGAGGAGTGAAAGATATAGGACAGATGTCAGAGGTAGTTTCTTTACTCAGAGAGTAGTAAGGGAATGGAATGCTTTGCCTGCAACAGTAGTAGATTCGCCAACTTTAGTTACATTTAAGTCGTCATTGGATAAGCATATGGACGTACATGGAATAGTATAGGTTAGATGGGCTTGAGATCGGTATGACAGGTCGGCACAACATCGAAGGCTGAAGGGCCTGTACTGTGCTGTAATGTTCTATGTTCTATGATGTTGCTGAGGGTCAACATGTGGTTGAGTAATAGGATGGAGTTGAGAAAAAAAATCACTGGGACACCAGGGATAATGATTTTGGAGCAAGTAGAGAAACCATTACAAGTGAGAATGATTACAATTAAATAGGGAAGACTGGAACCAGGTGGGTTTAGTGCCACCCAAGTGAAGAATAATGGAGTGGCATTGAAATGGGATGGTGATCAACCTGGAGACAGGTTAAGAGGATAAGGAGGAATGGTTAAGCATTGCACAGTCACCTAGGATGTTATTTGTTACTTTCATAAAACCCCTCTTGGTTCTTTGGAGCGGGAAGAAACTTGATTGAATGGATACAAACATGAATTTGTGGGGAACTTAGGGCACAGCTTTAGGAAGCAAAAGCATAGTAAGAGAATTTTAAAATGAAAAGAAAGTTTAAATTGGGACGGCAGTTTGTAATGAAGTGGAGGAGGGGAGTGTCAAAGGTATCTATGATGGAGAGATGAATGAGGGGGGTTTAAAAGAGAGTGAAAAACAACACCATAAAAGAAAGAACCTTAAACATTATCAGCTGGCATGGTGACTAGGATGGGAAGTTGACTCATCAGCGATTTAGTTGACATAGGATCAAAGGAGCAGAAGGTGGCTCTCATTGAACAGATATGTTCTGAGTGAGCATGCTGAGAGATAGGAGAGAAACAAGAGAAAGGTTTAAATCTTGGGCTAAGACTTGGGGGAACTTCACAGAGGTTTAGCCGAGTAGGTTGGAGCAGGAAAGGATGTAGCTGCATTCCCACATGCTATAAGATTCACCTTATCAGAAGGTTGTAAATAGGGTGTGATTTGATGCTACAACAGGGTGCTCCCAGTCATCTTGAAGGATCGTGGTTACTTGATCATATAATCTCTCATAACATGTCATGCAAACTCATGGAAGGCCCTGAGATGATCACTCTTGGTCTTGAAAACTGTCCAGTTTAACTTTGATTAGGCTGGAAGTGTGAAGTGTCTCAAGTGTTTGAGCAACCAGTGAAGTATTTCATACTGCTGATATGCAATAATAACATGAGCAGTGTTTACCACTAGCAGGGTGCTCCGTCAAGCCAAAAAGATGTTCTGCCTATCACACATATGAGTAATGTAAACTATGAATTTCGGTGCTAGCAAGATGCCACCTATATTGGCAGATTGTGTCAAGCAGCATGTCTCTCTAACTGTTCACAACAAGTACTGACAGTACCCAATGGTCATGCTTGCAGATCATGCAAGACAATATCTAATGTTATGCATGATTCTTAAATTGGACAACATTTGCTGAATAATCCTGAGAATGAAAGGAATTACACTGACAACAAATTTAATATTGTTAGTTGGGCTCACATTATGTTGTACTTGCGTGTACTGCAAGCTATATATATATATTCATTCATAGACCTTTGTTCCTTGTGGACAGAAAGAACACATGCACACACTGCACCCATCTCGACAAGAGCGTTGCTAGTCATTTGTTGGTTCATTTCTCAGGACAATGATATGACCAATCAGAATCAACCTGCTTCCTTTAAAATTTAGCAAAACTTTGCTGTCAACAGTCAATCAACATAATTTTGTCCATTCTTCACAGCAATGCCTCTATCAATCAGAGTCCGCTTGCCAACCATTCATCACTCTCCTCTGAAGCAGCATTTGGTTTTCTTTTTCATCTGTATTCTCACAAAATGCCCTGATGAGTTCTAGACAAAAACCTTTGAGAAAATGTGTCTGTTTCAAAAATGCTTAAGTTCTGTACAATGAAACAACATTATTTTAAACAAAATCAGAAATTGCTCATAAAACTCAACAGGTCTGGCAGCATGCGTGGAGAGAAATCAGAGTTAATGTTTTGGATCAAGTGACCCTTCCTCAGAACTCCACCCAAAATGTTAACTATGATTCCCTTTACCAGTAATTTCTGTTTTTGTTTCTGATTTACAGCATCTGCAGTTCTTTTGGTTTTTGGTATTCTTTTTAAAATTTGGTTGTAATCCTGGGATGTAATCCTGGGTGAACTTCTCCCAGGATTCAAAGTTGATTTCAACGCATCTAACAAAGGTTTTCAGTGATCTTGTAGTGATTCCTATGTGCACACTCCAGATTTGAGCTCTTTTAGAAGCTTCACTTTGGTGGATGAGTATCAGGCATTCTAGGGTTATATGAGCAGAATGACTCAGTTGTGATTGCCACCACACGGTATGAATACTTTGAGTATCAGCTCAAGTGAGCAGCTCTGTTTCTTGTATTTTGTTATGTCATATGATCTTCAGAAAATTCTACTGACACCTCAAGTGAAAGTGATTTATCTCTTCAGGTGACCTTGGGACACAGTCCAAATTTTATATACATAAATGCAGATTAGGTGGGGTAGTACACTACAGGTTTTCAATTTGATAGCTTGATTTCTCTCTTTTTCCAAATTAATGCTGAAGTCTGTGGAAGGCTCAATTTGCCTTCATAATCCTTGCATGTGTCACATAGTTGTATAAATATAATGACTCAGTTTTGGGTGCTTTTGACAGATGAAGGTTAGAAACAGTACTATAGTGCAAACTAATGCATGTTTATTGACTATTTACAGAGACAATATTTAGCCAATCTCCATTAGAACCTTCTTCCCTCAGGTTTCAATTCCATGTTATCTAACATCATGATGACGCACTTTAGTTATTAGCAGAACAACTTATAACCTCATCTGCTATAGTCATCAACAAAGACAGCACAATAAATTATGCTAACAAGATAAATACATCAATCCTCTCCTGGCAGGTTCTGGCATAAACTGTGGGCTTAAACTAGACCTTTGTTGGAATAAGCTGGGACAATACTTCCATTTTTAGTATTGTACTAGCAAGCTTCAGTGGTGTTCTTCTGAAAACATCATGCCCTTGAAAGGTTAACCTGCTCTCTCTTCATGGATGCTGTCTGACCTGCTGTGATCTCCAGCATTTGTTGTTTTCATGTCCACAATACAACAAAGATATCTTTGCAGTCAATTCACTCAGTTAGCTGAATGACTGATTTGTGGTGTAGGGTAATGCCAACAGCATGGGTTTAAGTATCACACTGGTTAAGGTTACCATGAAGCACTCTCCTCTTCCCCTCACTTGAGGTGTGGTGTCCCTCATCATTTATCTCTTCCTCACTCTCTTTAATGAATAAGAAACCTAATGATATGGTAGCATTCTGACAATTTTACTTTTTTAATCCAGAGACCCACATGGTTTATACTTTGGGTGCATTGGTTCCAATCCCATCATGGCAGCTAAGGAATTGAATTCAATTAATGAATAAAAATTGATTTAATAATTCTGGAATTAAAAACCAGTTTCAGTAATGGTGATTATGAAACTCCCATTGATTGCTGCATAAAATCATCTGGTTCACTCATGTCCCTTTAGGGAACAGAAATCTACTGTCCTTGGCTGATCTACATGTAATTCTAGAGCCACAGCAACATGATTGACTCTCTACTCTCTAAGAGCCCTAGCAAACCTCTCAAGTCACAATTAAAGACATGCAACAAAAAAGGGCCAAATCTCTTGAAAAGATTTTTTAAAAGTACAGGTAGTATATAGTTATGCAGCTTGGTAAGTTACTATGTAACCATCTATTTCATTCACTGAACTTAGTAGTTTGGCACATGCAAAACAATAAAGAGATTTCTGTGACACAAAAAGGCATGATGCAGTGTACATGGGTTCAACATTACAACTGCAATTTTTATCATCTTTCAATCTGCAATTCTCATTTTTTTAGGAAAAGGGAATATCTCAAAAAATATTAAAAATGTTTGAAATCTGAGATATCTTCTTTGGATGCCTGGAAGGACGGTGATGACCTGCTTTTTAGAAGGCTAAGTGCTTGCAAGTGGCCATGATATGAGTGTCATATATTAGTCACAGACTTCTTGATAAACTTTAGTATCCCAATGCACGGCTTCTTTTCCTCGGTCGCACACCTACCCATTGTATTGACATGCTATGATAGACAAACTGCTGACTTATTACCCCTATAGCTTCAGTGTCCAATCCCACACCTGTCCTACTCCCACCCCACTCCCTTCAGCCCAATCTTCGATGTAGTAATTATCCTTTACCCCACTCCATCTCATCTTCACCATTCCTGCTCCCCCACCCCACCCATTCTTTCCTCGTCCTCTGCCCAGGTAAAATCGCCCCATCTCTTTTCTATCCGTGCTTAGCTTTAAGCCAGCATTTGGTTGTCAATAATTACGTGCAAAACCATGGTGGATTTTTTTTTAATTAGAAAAAGATTTAATTCCAAAACTAAGATATATAAAATGATTTTCTTTTTACTAATAAAAATACTCCCTAATAAAACCCACAGCATTTTACTGATAGTTTCAGGTTTGTTTTAAAATATATGAAGCTAGTGCTCCCCAGGTGGTTGCAGAGTGAATTCCCACTTGTTTCATGGATTGTAAGTAAATCCCCACTGCATGTGCACAGTCCCTTTTTACCAAGATCAATTAAATTAAAATATTTGGTGATAAATTGCTGAGATTAATAAAAACAAACTGTGTGACCAAATGATTATTCCTGTTCAAAGCTTTCCTAGGAATTGTATCTGATTCCCCTCCTTACTCCCACAGAAACAATTTCTGTCACTGTAAGTGGACAACTAACTTAAAAGCCTACTGATTTCACCACAATGAAAGATCGTTGAGGCCTTTGATACTGAGGGAAGAGGAGGAAAGCAATGGTGTTGTATGTCCTGTGTTTGCATGGACAGGTGCTGTGAGAAGACGACAGGGTATTAGGGGTGATTGAGGAGTGGACAGCGGATTATGCAGGGAACATTCCCTTTGAATGGCGAATGGAGAAAGGAGGATGTGTTTGGTGGTGGTATCATAATGGAGATGTAAAATAGTAGAAAATGATCCACTGAACATAGAGGTTGGTGAAGTAACAAAATGAGAAGGGGATCCAGGTTCTATGGTCCAAAGGGAGAAGAGAAGAGCAGAAATGGATTTGATACAGTTAATAGCCCCATAAGCCCCATGTGGGGAAATTCTCACTTGTGGAAATATAAAACATCCCAAAAATTTGATCATGAGGGAAAAAAATATATGATTGAGGCAAAGCAAGTGAGAGAATGAAATGGAGTTCTTGTAGGGTGTAGGGTGTGCGGAAATAATTGAAGTAGCCATGGGGGTCTGGGCTGATAATTAATATTAGTTGATTGACCATTGCAAAAAATTGGAGACCAAGGAGTCAAAAAGGAAAGGGAGAAATCAAAGATGGACCAAGTGAAACTGAAAGAAAGATGGAAATTTGAAGAAAGGTTGAGAATGGTTCACAGAACTGAAACAGACATCAATATACTGGGTAAAGAGTTGTGGAAGGGGTTCTCAGATTAATACCGGAATAAGGACTATTCCACATATACCATAATAAAGCGTGCATGTATGTGGAGAAAATGAGGAAAATTAAAGCAGAAGTTGTTCAATGAAAGAACAATGTCCAGTCAAGTGCAGGACATTTGAAGTCAATGGAGACTGCTCAGGCCTCCACTTAGAGAAGTGAGAGTCTTCAGGCTGTCCTGGTGATGGATGGAACCATAGGCACATTCAACATCTGTACTGAAGAGGCAAAGGTTGAGGCCAGGAAATTGGACTACTATTAAAGTGACAGTGGACATCAGAAGAGTCACAGCAGAAGATGGGAAAGACTGAACATCGTGAGGCAAAATGCAAAAGAAAGGTGGAAGAAATCAGTTCTGCAGGACATAAATAAGCTAAAATGATGGGTCGGCCACATTTGTGTTGATGGATCTTGGGAAAGAGACACAAGCAAATAATTCAATTGGTTTGGGTAACTATAAGGTGGGAAGCTGTGAACTCAAAGAGATGAGATCAGTGATTGCTCTGGAAACATTTACTTTATCTTTGGTGGAGGAATCGTTATCCAGATGGAGGTAGAGGGAAGTTTCAAAGAGTTGGCACTCAATCTCGGCAAGACAGAGGTCAGTTTGTTAGCAAACAACAGAAACTCCCTTTGTCAGCAGGTTTGACAACAATGTCAAGGTTAGACCTGACTACATCCTCCAGAGGAACTGTTACAACAATGATGTGAGCATGCTCCATTTCACATTATTTCTATAATCCTCTGGCACATTTTCTGCCATAAACATCTTATCATTGATTATCTGTTTCAATTCTCCTTCAGAGCGCTCGTATTTACCATCCTCCAAGTAACCTGATAAATCACTTGCAACAGCTCTCTGCTCAATGAGCCTTCATACTGAGAAAGAACTCATCTGTGGCAATTTTAACATTTGCCCAAATCCCCTTCGCTACTCATCATTGAAAACCTGTATTCATTCAATCTCAGATAATAAAATGTGAGGCTGGACGAACACAGCAGGCCAAGCAGCATCTCAGGAGCACAAAAGCTGACGTTTCGGGCCTAGACCCTTCATCAGAGAGGGGGATGGGGGGAGGGAACTGGAATAAATAGGGAGAGAGGGGGAGGCGGACCGAAGATGGAGAGTAAAGAAGATAGGTGGAGAGGGTGTAGGTGGGGAGGTAGGGAGGGGATAGGTCAGTCCAGGGAAGACGGACAGGTCAAGGAGGTGGGATGAGGTTAGTAGGTAGCTGGGGGTGCGGCTTGGGGTGGGAGGAAGGGATGGGTGAGAGGAAGAACCGGTTAGGGAGGCAGAGACAGGTTGGACTGGTTTTGGGATGCAGTGGGTGGGGGGGAAGAGCTGGGCTGGTTGTGTGGTGCAGTGGGGGGAGGGGATGAACTGGGCTGGTTGAGGGATGCAGTGGGGGAAGGGGAGATTTTGAAACTGGTGAAGTCCACATTGATACCATATGGCTGCAGGGTTCCCAGGCGGAATATGAGTTGCTGTTCCTGCAACCTTCGGGTGGCATCATGGTGGCAGTGCAGGAGGCCCATGATGGACATGTCATCAAGAGAATGGGAGGGGGAGTGGAAATGGTTTGCGACTGGGAGGTGCAGTTGTTTGTTGCGAACTGAGCGGAGGTGTTCTGCAAAGCGGTCCCCAAGCCTCCGCTTGGTTTCCCCAATGTAGAGAAAGCCGCACCGGGTACAGTGGATGCAGTATACCACATTGGCAGATGTGCAGGTGAACCTCTGCTTAATGTGGAATGTCATCTTGGGGCCTGGGATGGGGGTGAGGGAGGAGGTGTGGGGACAAGTGTAGCATTTCCTGCGGTTGCAGGGGAAGGTGCCGGGTGTGGTGGGGTTGGAGGGCAGTGTGGAGCGAACAAGGGAGTCACGGAGAGAGTGGTCTCTCCGGAAAGCAGACAGGGGTGGGGATGGAAAAATGTCTTGGGTGGTGGGGTCGGATTGTAAATGGCGGAAGTGTCGGAGGATAATGCGTTGTATCCGGAGGTTGGTAGGGTGGTGTGTGAGAACGAGGGGGATCCTCTTGGGGCGGTTGTGGCGGGGGCGGGGTGTGAGGGATGTGTCGCGGGAAATGCGGGAGACGCGGTCAAGGGCGTTCTCAATCACCGTGGGGGGGAAGTTGCGGTCCTTAAAGAACTTGGACATCTGGGATGTGCGGGAGTGGAATGTCTTATCGTGGGAGCAGATGCGGCGGAGGCGGAGGAATTGGGAATAGGGGATGGAATTTTTGCAGGAGGGTGGGTGGGAGGAGGTGTATTCTAGGTAGCTGTGGGAGTCGGGACTCATATTCCGCCTGGGAACCCTGCAGCCATATGGTATCAATGTGGACTTCACCAGTTTCAAAATCTCCCCTTCCCCCACTGCATCCCTCAACCAGCCCAGTTCATCCCCTCCCCCCACTGCACCACACAACCAGCCCAGCTCTTCCCCCCCACCCACTGCATCCCAAAACCAGTCCAACCTGTCTCTGCCTCCCTAACCGGTTCTTCCTCTCACCCATCCCTTCCTCCCACCCCAAGCCGCACCCCCAGCTACCTACTAACCTCATCCCACCTCCTTGACCTGTCCGTCTTCCCTGGACTGACCTATCCCCTCCCTACCTCCCCACCTACACCCTCTCCACCTATCTTCTTTACTCTCCATCTTCGGTCCGCCTCCCCCTCTCTCCCTATTTATTCCAGTTCCCTCCCCCCATCCCCCTCTCTGATGAAGGGTCTAGGCCCGAAACGTCAGCTTTTGTGCTCCTGAGATGCTGCTTGGCCTGCTGTGTTCGTCCAGCCTCACATTTTATTATCTTGGAATCTCCAGCATCTGCAGTTCCCATTATCTCTGATTTCATTCAATCTCACCTTCTTTATAAACTTCACCATATATTGAGGACTCAAGAAAATCTAAAGTAAGAACTGCCACTTCTTCCCAATGAAAACTGAAAGAAGCATATCTCTTCTGTCATCCACTTCATTTCCATTCACACATGCAACCAACTTGATAATTCTGGAGCCTTATTAATCTGATCACCAACAAACATCCTATTCCTATTCCTTCTCACCTGTCTAATACTCACACCAACACTTCCATGACTATGGTCTGACCAAATAAGACCCTGCAGTTTCTCCTCAATGTATTCTTATTCCATCAAGCTCATTTCTTTCTGAAGACAAATTCCTCCAATGCCTCGTGATACAGCACCCTACCAAATTGCCACATATCTCGTTGACATCATCAATAATTGTTCGTTTTAAGGCTCTATGCCCTGTCTTTCAAAATGTTATCATTTCTAAAATGTTTTTCCATCGATTGCCTTCTAATCGTCCATTTACAATTTTCCTTCCTTTAATATATTATTTTGATCAAGTTATATGGAAATTCTTTTGTTGTTGACCTCTTCAGAAAAATTCTCCTCATATCAGTTAGTCTGCATTGAATTCTGTTGACATCACTGATGTTCAAGGTCACCACGTGGAGTGCGTTGGCCCTTGATATTTTTCATGACTACCTGTGATGTTTGACATCCCGCAGTCCATCTTCATCACTTGACAACTACTGTGCAATATGGATTATTCGGGTGAAATCAAACTTTGGATGAGCAAAAACTCAACTCAACACTGACAATTCTGAAGCTATCCTGTCTGGTTTCTAGCAAACTTTCACATCTTCATCCCTCATTCCAATTTTCTCCTTGGCACTTTGCTCAGATTGAACCCAATGTTTTGTTTGATCCTGCACCACACTTAAACTTCACATTTTGACTGAAATTATTTCCACCATCATCACCCAACATTCCTGCTTAAATACTTACCAAACCATCGTCACTTGCTGATTTGATAACTCATTGCACATTGGCAAACACTCCACTAATACCATTCTACCAATGCTTCTATCATCGTGTCCTGACCAACTGACATCACTGATCTGAACTTCAATGCACCAATTTCAAAATTTGTCAGTTGTTAGACACTTGAATCTGGTTTGAAGATTCTGACTTCAAATCCCATATCAGGACTAAAGCATGAACATCAAGGCTGACAAGGCTAGAGTGCAATGGTGAAGGAATGCTACACTGTTGAAAGTGTAATTAAACTTAGGTCCTGTCAATCCACTTGCGTGAATGTTAAAGATCCTATGGTACTATTTTGTAGAGTTTATAGGTGTGAGAGAAAAGATTTAAAAAGGACCTGAGGGTAACTTTTCTATTTAGAGGATGGTGCTGACTCAATGACTAAGCCTGGGGAAGTTATTTCCAGTGTTCCGGTCAATATTTCCCTTCCATCAATATCTCAAAAACAGATGATCTGGTCATTATTTTCATTGTTATTTATGGGAGCTCTCTGTGTGCATTTGGCTGTTGAATTTCCTTCAGTAGTAATTAGACTTCAAAAGTGGCTAAATATTGAGTGAACATGAAACACACTATACAAATGTAACCACTGGACCTTTCAGGTCTAGGCCCGAAACGTCAGCTTTTCTGCTCTTAAGATGCTGCTTGGCCTGCTATATTCATCAAACTCTACATTTTGTCATCTTGGATTCTCCAACATCTGCAGTTCCTTTTATCTCTGATATAAATGCATATAATTTTCTTTAACATATCAATGCCTATCTCCGAATGCTTCTGTGGCTTCTTGCAAATCTGGCACTTTTGGATGTTCCCTCACCCCTCAATTGTTTGCAGAGCCCACAGACATCTTAGCCCCAAAATACATGAATCCCTTAAATATCTGCACTTCTTTCTATTTGATCATTATTTTAATAAACAATGATTATCACCTTTGCAAAGGGCTTTTAGGGTAATATTAATTAATTAGGACAATTAAGGACAATAAAAGTGCTTCAATAACGCAGGTTTTTATGACGTATTGACAAGCAAACTAACGTCCCCAATGACCTATGGAAAGCATTTCCAATTTGCACTATTTACTATGTCTGATCACTTTTCGCAGGGTATACTCTGGAATAAGTTTCCGAATTTATTGGAATCACTTGTTAGTGTTCTAATGGGCACCGGCGTGCGCCTAAGTGGAGTACTCTTTAACTTCAGTTTCTCCATTGGCTCTAAATTCGACAACACTGCTGCATCCTTCCCGATAGATTTCCACCTCGATTTTATATCTGTTCTGCTGGACCTGTTCTTCCGGACTATACGTTTTTAGGAGAGTATTCAAATTGCGACCGAACAGTTTTCCTTTGTAATAAAAAAAATGCTACACTACACTGAACGATCAGCAAAGCAGCACCAGAGTTTGCAATGCTCCTTTCCCCGCTGCATTGGCAGCAATATTTATAGCCACGTCTCTATCACACCAGCAGCTTCAGTCCTGCTGTGCATTTTGGATGTTTCCAAGTTCATCCTGCGCTTTGAGAACATTCGCACTATTCGCGTCCTCGAAAGATCTCCCAGCCTACCGACGTCACAATAGAAGCATTATTGCGAGTGAGTTCCCCCTCCTTCTACCTTCCAGAGAAGTTCTTTGGGAGGGCAAGCCCCTGCCCCGCCCCTGCCCCGCCCCCTCCCCAACCACGAGCGAGCCATCCATCCACGCCCCTCCCCTAGTAACCCCCACCTACCCAAACAAACACAGCTCAGGAGCGCATTTCGGTTTGGATGACGCCATCAGCGGGCGAGGCCGAAGATTGCCGAAGGCGTTCGGGCGGACTCGGCAGCAGGCGACGGTTTGGCTTCGGCGTCCGTGGAAAGTGTGTTAAGTAGCGCTTGGGAGTAAAAGAGACGCGGCTGGGCTGAGATCGAGTCCCAGTACCGAGGCTGAGAACGGTCGGACAGGACCAGAAGCACATATTGTACAAGACATAAAAGTTGAAAGGTAGAGGAGAGTTGCATCTGTGGGCGCGGTCCGAGCGAGAGAGGTGAGAGGGACCCACTGGAGGGTGTCCGTGTGCCCGGGCTTGGAGTTACGGGCATCGTGAGCCGGGCAGCTGGACATTATGCTCGGAGCTGAGGGAGACTTAAGACGGCCGTCTGCGGTGAGTAGTGAAGCACCAAAAAAAATCTGCGGGACAAAATCTCGTTTTAAATTTGAAGGAGTTTAACATGAGTTTCGTGAATCGTGTGTGTGTGTGCGCGTGTGTGTTTGTGTCTGCTGTTGATTCCGCAAAGCCGCAGGTGAAGAAGCTTGGGCTCCGATCTGTCTGGAGCTCGCTGGCCGCCTGTTGAAACGGAGACTGGTGTTGTTTCTTTTTGGTGGTGTAAAGCAAGCGTCGTGAGAAACTGAAGCGCTTTTATTTTTGATGTGTGATTTCCACCGCCCCGATCCCCGAAAATCAAGCACTTCTTGTGTTTATTTCATCGGAGGTTTTGTCAAGAAAGAAAAAAAAACCCTGCTCAGAAGCAGCCCCCTATCGAAACCAGACTCCCGCCTGTTGAAAGCAAGAAAAAACGAAGCGGCGATTGGAAATTCGGCCGTAAACTTAAATTAGAAACACAAAGGGAGCCCGAAAAAAAGCACGTTCTGGTAGAAAACGGCCAGTTTTTTTTTTACCTGCTGGACTGTTCCGCCTCTCGATCTCTTTCTTCGTCTGTTTGAATGGGGTTAGGGTTGTTCCAACAAGATTAGCTATTGAAAAAGATCTCTTCAAATGTAATTTTATTTTGGATCTTGAGTTTATCTTAGCGCTGAAGGAAGTGGATTTGTCCCGTTTTGAATTCCAACCTCCTCCCCCCCCCCCCCCCCCCCATGCATTTAATAAGTGCGGTCAGGTCGTGCTTGATTTTTATTAGCATTCTGGTTTTAGACAGCGATAAATGAGCATCGTGCCTCGGGATACTATTCTTATTTATTGGGTTGAAAAGTATGCCCTTGTTTTCAAAATAATTTCCACAATGCAAGAAACTCCACATCGCCTTGATGTTGAATTGAGTTTGAGGAAGGGGATATTTAAAAATGGTGAAAGAATCTTAGCATCTGCCGGTTAGAGAAATAACAATAATTTAGTTTTCTGATTGACAATATCTGCTCATTTTTGGTAGCCTTGAATTAGAATATTACGTCTTTAAAAATATTTATTCGTCTGACAATCACATTGAGAGGTTTTTTTAATGTTTTAGGTTGTGTTTGATTTTATGTTTCCAAAGTACTTACACTCGTGTCTTGGTTTAATTTTTCATTAGAATTTGTAATAACCTACGCTTGGAAGCTGAGGAATATCTTTGAAATTTCCTTCTTAGGTCGCGAAATGATCAGTCCCATTTATTTGATTTTAAATTTTAGGTTTCTTTTGGACTTGGTTTTCTGTTTTGCTTCTCGGGAATTGTGTACATGTTTCAAATGGTGGCGTCGCCCCCCGCCCCTCTGCGTAGGACACCCCAGAGGTTGTGATGTGAGTTGAGCTTGATAGACAAGATTGTGTAGTTAGGATCAATATATTTGATCGGATGGAGACGCTCCTTACTCGGACACTTGATACTCTCCAAAAGCTCAGCGTGTAATTTTATCCCGGCGTCCAAAGGTTAATTCAGATTTTTTTGTAAAGGGCGATTTACGGCGTATTGGTGCGTTTGTAAATGTGACTTTTTTCAAATTGAAATGATATCCGGTTACACTTTTTTTGGAATTTAACGTCATCCAATTTAAGTATTGGGGATTTTGACGTGTTTTATAATTCACACGCAGTCATTGTTGAAGATCGTGAAGAAAGGTAAACATGAAAGCCTTGAGAGTTTTCCATGCAGCCAAGCAGTCAGAGGTGCCTGGCTGCGTTGTGCAGCAACATTGTGTGAATTCTGACCTAGGTTTGCGTGCAAATGATCAACTGGTTCACATCAGAAATGCTTGCAGTCTTGTTTGGATGACATCCATCCACAGATGCTACAATGCCCCGTTTTGGTATTTACCGGAAAAATAAACTAAGGTTTCTGAACTTTAAAAATCCTTCGTTACTATACAAGATTTGCCGACACAATACGTGCTAGAACATTGAATAGATAGAGGCATACACGTAGTGCTGCGCAATGTAATTATACTGAAATTCTTTTATGTAGTAAATTCAGTTTTCCTCATATTAGAAATTTTATCCAGTACCAGTAAATTATTTTGGAGCCTTAAAAGTTGTTTTTGGAAGTATGTTTTTCTATATTCCATCTTTGACATAGGAGCCATCTTGTTCTGGACTCATCACAATTATATTTTGACTTGTATCAAGCCTACCAAGCGCAGAGATTGATTGATTGATTCTTATTGAATCAAATGACTTCATCGTTCTTCCTGAATTTTTGGTGTACTTTTTTTCTTTTTGTGTTTTATTTAGATTTTTGTGGGCTTTTGTTTTGATAAAATTGCAATTACTGCCTCTGACACATTCACAGTTAGTTGTACAAAGTTATCAAGTTGCTCTTTTATCAGGGTGTTTGCAAATAGGATGTTTTTTGGCTAAAGTAAGAGGAATTCATCATAATAATGCCTTTAGTTCAGGAATGTGAATGCAGATTTACAAATTCTATTCATTTCCCACCCACCTAAAAACAAAATGGTTCGAGTCTGCTTTTCCAACGCTTGGAGGTTTGTAAAATGTAAGCTATGTATGAAAGTTCAACATATTAAAATTCTGACAATGCAGAGCTGTTAAAACTTGTGAAGATTATTGCATAAATAATGTAATTTTAGATTTTTAAACTTTCCCACTTGATGTTGTATTTTTTAGTAGTTAAAATAACTTGTGAAGAACAGCATACTTACGCACCGTGAATCATTTTGCACTAGCATATCGCTTAAACTCCTGGGATTTGGAAACATTTCAATACAAAATACCTCAAAGTGAGCTACTTTCTAGACTGGATGAGCTGAGAGATAAGCACCTTGTCATAATTAGAGTCTTTTTTGTTTATTTATTGTTATTTGGGACCTAGTTTGTTTATTTCTAATCTGATATATATGTATAAATTAGTTGCCTGATATGTACCAAAGGTTTAATGCTTTTCAGGATTTTTTTCTCTAGTTTAAAGGTCAGTTGCTATGAAGTAGCTGTTAAGAGTTAAACATTGGGATGATTAAAGCCATTGACTTTGGCCTGAGTCTTACTGACTCAAACCCGAGTGACCAATTCTTCTTCCACATCCCTGGCCTTAGGTTGAACCAAGTAGCTAGCAACTTATTTCACCTTGAGCTGAGTTTCTGGCCCTAAATGTTTCCATCTTACAGACAATTACATAAGAACAAAGGGAAAAGAAACTTTACCGTCTCTACTTCAGCTCATCTGCTCCCAAAAGCCTCATCTACATGTTTGCCACCTCCAGAGTAAACTGGTTAAATGCTTTCTTGGTTCACCTGCCATCCTTAATTTTCTATAAACTTCAATTTGTCCTAAACTTTGCTGTTTTTATTTTTGTCAAAATAAACAAATTTTACAACATAGGCTAGGTGAGCAGTTGTTTAAAACTTCAGTTTTCTGCATTTGTTTGTGAAACAACACAAAATGTTAGCATCCTTGAATTCAGAATTGTCATGGTACATTTAATCTATTCAAAATATCCTAAACTGCGCAAGACCCATTTGACAATCAACCTGTGTTGTTCATTTACAATGGTTTGCAGTTCCCAAATGCATAAAATATAAATTCTCATCCTTGTTTTTACATCACCTTTCTTATCTCTGTAATCTCTCACCTAAAAAGACTCTGATAAGCCTGAGTTCCTCCAACTTCTGTGGATCCTTTATTTTTCTTTCGTCCTTTTTAAAGGAGCAGTTATGCCCAGAGAGAAAAGATTTGTTTTGTGGGCAATGCATGTCCCCACCATATGAATTTATTTATTTTTGTTCATTTGTTCAGGGGATGTGGTGTCAGGCGGATGAGAGTGAACCACATTGTTTTGGGGCTGGAGTCGCATATAGACCAGACCGAGCAGGAATGGCAAATTTCCATTCCTAAAGGACATTAATGAGCCAGCAAGATTTTTAAACTGGTTCTTCAAGAGTTTGATGGCATACTTTCACATGTTTGCTATTAGGCGAGTTTTTTTTCTATTTTACTGAATCCAAATTCCCCTGATTGCCATGGAGATTCAAATCCATGTCTTCAGGGCATCAGCCTAAGATGCTGGATTAGTAGTCATGACATTTTCGCGACACCACCACTTCTCCATTGAATTAATTCCAAGCATCTGAAAATTCCATAGGATCAAAGCTGATCTGACTCATCTAGATTTGCTGAGGACCACATCCATGCCACATCCCAGTTTGGAACATAAAGGCATTCTTTCTGAATTGATTTACAAACTTCAGTGTCCTGGTTATGTGAATTTTTGCCTTTGAGACAGGCAGAATAAGCAAAGAGTGCTGGTGGTGAACAATATTGACACTTCTGACTTTCTGGAGTCTGAATCTTGTTCTGTTTGTATTGTGGACAAATTCTGATTATTTAATTCTCAAAACACTTTGAAGGGAAATACTTCCACTTTCTTCAGTTGCAGCTGCATTTGCACAGGAGTAAAGGAAGGATGCAGGTCTGAGGGATGTGTGTGTTTTTGAAAGGAAAGCCACCTTCCTTTGACTCCAGCACCTATGCAGGCTTTTCATTGTTGAAGCTGCTAAGCCAGCTCAGCTCTCTTGGTGGAATCCTACAGTCTTCTGATGATGGTTTGCAACTGAGTGAGGTAAGGTCATCCACTGCCGCCATCTTTCTCTGCCAATCTGAACCGTTCGCTTGACAGCAAAAATGCCACGACACTGGACTTGACAATGAAACCAATAACCTAAAGATGGCTGGTTTACCTTGAATATTATCTAACACATCTTTGAGATGAATCATTTGAATCATATATCAACTGTGTAGTCCATGCCCAACAAAATGGCCTGATTTACATTAATGTATAGTTTGTGGAGATATAACCAAGGATTCAGTCTGGTGCATGACAAAGTTGTATTCAGGTCAGGCTGTACTCTAGATTTTGGACCTTTGGTTAAATGAAGGGTTAAGTTCTAGTTAAGCAGAACCTTTCGTTTCTGAAATGTTAACTCACGCGTTAACAGCAATGTTAACATGCTGTTTAACCTGTTGAAAATTTCAAGAATTTTCTGTTTTAATTTGACATTTCCGGTATCTGGGGTATTTTGCTTTCATATAACTGTCTGTGTGGTGTGGTAATGTTATATCAAATGTGTAATTAATGACTAATTTCCATAATGAGAAGTAATAGATGATAGAGTTTTCTGTGCACATTGTCCACTAGACTTGGAAACCTTGATAGAATTAGATAAAGTGGGTGCTTGATAAAGAATGAGTTAGGATTGATATGTCATTATTGTATTAAAATGTTAGTATCATTTAAATGATTTCCTGTACATACAGGCTTCTCTGCTATAAATTTGGACTTCAGATACTAAGTCATCTACCAGTGATAACAATTGAGTGCCCTGAATTTAGAGAGTCAAATTCGAATATTTGTGCATTTATATTCCATACCACAACAAAGTACAGTTTAAAGTAACCCTAGCTGCTATATGAAACAGCGAAGAAATTCCTATGTTATGCACTGGTTTTGCTTGGTTCCGTTTTCTCCTTGTCTTCTTTCAAAATTGACTGCTGGTAATCGTACACAAAGGAAATCCAAGATAGAAATGCAGATCTTCCTCCTGTGAAGACTGCTTGCCTTATCTGTATGGTATTTGGTTTATAACTTGGAATTTAAAAAACAAGAAAGGCAGATGAAATCGGTCTGGCATACCTTTCACTGAACATCACTGCAATTTATTTCCGGAGAAACATTTGATGCTAAACTGTTTTCTTGTAATTTCCTCTCATTAGTTATTTCATAGTGAGATTTGTGATCAATGATATGTATCTATATACACATACATATATTGATTTGAAAAATTATCATTAGATTAAATGGTATCACATGGAACACACTACTCTGCTGTTATTCCAAGACTTGATTAGGTTTTACCTAAAATAAAACTATGTATATAGTCAAAGAAGAGGACTGTAATTGACAATATTGGAAATATGTTGTCAGGGAATTTGTAGTTGTAATGATGGTAGAACTGTCATCATTTGCTATCAATATTGTCTAAAACTGACAAATGCCTTCTGAAATCTGCACGTATACTCTGAAACACTTTAAATATTGCTGTCAGTCATGCATTTTTCCTCCACATGGTGTGCTGTTGCAGCCTTCAAAGATGAAATGTGCTAATAATCAATGAAGTGAAATGAAATTTTTTTTAATGAAATGTTCTTGTTGCAAAATCCATGGTAAGAGTTCAGCCTTCTTGAATGACGTACAATTGTATTTAATTGCATATTGGATAATAATGATAGCTGAATAACTTCTTCTTACACAGAAAAAATAATTTTAAAAGTCTGGATTATTATTCCCCCTATTCCATTTCCCAAGATTCCATAGATTTAAAACAAATTGATGTTTCAGCTTCAACCTTTTTCAGTGTTTCTATTCATTGGATGTGGCTGTTACTTGCTTGGCCAGTATTTATTGCCATCACGAATCACTCAGACAGTAGTCAGAAGTCACCAGATTGCTGTGGATTTGGAGTTGTGTAGGCCAAATGAAGTAAGGATGGTCCATTTCCCTCCCTAAAGAACAATTGTCAACTAATGGATTTTTAACAAAATTAGTGGTGGTTACACAGTTGCCATTAGACTTGGTGTTTTATTCCTTGATTTTTATTGATTCAAATGTCGCCATCTGTCACAATGGATTTGAATGCATGTCCCTGGAACATTAGCCTGGGTTTCTAGATTACAAGACCAATGACATTATAACTAGGCACCCCTCTCCTGAGTATGGATCTGCCTATCTTTATTTCACTTTATTTCTTTATTTAAAATGATTAAAAACCAATGTTTTTTTTAAATTTCATGCCTTGCTGTCTGTAAGAATTCTTCCCTCTGATTGGCTCTTCTACCTGTTTGATGACATCACAGTTTCTGGATGTCAGCTCCTACTGACAGAAGATGATGCCAGAATGCAACTGTTATCATAATGGGTGAAATTGACTGACTGCATAAACCCCGCTAAATCATTGTGGATCGTTTTCTTTGAGGTCATCCTTAAACACTGTGTCTTCGCCACTGCTTGCAGACTCTGGGCTGTGTCACATCAATATAATGCAATATTTTCAGCTATCCTGAGCTGTGAAAATTAAATTTTCAATGATTTTGCCTTTGTATGTACAAAAAGTCTCCTGAGAGAGCTCTAAGGACAAGAACAAGCCTGACTGACTTACTGGCCACTTGACTCTAAAACATGTGATGTTTATAAGTGGTTTGCATTTTCTAATTAAATCAGTAAGGAATAAACAAAATTGTCCTTTTTAAATAGGAAGGTAAATAAATAAATCATGAAGATGTACAGTAAATACTGGCAGTGTCTATAGACAGTTTATTTTTATTCATTCAGTGAATGTTAACATCACTGGCTAAGTCAGCATTTACTACCCAATCCTAATGGCTCAAAGGGCAGTTAAGTGTGAACCACATTCCTGTGTACACTTCACCTGTAGCCAAAATCAGGTAAGAATGGCAGACTTCATTCCCATTACTGAACCCATGTCTCTTTGCAATAATTGACAATGATTTCATGGTCACTATTGACAAGCTTTTCATTCCATATTTCTGTTTTAAAATTGAATTCAGTTTTCATTCTCTATCACTATGGGAATTGAACCCATCTCCCCAGAGGTTTACCTGGAGAGCAGTTAATAAAGCTTACACTACCCTTGACATTATTAGTCGGGGCATGGAATACAGGAGTAGTGTTGATTATGCTTTGGACATTTTGATCAGTTTATGCTTTAAAAACACTTTACTCAAGCATTTTTGTTTGTTAGGTGGACAGAGGGACGCACAATTTACTTTGTGATTCAAATCAATTTTAGTGACAAAATATTACATATTAAAAACACCATGTGGACATTTCCCCAAATTCCCACAATATTTACTTCTATTTAAGTCTATGTATCTGAGAAAAGACAATACCCACAATGATCCTTGTCTTTGAGGTGAGCCGTAGGAATCCCCATGCTCTCCAGAGTAGGGCTGGCTTGTCCATAGAATCGTAGACTCACAGTATAGAAGCAGGGCATTTGGCCCATCGAGTTCACAACGACCATTGAAGAACATTCCACCAAAACCCATCCCATCCCTGTATCTCGACATAGCTAATCACTTATCCTACACATCGCTGGACACTATGGGGCAATTTTGCATGGCAAATCCACCTAACCTGCACATCTCTGGACACAAAGGTTGGGTTGCTGCATGGTCTTCCACCATGAGTTTTGCTGTGAATATTCATTGAGTGGTGATGGCTTCAAGGTGTGTCTTTTTATTCCCCCTTGCCCTGGACCTTCACACATGTTTGATAGCCTTTGTCTAGTGGGGCCGTGAGTGGGGTTCAAAGCATCCAGTGGGGTGATGCCAGTCTGCCATTTCAAACAACGTCACAATGCCACCACCAAACACATAAGCCCCACCTTATTGTCTGCATTTCGTAGGGATCATTTCTTCAAGCACACCCTAGTCCATTCAATGACCACCAACAAGACCCATCCACCCCCTTCCCAACACCTGCCCCTTCCCCTCCTCTGTGCTCACCATCCAAGGGCCTAAACAGTCTTTCCAGGTGAAGCAGCATTTCGCCTGTACCCTTTCCAATCCTGTGTTCGATGAACCCATTATGGCCTACTTTACATTGGAAAACCCAAATGCAGACTGGGTGACCACTTCACAAAACACATTTTGTCTGTGCACAAGCATGACTCCA
The DNA here is from genome assembly GCF_030684315.1 of Stegostoma tigrinum. Classification (NCBI taxonomy): domain Eukaryota; kingdom Metazoa; phylum Chordata; class Chondrichthyes; order Orectolobiformes; family Stegostomatidae; genus Stegostoma; species Stegostoma tigrinum. The sequence goes on along the minus strand of NC_081361.1, from coordinate 77,729,959 downwards.
GCCTTCCCATAGCTGGTCATTTAAACGGCATCTTGCTTGCATGCCCACTTGTCTGTCCTGAGCACACTGCAGTGCTCCACTGAATCACAGTGCAAACTTGTGGAGTAACATCTCATCTTCAAAGTCGGCAGTTTACAACCTTCTGGGCTCAATATTGAGTTCAACACCTTCAAATTATAAATCCATTCCTTCCCTTTCTTTTAGCTTTGCTTGTTAAATTCTCTGTCTCACACCTGTCTTTCAAGCCTGGCGGTTAGACACACCATTGTTCTGCCATTCTCACATTCCGATCATTTAGTCTGAACTATCAACAATCTTTCTCCTGCAGCACTCCAAGCTCCACCCCCTCCTCAGCTATTGCATAAATGTGGCCCCTCCACACTTCACTTCAGCTTTGATGAAGAGTCATCTAAATTCAGAACTATCCAGCTTTCAGGACAACATTGGCGACAACACCACACAGTCTTGCCATGGCAACATCTGCAAGACATATCACATCATAGAAATGGATACTACCATCACATGTGGGAATACCACCCATCCTGTGCATGGTAGATATTCATGTGACTCTGCCAATGTTACCCATCTCGTATGCTGCAGGCAAAGGTACCTACGGCATAGCATATTAGTGAAACCATGCACATGCTACGACAACAGATGAAGGGACCCTGCGCAACAAGTACCAGACAGGAGTTTCCATCCCAGTTGGGGAACACTTCAGCAGTTAAGGCCATTTGGCCTTGCACCTTCAGGTAAATGTGGGCTCCAGTGTGGGCTTCGGGGTGCATGACAATGCAGAGTTGTCGAGCGGAGGCAGATAGTCATGTTCAGAACCCGTGATGGCGGCCTCAACTATGATCTTGAGTTCATGTTGCACACTTACACATGCGCACGTACACACGCAGTCTTTCATGCAAACACGCACATCCGCTCATACTCACATACACATGCATACTCTGTTACACACACATACTCCCTCACTCACGCACACTCAGTCTCAAACACACAAATACATCAGTGAATACACACTCACTCTCTTGCTGTCTCTCACACACGCACACACATGTATAACCTTTGGAGTGAATTTGCGTTTGCAGGTTTGTATTTGTAGATACGTTCTATTTATTCAAAAAGCACACAATTTGTCGATGCAGTCAGTCAATGGGGCATTTTATAAGTTCCTGCTTTGGAAATAAAACCAGTCTGACTCCACATTGAAACACAGACAGATTCTAAACAAGGCCCCTCACCTTAAATGCATTGACTGACCTGAGATGTCACCTATTGTATACATTGATAAAACCTTTAGTTATCTTGGGGCAGTGACTCAAAAGAAATTCTGCCATTTGCATTTTAATCAGTCAGAACCTGCATCTCCTTTCTAACTGATTAAAGATTTAACAAGAGGGAGTCAGCCAACCATTTTAGGTTTATTCAATTCATTTATCTCAGTTGTATGCTCTTTTGATCTTTTACTTATAAATTTTGTGTCTTGATGCCTGTCTCACCACACCTGATGAAGGAGCGACTCTCCAAAAGCTAGTGTTTTAAATAAACCTGTTGGACTATAATCTGGTGTCGTGTGATTTTTGGCCTTGTTCAACCAGTTCAGCACTGGGTCCTCCACGCTGTAAACATAAAACGTTAACTTGCTCTCTCTCTATGGATGCTGTCTGACTTGCTGTGATCTCCAGCATTTTTGTTTTCAATACTTCATTGTTGCTATGCTAGGGAGGTGTAAAGCACACATTCCTAGGTACTGGCTGTAAGTCAAGGTGGCAGCAAGCCTGTTTTTCAGCCTGTTGTAACTGCTTTTCCCTAAATCTTTATAATCTCTTTGACTTTGGTTTCCACTGTTTTCTGTAGTTAGTAGCTGCTAACAGCCGTTTAATTTACTTTGGCCATTTTCTGTTAGATTTGTCTCCAGCCGTGCGAGAATTTGGAGTATCCAATTTTGGGCCCATTGTCACTTGACCACAACAGGGAGGTGATGTTGAACTTCTCCAAAATACTTATTAGACTTCACTTGGGGTTTTGTGCATCCTTTCAGTCACCACATTCTGAAACAGGCCAGAGTGCATTGGAGAGGAAGGCAGTAGTGATTTACAAGACTGGCTCTATGGATGAGGAACTGTAGTTATGAGAATACGTTGAAGAAGTTGAGACTTCTGTTTGCCTACTTCAAGAGCCACTGAGTTCATGATGGGCAAAATGGCCTCCTTTTTCACTATAAAATTTCCATGATTCTGTGACAGAAAAGACGAAATGACAGCAGAGCCAAAGGGTTTAGCAAGAAAAGAAAAAAAGCTGTGCCTATCTACAATTTTAGCATGTGATTTCCATGCTAGTTTTATTTTCTCCTGTTTGCATAGTTCAATTTTTTTTCATTTTTTTTACTTTCTGACATTAGCATGTGGCTGTTGTAAGCATGACTTTTGTTTCTTTGTTTCTTTCTCTTATCACCATTCTTTGTCACTGCACAGCTAATTCTTCTGCCATTTAATCTGTCATGTCTTTCCTGGCCCCATCACAGACTTACACTTTTTGCCTTTCTCTCATCCTGGCCTTGCTTAAAACCCAGAATATTTTTTAAATTTCCCAGATAAACAGTAATTGAAACAATGATTGTGTTTCTGTTTCCACAGATGCTGTCAGATCTGCCAAGTATTTCCAGAACTTTCTGCTTTTATTTCAGACCCCCAGCATCCTTCGTACTCAACCTTGCAAGTTATGCACCTGATTAAGTACTTAACGTAGGAACATAGGATGTTTATCGCCTCATCATAGCCTGCTTTCCCTCCTATCTTTTTTTGCCATGTTACACTCTGTGCCTTCTTGCAGATCATTTATATAGGTTGTAAATAGTTGAGGCCAAGAACTGAACCCTGTGACATCACGCTCATTACAGTTCACCATCCAGAGAAGGACCAGTTTAGCCCAACCCTCTGCTTTCTGTCATTTAGCTAATCCTCTATCTATTAATTGTACTATGCCCCTAACCCCCTGGGATCTAATCTCCTGGACCAGTCCATTATGTGGCACCTTGTCAAGTGCCTTCTTGAAATCTAGATATACCACATCCATCTATGTTCAAGGCCAGTTAGAGATGACTAAAAAATGCTGCTTTGTCAGCGATGCCCACATACCGTGAAAGAATAAGAAATTCTCAGATGAACAGAAAACCTATTCTGAAACCCATTAGCACTTGAAATTCAGTGAAACATTCATGACCATAGCCGTCGAATCAATAGACTGCTTTCTGGAAGGAAACAGCAAAAGATTCCAAAGAAGAGTCATACTTAGTTTGAAGGGCCAATACTATTTCTCCTTCCACAAAAATCATCAAATCTGTTTTTTTTTAATTTTACTTTTCCAGCATACTTGGTATATTTAAATTTAAGAATAGAAGGTACTCATTTTGATGTGTAAAAACTGTACAATGTAGCGGAACACAAGGATAGTTTCCTAAAATTAGAATGCCATTTTGAATCACTTTAGAAGGGCCAACATTGGAACGTTTCCACTTTATGACAGAGCTTTTTCCGCTGAGCAGTGCTGCAATGCACATGAACAAATGCACAAGGCTGGTTGATGTAACTTCGTTTTAAGGATTGTTGTGGACCAGACCACACCCGTCAGAGTATAAAGTGTGAAGCTGGATGAACACAGCAGGCCAAGCAGCTTCTCAGGAGCACAAAAGCTGACGTTTCGGGCCTAGACCCTTAAACGTCATCTTTTATGCTCCTGAGATGCTGCTTGGCCTGCTGTGTTCATCCAGCTTCACACTTTATTATCTTGGATTCTCCAGCATCTGCAGTTCCCAATATCCCCGTCAGAGTGTATTGAGCAGATAGCCTACATAGGACATAGAAAAGTACGGTACAGTACAGGCCCTTTGGCCCACAATGTTGTGCCGTGGAATAATCCTAATCCAAAAATAAAATAACCTAACCTACATTCCCCTCAATTCACTGCTGTCCATGTGCATGTCCAGCAGTCGCTTAAATGTCACTAATGACTCCGCTTCCATGACTACAACTGGTAAACTATTCCATGCGCTCACAACTCTCTGGGTGAAGAACCTCCTTCTGTCTCCTCTATACCTTCCTCCTAACACCGTAAAACTATGACCCCTTGTGGTAGTCAATCCTGCCCTGGGAAAAAGTCTCTGGCTAGTTACAGCGTAACTTTTTTTTATTTTACAGGTAATTGTAAGGTGGTGCATTCCAGATGCAGTTCGATTGGTCAAAGTGCTTGATTTTAAGCAAAATGCACATTATTTTTTCACAACAATTAAAATACTAAATGAAAAGAAAAGAATTAGCTTCACTCTAGCTCTATTGACATGCTTAACAAAATAATATCCAACTACTCTTAATTAACTATTCCAGTATAGTAACATCCCATAAATGCACTCTCGGCAAGGGCAAATTCAGTAAAATAGATTGTCTCATATGCAATTCTAGCAGCCGGAAGAGAACCCCAGCTTTTAACTATAGCAGAGAGAGGAGTAAGAGCTTCTACATCCAGCTTCAAGGTCCCAGCAACTGTTGCTGAAAGTTAAAACTAAGAATTTTGGTTCTGTGGGATTTTGACCTTATTCATTCAGGTTGCTTCTATTGTTCCAACTTCTTAAAAAAAACCCCAAGGTCTCACAAGCTGTTAATTGATTTTGAGCAGACCACTTGGCATCTCTGTCTCAAATCTTTCTTCATTAAAAAAGCAGGATAAAATGCACCCATTAAAGCCACAATATCATCACACCTTCCCCCTTAAAAAGAATTGTCATATGCAAAGATGGCTTCATTTTTAAAAAACTTTAGTCTTATCTATTAGTACACTACAATAAATATACATTACAGTGACTCTCTGCATGCAAACACTGACTACGACAGACCGTTTCAGTCCTTTTTTTACCCTGCCACTGAATGTCTTTGTTCATCAAAATTGCAACAACAATTACATTCTCATGTCCTGTCACAAGTTTGTAATTTTCAATTGATCGGCTGCAATAATAAGCTCTATCTAAACGGTCTGAATTTTTATCCTTAAATTTTCCCAAAAGCGGTTATGATCAGTAAGTGCAATTGTCTCAGACCCATTTACTAACGCTATAAATTTTGAAATATTTCAAAGCCAACACCATACCCTCACCCCATCCCCCTCTCTGATGAAGGGTCTAGGCCTGAAACGTCAGCTTTTGTGCTCCTGAGATGCTGCTTGGCCTGCTGTGTTCATCCAGCCTCACATTTTGTTACCAAACTCAAGGTTTCTTTTTAAGTTGTGAAATATTTCTGTTGATGATTATTCAGTTTTCTAGAAAAGTACCCACCAGGCTTTTTTGTCTTTTCATTGCTGTACTCTTGCAAGAAGGCATTGACACCCACATCACTTGCATCAATAGCCACTTTGAATGGCTTTGCATAATTAGGTGTGGCTAAAACTGGGGCAGTGGTTAACACAACATTCAGGCTGTCAAATGCCTTCTGATATTTGTCCGTCCACGGAAATTTTCTGCATTTTTTTTCAGTCAGTGGAGCAACCACATGTTAAAATTCAGTAAGAACATACGATTAAAAAACACTCAGGAATTGCGGTGCTTCCCTCTTCGTTGATGGTATGGGGAAACTCCCCATTAACCTTTGTTTTCATAGCCAGTGGGGCCATCGGTTCATGTCCACTGGCATGGCCCAGGAACCTAACTTGGGCTTTTGTGATCTCATTCTTAGCCACGTTTATTACTATGCCCATCTCCCATAGTTGATCAATCAATTCCAATGGATGCAGCAAATGTCCCTTCCACATGTGACTAAAAATCAGCAGGTCATCGATGTTCACCACACAATTGTTTAATCCAGAAATGACTTTATTGGTTAGCGCCTGAAATGTGGCTGATACATTTTTCATACCAAATGGCATGACTTTAAATTGGTACAGTCAATTTGGCATCACAAAAGCCAAAATTTCCTTCGCTGTTTCGGATAAAGGCACTTGCCAGTATCCTCTGAGTAAGTCCAACTTAGATATAAAAGTTGCTTGTCATATCCTCTCAATGTAGTCTTTCAAGCATGGAATAAGCTATGAATCAAATTTTGGAACTGCACTGACTTTTTGTGATAGTCCAAACATAATCGTTGAGTTCTGTGATAATGGGAACTGCAGATGCTGGAGAATCCAAGATAATAAAATGTGAGGCTGGATGAACACAGCAGGCCCAGCAGCATCTCAGGAGCACAAAAGCTGACGTTTCGGGCCTAGACCCTTCAACAGAGAGGGGGATAGGATGAGGGAACTGGAATAAATAGGGAGAGAGGGGGAGGCGGACCAAAGATGGATAGAGGAGAAGATAGGTGGAGAGGAGAGTATAGGTAGGGAGGGGATAGGTCAGTCCAGGGAAGACGGACAGGTCAAGGAGGTGGGATGAGGTTAGTAGGTAGGAGATGGAGGTGCGGCTTGGGGTGGGAGGAAGCGATGGGTGAGAGGAAGAACAGGTTAGGGAGGCAGAGACAGGTTGGACTGGTTTTGGGATGCAGTGGGTGGAGGGGAAGAGCTGGGCTGGTTGTGTGGTGCAGTCTGGGGAGGGGACGAACTGGGCTGGTTTTGGGTTGCGGTGGAGGAAGGGGAGATTTTGAAGCTGGTGAAGTCCACGTTGATACCATTGGGCTGCAGGGTTCCCAGGCGGAATATGAGTTGCTGTTCCTGCAACCTTTGGGTGGCATCATTGTGGCAGTGCAGGAGGCCCATGATGGACATGTCATCTAAAGAATGGGAGGGGGAGTGGAAATGGTTTGCGATAGGGAGGTGCAGTTGTTTATTGCGAAGCGAGCGGAGGTGTTCTGCAGAGCGGTCCCCAAGCCTCCGCTTGGCTTCCCCAATGTAGAGGAATTCTGTCAGGTTTTGGCATTATTACTGTTGGTGAGCTCCATTTGCTTCAACTCACTTCAGTTATATTGTCTTTGAGTATTCGTGCAATCTCTTTTTAAACCTGTGCCAACTTCAGAGGGTTAAGTCAAGAAGGATGTTGCTTAATTCAAACAGCATTAGTACTTCCCAACTTACACTCACATATCTCCCCATGTGATTATAATAACTTTCAGGTCATTTCAGTTTTCCTTTGGAAGGCAGCTGAATAATTTATTACAATTTTTGAGAACTTCTTCAAAGTCCAATTTAATTTGAGGAATATCCAGTCATCCACAGTCATCTGAACTTGGTTCTTCACTCTGTGTTATAACCAGTAATACATTCTTCTTTTGTTTTCATTCCCTATCAATATACCTTTTGACCATATTCACAACACATTGAGATTTCTATAAATCTAGCATTTTCATCAAATAGTTCACCTCACTCAATGTCCTTTTGATTTGATAAGGTCCACTGAACCTTGCCTTTAAAGGTTCACCCATGACTAGGAATAACACTAACACTTTATCTCTAGATAAAAACACTTTATCTAGCAAAATTGCAAATTTATGATTTCTTGTCTGCTTCCTGTTTCATCACATGCTGTGCTAATTTCAAATGCTGTCTAGTCAGCTTAGCCAATCTATTTAATCTTTCCCTAAAATTTGACATAGCCCAAGTATGTGGCCTCTGAACTCTGACTCATCAACTTCTCCTTAATAAACAAACAGAGCAAAGAAACCTACAGCACAGGAACAGGCCCTTCGGCCCTCCAAGCCTTCGCTGATCAAGATCCTCTGTCGAAGCTGTCATCTATTTTCTAACAGTCTGTGTCCATTTGCTCCCTGCCCATCCATGTACCTGCCCAAATATATTTAAAGACGCTAACGTGTCCGCGTCTACCACCTCCACTGGCAATGCGTTCCAGGCACCCACCACCCTCTGTGTAAAGAACTTTCCACGCATATCTCCCTTAAACTTTCCTACTCTCACTTTGAACTCATGACCCCTAGTAATTGAGTCCCCCACTCTGGGGGGAAAAAGCTTTTTGCTATCCACCCTGTTTATACCCCTCATGATTTTGTAGACCTCAATCAGGTCCCCCCCTCAATCTCTGTCTTTCTAATGAAAATAATCCTAATCTACTCAACCTCTCTTCATAGCTAGCACCCTCCATACCAGGCAAAATCCTGGTGAACCTCCTCTGCACCCTCTCCAAAGCATCCACATCCTTTTGGTAATATGGCGACCAGAACTGTAGACAGTACTCCAAATGTGGCCAAACCAAAGTCCTATACAACTGCAACATGACCTGCCAACTCTTGTACTCAATACTCGGCCCAATGAAGGAAAGCATGTCATATGCCTTTTTGACCACCCTATTGACCTGCGTTGCCACCTTCAGGGAACAATGGACCTGAATTTCAGTGCTCCTCTCACCTCATGTCCAAAAAACTAATTAAAATGGACCGAATGTAGTTCTTTCATTGGGTGCATCCTTAATTGCAAAAAGTACAGTAGAATTCCTTTATCTCAATCTTCTGGATTGTCTTGACTATAAGCCCTCAACATGGTCATTAAAGTTAGATGCCACAGTTCTAATGCTCCCTGCAATTCTGAATGGAATGTAGTGGATTTGAATTCTTTTATTCCTATCAATCCATTAGGGCTCTTATGAAATGTTCCTCAGATGGGAGAGTGCATATTAAGGGTGCAGGTTTTATCATTGCCTGAGGTTTTCCAATTACCTGATGTATATGTCTGGCAAAATGCAACCACATCCTTATGCAGTCCAGGCCAAAAAAATATGATTTTGTATTTTGGCTTGAGTTTTCTTTCCGCCCAAGTGACCTCCCAGTGATAAATCACGTGCTACCTACAACACCTCCTTTCTGTAACCCACTAATAATACAACTTGAGTAACTTTGCCCATTTTTCAACTGCCTGAATATATGATGGTCTCCATTTCCTTATCAAGACTTTGTTTTTAAGATAGTAACATTCTGGGATACACTCAGAATCTTCATATCCTTTTTGATACAACTGTTTTAGTTGTTTATATTTCTGTTGTATTCCAGCTAATTTCGATGAATTAAAAATGTCCACTTTGTCCTCTACCAGTTCTTATTTTTTTTCAACTATTTGATCATAGTTTCTGACAATTGAACTTCAACTTCCTTATTCTTTAATTTCTCCTTCAGTTTCCACCTGTGACTTTGTGACCTTGTTACACATAGTCAGAAAAATCCAAGGATATACTTCCTGTCATACATCAGTTGCCTGATTTTTCCTCGAGCTTTTCAACCACTGTAGACATCACATGTGATCCAGCTATATCATTACCAAAGGTAAACTGTATGTCAGGAACCAGGAATTTCTCAATTACTCCTTCCATCATTTCACCACCTTTCACTGTTCTCTCACCTACTTTACGTAATGGAACACTGCACTTCTCACCCTGAATTCCGCATGTTACCATTTTTTCTACAGTGCTTTCTTTAAACATCAACACTGTGACTTCAAGTGGTCTACTTTATTACAGTGAAAACACCTGAGCTTATTTTTACTTCTGTTTCCCTAACATGGTTTCCTTTTAAACCTTTACTAGCAAACTTTACTATCTTAAATAAGAGCTCCTTTTCCCTTGCCACCTGAGGATTTCCCTTATTTTTCCCAATTTCTATCCTCACAAAATGAGATTGATGTTGTAAACCAAACTTTGATTTAGGAACCAACTCATAAATCATCTGCCTTTTCCCTGCCAGTCTTGTTCTCTGCTCTTCCACATGAGTCCTCACTAATTCAGCAAATGAATTTTTGAACTCCTTCAAAATAATCATCTAAGAGCGTCATATGTGCCATCTATTTTCTTTGCCCTTCTCCACCTACCAAAATTACTTTTTTTGATTCTTACGAGCTCTATGTAGTTTGACCAGGTTCCCTCCTTAGATCCCTAATATGTTGTTTGTAGGTTTCTCGTACTAGCTTGTATGCACTTAAGACGGCTTTTTTCACCTCATCATAGTCTCCGGATACCTCCCCTGATCGTGATGCAGATACACTCACTGCTCTACCTGCCAACTTTGTTTGAAATAGCAATACCCACATGGTCGCCACTATTTCATTTGTGTGACCACTTCTTCAAATGAAGTGAAAAAGCCTTCTTCATCCTTCTCACTCAACTTTGGCAATGCTTGGACATATTTAAATAGATCCCCACCAGGCCTTTGGCTGTGGTGGAATTGTTTTCCATCACTGCCCTCATCACTACTCCTACGTTTCACCTCTCCGTCTGCCATTTTAAGTCCACTTCTGAGTTTTTGGTTCCAACCTCTGATGTTCAAAAATTCTCTCTTTCTCCCTTTCCTTCGGTTGGGTTATTCCCTATGCTTTTCTTCAACTTTCAATTATAATTCAAACTGTTTCATTTTCTTTTCATGTTCAAGCTGCTTCATTTCCACTTGAATTTTAGCCATTTCCAATATTTCCAGTGGCATTTCTGGCAATCGTAAATTGCTGCAATTACGTCTCTTTTTCGCATGGACAAAGGCAACCCCAACTCTACTTTGTCTGCTAATTCCAAAAGCTTTGCCCTGCTCATTTTCTAGAAAACTCCTGGAATAACAACTTCTACTCCCAGGAAAATCTTAGTGATTGAAAAAGCCATTATTACACAAGGCACATCCTATTTAAACTAACAGAATGCAACAACCAAAATGAAAAACAACACTTGCCATTCAGTGCCTTTGAGTCCAGTTAACCCAACCTGGAATTTGATTTTGATTGCAGACAAGTCACTAATTTGTTATGGACCAGACCAAAACACCTCAAAATATATTAAGAATATAGCCTAGACATGAACTTTTCTTATTTTAAAAGTAATTGTAAGGCCCAGATGCTGCTGGGCCTGCTGTGTTCATCCAGCCTCACATTTTATTATCTTGGATTCTCCAGCATCTGCAGTTCCCATTATCAGTGTTCCAGATGTAATTCTCTTGGTCAAACTGTTCAACATTAAGTGCAATATACTTTAGTTTTATTTTTACAGTTAAAATACAGACAAAATAAAAGGAAAATAATTTGCTTAACAGTAATTCTATCAAAATGTTAACAAAATAATATATATATTAACTACTCCTAATTAACTGTTCCAATAACGTAACATCCCTAAACATGCCCTTAGCAACGGCAAATTCTGTAATTGTCTCATATGTAATTCTAGCAGCAGGAAGAGAACCCCAGCTTTTAGCTGTAGCAAAATGAGGAAGAAAATCTTACACACCCAGCTTCAAGGACCCAGCAACTGCTGCTGAAAGCTAAAACTAGGAATCCTGGTTCTGTGGGAGCTTTACCCCACCCGTTCAAACTGCTTCTGTTCCAATATCTTTAAAAAAACCCAAAGCCTCACAAACTGGTTACTTTATTGGCTTTGAGCAGACCACTTGGTTCATCTATCTCAATCTTTCCTCATTAAGAAAATGCAGGACAAACTAAACCTCTTAAAGTCATAGTATCATCAAAGAATCGATCCCTTGGATGATTCAGTGCATTGAAAATACATCTGCATTTCAATACTGCAGCTAGTAGTGTCATTTGAAAGCATGAAACTGCCTTTCATTTGCCTTTCAGAATGTTTCATCCAAACTCGTCAGTAAACTTTTTATTCTCTTCTCGAAGTCTGAAACCATATGTTTTTCATGGGCTTTCAAAACCCCTTATCATCAGATGAAAATAGTGTGTGGGAGGAAATTCAATTTTATTCCCATTTAAACTGGAGAATCTAAACTCAATGATGGAGGTGTGCGTTTTATATACTAAAACAATCATTTAGATCGAAAAAGTATGCAAGGATGTGAGAGGAAATCAAGAGTTGAAAATCACAGAAAAGATCAGAAGAATTTCCTCCGAAAAATTATCTAACTTTAGCCATTCACTGACTGAAATACATCTATGTATCAGGATGAAATTTCAGCACTGTCTGAATTTTTAAAAATATTGAATATACATCAAATTATGTTCTGTGTATTTGTGGACACAAATTTTGCATATGTGTCTACAGATGGTAGTGGATGAAATTTTCAGTTTTTAGAGTAAAGCTTCTCCCTTGGATAAAACAGGAGAATGATTATTTTATTCACTGCTTTTCAGTGACATGGTATCAAAATCACATTCTGAAACATTGTATATTTTTAAGTCAGTTGTTGTCATTTTTCATAGTGAATTGTAAATACAACCCATATTCCATTTTAAGTCTACTTGTATGTGATTGGTTTTGTTAAGTAGTTAAAAATGACTACTCATTTACTTGTTTTTACTACCTTTTGCTTTATAAAAGCAGTTGGGAACTGAATACACACAATTTTATAGTTACAGACCAGGTCAATCAATTAGCTAACTGGATCCTAATTCTCTAGACTGTAGCCAGTGTGGGTGATAATGGGAACTGCAGATGCTGGAGAATCCAAGATAATGAAATGTGAAGCTGGATGAACACAGCAGGCCAAGCAGCATCTCAGGAGCACAAAAGCTGATGTTTCGGGCTTAGACCCTTCATCAGAGAGGGGGATGGGGTGAGGGTTCTGGAGTAAATAGGGAGAGAGGGGGAGGCGGACTGAAGATGGAGAGAAAAGAAGATAGGTGGAGAGGAGAGTATAGGTGAGGAGGTAGGGAGGGGATAGCTCCGTCCAGGGAAGACGGACAGGTCAAGGAGGTGGGATGAGATTAGTAGGTAGGAAATGGAGGTGCAGCTTGGGGTGGGAGGAAGGGATGGGTGAGAGGAAGAACAGGTTAGGGAGGCAGAGACAGGCTGAGCTGGTTTTGGGATGCAGTGGGTGGAGGGGAAGAGCTGGGCTGGTTGTGTGATGCAGTGGGGGGAGGGGACGAACTGGGCTGGTTTTGGGATGCGGTGGGGGAATGGGAGATTTTGAAGCTGGTGAAGCCCACATTGATACCATTGGGCTGCAGGGTTCCCAAGCGGAATATGAGTTGCTGTTCCTGCAACCTTTGGGTGGCATCATTTGTGGCACTGCAGGAGGCCCATGATGGACATTTCGTCTAAAGAATGGGAGGGGGAGTTGAAATGGTTCTCGACTGGGAGGTGCAGTTGTTTATTGCGACCCGAGCGGAGGTGTTCTGCAAAGCGGTCCCCAAGCCTCTGCTCCTGAGATGCTGCTTGGCCTGCTGTGTTCATCCAGCTTCACACTTGTAGCCAGTGTGGAGCATGTTCCTCTTGTCAGCCATAACGTATTTTTCAGGATCAGTAGCGAGGGTTCTGCATATTCCAGCCCATGGTTACAGGCGGGCTTATTTGCTACAGGAGTTTCATCATAACTCCGTAGCTCCAGTCAAGGTCCCCTGGCTTCCAAAACTTACAGCATGGTGATGAATTAAGAGCACTGACCTCCACCACTTGGACAGTTGTCACTGGCTGTCGGGCCTAACGCTGAGAAGTTGTTCAGTGACGAAATGAACATTTACCACTATGAGAAAGATTAACATGGGCAACCCACTCATTTTAATAGATAAGACGATTTAGCAAATGATTGATTTCTTCTACAATCTTGCAAAAATATGCTGACTATATCCTGGGGATTTATTTTATAGCTTTGTTTTGCAACAGTCAGGAAAAACAAAACCTGTTCTCCTTGGTTTTTTGCCACATCATTGGGAATGTAAAAAAAAATTTACCTTGTGTTTGTTGTATATTGGCGCTGAAAATATTGGATTGTGAATACACCTCCTAATATTGCACACATTGAGATAGGAAAACTTGTTTTGATTTAGATAATGATTTCCAGGCATGTATTTGCAACTTAAAATAGAGTATTCCTGAAGGTACAAATACAGATTCTTGTGTTCAATTCATGGCTTTCCAGGTCAGTGTAGTTTTATTTGTCAGTTTTGGATTTATGGTGAATTTCCAGCACCTACTCCTTGTTTCTGTCTTTTTAAAGCTATCCATCAGTAATGTCCTTGAGTTCTGACTGAGTTTCCTAGAAAACTTAAAACTTGGCTGTTTTCCTGAATTACTGACATTTTCCACAATTTTAATTTTGTTCAGTTTTTCAATTTTTTAAAGTTTCTCAGATAAGCACTTAAAAAAATGTATATGTGTCGTACCTGTCATAACTCCTGGATATCTTGAAGTGTTCAACAGTTGGAGAATATTTTATTTAAGTGCAATCATGCAGTATATGGCTGTGAAATTCTGTAGCCTAGTTAGGATGTTCGTTTGTGGCACTTGATTATGTGTGACCTTGCCTGACGCCTAGAGATGCCCACTAGCAACTAATTGAATACTTGATGCATAAAACTATTTCATCTCCTTCCAGAATGGAATATTCAAGTCTCAAACATTTTATGAAAGGGATTTTGTGATCTCTAGTATATTTGTTTGTGACTGCAAGATTACTAGAATCATATAGAATCTCGACTGTATGCTTCATTGTAATTTAATGAGCTTTTTATTTACAGCATCATTGCAAAACTGCTCTTCTAAATTTTCGAGGGAGTTCAATCCTTTCAAATGATCCTTAAAACTCTTAAATATTTCATAGGCTTTGACAAACTTGGTTGAGTTATAATGGAGTCAGCATGAATACCAATTCAATAAGCTTGTAGTTTCAGGAAACCACTTCCCTAATGTGTGTCTAAACACCAATTAAGATTTGAACATGAGTTGAATTATGCATTGTGAATTGACTTTTGCCTGCATAAATCTGATCTGTATCTGAGTGTTGGGTCACTGTAGCTGGTGCTAATGTGAAGCAGAGGCACTTTAAGCTTGCAATGAACATTGGAATGAAGTCTCTTTCTGTATCTTTTGGATGTTCTGGATATATTGAACATATTGAGCATACAATTTGCTGTAGCTGGACAACATATTAGATTTGTCGTGGCCTGTTTAGTTTTCAGAGATTTACACTACAAATTACCGTAAATGAGAGATCAAGCAGTACAGTGCCTTTTACAGGCCTTGTTGTACAAAGGAACAGATCTCAGACCTCACTGTGGTCAACTAAGCCAACTGAACATTTGAGGATTAGAGAACACAGTCTGAATCAGCAAATATAATCTCAAATATTGAACACAATCTTAAATCAGCCACAGAAATAAAAAATAAATAGAGGGAAAATAATACTGAATTGAGGGTGGAAAATTTGACTAAATATACATTTGTTTTTATAATCTTCGGCTGCAATTAAAAGTTGAAGGATTGAGACTTTATGATTGTAATAATTAGTTATCAATGCTAGACAAATTCTTTCAAACTGATTATGACTTACCAAGCTTACCAAGTTAAATAGACTGCATAGTGACCTGGTCACACCCTGACAGTCAGGGACATGTTTAGATTATGTTTACTGTGCAACTTTGGCAACCTCACTCAATGCATTTGAATGGTGAATCAGGCAGTGAGGTGCCTTTTGCAGGAAGACGAATTCACTACAGACTGCAAATTTCAGGTTTTGCATTAAATTTACCTGACTGATTGCTGTGAAATTTGTACATAAATAATGCAGAATACTGTTATCCTCAAAGCTATTCTTTAGTATATTTTACCCAAAGTATACACACACACAAAGGAGAGTTCATTTTTATGTTCACGAAGTTCACTATTATCTTAGGTTTTAGCATTTGATTTTACAGTAAAAGTAGTTCTGCTCGTTTAAAAGAAAAGCCATTTTTAAAAATAGGGCAATTAGGGAACTATTTAGAGTGTTTGTCCTGAATTTTTCATTTGGAATCCTAACCAGTTATAGGGGCCAGTTCCAGCTCCCAATCCTTCACAGTGCGCTTTAGACCTAGTCATTATGATTTTAAAAGCCTCGGCCAACCAAGGATGAGAGAGCTGTCTGTCTTCCCGATCAGGAATGACAGCTGGACTACCAATGAGGGAGGTCATTGAAAGGCGCTCCAGCATTCAGTGATCTGCAGCAATGCAGCTGATAGGCTGCATTCTTAAATTGGCAGCTGTGAGGGACCAGCACACAGAGGTTTAAAAAATGGATGTAAAAATGCCCTGGCTGCCAACCCCTTCAACAGATTGCAAGTGGTCACAGCTGTGGACCAACTCCCATTATGTCTCTGGGGCTGGTTCCATGCCTGGTCCAGCCTAATATGTTTTGCCTGCAGTGTTGACTGCAAATCCCAGTTTATATGAGGCCTCAATAGATCCCTGATTACATTTAATAAATGTTGATTAGTTACTCCACTTTCTGGAGACAAAAGGAACTGCAGATACTGGAGAATCCGAGATAACAAGGTGCAGAGATGGAGGAACACAGCAGGCCAAGCAGCATCTTAGGAGCAGAAAAGCTGACGTTTCGGGCCTAGATCCTTCATCAGAAATGGGGGAGAGGTAGAGAGTTCTGAAATAAATAGGAGAGAGAGGGGAAGGCGGATAACAGATGGATAGAGGAGAAGATAGGTGGAGAGGTGGGGATGGAGCCAGTAGGGGTGAGTGTAGATGGGGAGGTAGGGAGGAGATAGATCAGTCCATGGAGGACGGACAGGTCATGGGGGCAGGATGAGGTTAGTAGGTAGGAGATGGGGGTGCAGCTTCAGGTGGGACGACAAGATAGGTAAGAGGAAGAACAGGTTTGGGAGGTGGGGACAAGCTGGGCTTGTTTTGGGATGTGGTAGGGGGAGGGAAGATTTTGAAGCTTGTGAAATTCACATTGATAGCATTGGGCTGCAGGGTTCCCAAGCAGAATGAGTTGCTGTTCCTGCAACCTTCGGGTGGCATCATTGTGGCACTGCAGGAGGCCCAGGATGGACATGTCATCTGACGAATGGGAGAGGGAGTTGAAATGGTTCGTGACTGGGAGGTGCAGTTGTTTATTGCGAATCGAGCGTAAGTGTTCTGCAAAGCGGTCCCCAAGCCTCCGCTTAGTTTCCCCAGTGTAGAGGAGGCCACAGTGGATAGAGCAGATGCAGTATACCTCGTTGGCAGATGTGTAGGTGAACATCTGCTTGATGTGTCCCCTCCCATTCCGCAGACGAAATGTCCATCCTGGGCCTCCTGCAGTGCCACAGTGATGCCACCCGAAGGTTGCAGGAACAGCAACTCATATTCCACTTGGGAACCCTGCAGCCCAATGCTATCAATGTGGATTTCACAAGTTTCAAAATCTCCCATCCCCCTACCACATCCCAAAACCAGCCCAGCTCATCCCCACCTTCCTAACCTGTTCTCCCTCTCACCTATCCCCTCCTCCCACCTCAAGCCGCACCCCATTTCCTCCCTACTAACCTCATCCCACCCCCTTGACCTGTCCGTCCTCCCTGGACTGATCTATATCCTCTCCCCCCCGCCACTCACCTTTACTGGCTCCATTCCTGCCTCTTTAACTTGTCTGTCTCCCCTCCACCTATCTTCTCTGTACATCTTCGATCCGCCTCCCACTCTCCCTATTTATTTCAGAACCCTCTCCCCTTCCTCCATTTCTGATGAAGGGTCTAGGCCCAAAATGTCAGCTTTTGTGCTCCTAAGATGCTGCTTGGCCTGCCGTATTCATCCACCTCTACACTTTGTTAACTCCTCTCTCTGGAAATGTCTTCAGTTTGAGATCATAGGGGAGAACTGACACAGTGGCAGATTATTCCAAATTGTGGGCCTGAATGCTTCTTACCTGGGTGATGTCTTTAAAAGTCAGCCTCTGGGGTCTTAAAAATGACAGTGATAGGATATTCATATTGATCAAAAGAGCTGATGTTTTCATAATATCGATCACAATTGCACAATGTTCCAAACACAGTAAAACCAGTTGAGTATTTGTGGAAGCATGTGATCATTGTCATAATGTATACATAACCAGATTTTACAAACAAAGGAAAGAATACAGGAAAAAAAGCGTAAATATAGATAATGTTGAGAGAAATATTGACCAGTTCATTGGGAACAGAGTGCTAAAGTATCCTTTAAATTTACCTGACCAGAAGTTTTGCTTCCCAATCAAAAGACTACACCTCAAACGGTGTAACATTCCAAGAATCCTAGAGATACCGGCCAGTATAATTTGTGGAGGTGCGGATCCTGATGGCAAAACTTTGTTTTGAATGATAAATTCAACATTTGATCCTTTTATTGCTTGGCGTAGGGAGAAGAAGAATACTTTCACATACTTGTGATGCTGCATTTTTTTATACAGACAAGAGTGATCCATTGCTGACAATTTATGGAATGTACCTGGCATCTTGTATGTTAGTTGACTTCTTCTGCATTATCAGGATTGGAAACTAGTCGTCTTCATTTCAGAATGAGCCGAGTCATGAAGGAAGTTCTCAAATGAATCAGTAGGCAATTATAACATGTTATTCTAAGCTTTTGGAACATACAGTCTTAATCTGAGTTAGCTGGTAGTTTCAGTCTGTTATGTCAAAATGAGTGTCAATCTCCCTGAGCGAGAAGTGATGAAATGTTAGGCTAGGTTCTCAATCTTGATGTTTGAGTTAGTTCTGCTACATAACCCCAGCTGTTCTTTTGCTTCATCACATTAGCCTGTACTTGTTTGTGCAGCGTAGCATAGAGTCTGCGGATGCAATGTAACCATGCTCCAGCATTAGTCAGCCTGTGGGTAGGGAGTTGATGAACGACCCTGATGACAAATTCCCTCCTAAATGGTAAACAGAATATCTAATCTTCCTGCACCCCAACCACACGCACCTCATCACCACGACCATCCCACATTCCAGCCACACTTTTATCCACAATCCCAACTGTAATTTTATTTAGCATTATATTCCAGCCTGTTGTGTTGGGTGGTAAGGGCTGTGGATCGTAATGGCAAGACTTAATGCCTAACTGGTAAATACAACATCCAGTTTCTTTCTCTATTTCCCTGTACTCCCACCTACTCCTCACATCCATTTCTATGGCATTCCCAATTTTTAAAAATTTCACTGTAGTAATTCTATGTGTTTAGGTTTAGCTAATTAAAACCTGATTTCTGAACATGTGGCGATAGTACAAATAAAGCTCTGATGTTATGTTGTGCTGTGCTATTATTGACTCACCACATGTAATTATATCTTGAACACAGCAGGCCAAGCAGCATCAGTGGAGCAGGAAAGCTAACGTTTCAGGTCGAAACGACTCTTCGAAACATTAGCTTTCCTGCTCCTCTGATGCTGCTTGGCCTGCTTTGTTCATCCAGCTCTACACCTTGTTATCTCAGATTCTCCAGCATTGGCAGCTCCTACTATCACATGTAATTATCTTAACTCTTTGCGTGCCTCCTTCCCCCATTGATATTGCATTGCAAACTAATTGCAGTTTTGCTAGAAGCTCTATAACCAGACTTTCGGGTGCAAAAACAGTGTAGTATTCACATTGATCTTTTATAAATATTTATTATTCATTGTAGAATTGCATTTCTTTGTGTGAAAGTTACGGAATTTTAAGAACAAATTTTGCAACCTCTGCTTGTACCTGTATCTGTGCAGATCGTCCCGTTGTGTTCTGGGACATGCAGGTGAGATGGATTAGCTGTGGTAAATGCAGGGTTATGGGGATAGGGTTTGGGGGGATGCGGGAGTGGGTGGGGATGTCTGGGTGGAATGCTGTTCGGACGGTTTGTGAGGACTCGATGAACCGAATTGCCTCTATCTGCACTAGGAATTCTATGAAACTTCATCCCTGGCTCTGATGTTGTTGGGGGAGATGATGGCCTAGTGGTATTATCACTGGGCTGTTAATCTAGAATCATAGAATCCCTGCAGTGTGGAAACAAGCCCTTCGGCCCAACAAATCCACACCGACTATCAGAGCATCCCGCCCATATCCATCCCCCTATAACCCAACTAATCTACACATCCCTGAACACTACGGGCAATTTATCATGGCCAATCCACCTAACCTGTATATCTCTGGACCATGGGAGGAAACCAGAACACCCAGGGGAAACCCATGCAGACACAGGGAGAATATGCAAACTCCACTCAGTCAGTCGCCTAAGGGTGGAATCAAACCCAGGTCTCTGGTGCTGTGAGGCAGCAGTGCCAACCACTGAGCCACCATGCCATAGAGACCTAGACAGTGTTCTGGGACCCAAGTTCGAATCCCACTACCGCAGATGGTGGAATTGAATTCAATAACTATCTGGAATTAAGAATGTAATGACCATAAAAATCCATTGAAAATTGTTGGGGAAAAGCCCATCTGGTTCACAAATGTCCTTTAGGGAAGGAAGCTGCCATCCATACCTGGTCTGGCCTGCATGTTACTCCAGACCCACAGCAATGTGGTTGATTCTTAACTGCCCTCTAGGCAATTAGGAATGGGCAATTAATGCTGCCAAGCCAATGATGCCCTGATCACGTGAATGAATAAGGAAACAAAAGGCTTTTCGTTTGTTAGTGTCATGAGTCTAATATTAGTTACCAAAGCAGGCTGTATGTGAGAGCTTTCAAGAGTTTCTTTGGTAATAGTAATAGACACGATGACTACCTCAGTTTTGAATAAAAGAGATTATTAAAACTCATTTTTGCTTGATTTGTTTCTGCTGAGGGAACACCAAGCAATCTGTTAGCTTACTGTCTTAACTCAAGTCCCAACAACATGACTGGAACTGCTGGTTTGTTTGAATCATCTTTAATTATACACCTTTGATTTTGTTTATCTACTTGTTACAGCAAAAGTGGGTACGTAGCTCTGGGCTCAGCTAAAAGCCCTACCTCTGATCTCAATATCTTTGAAAAGTCTGTTTCTGCAAAGGAATATGTGATTCACCTTTGAAGTAGACTACCCCACGTTTCAAACTGCTGCACCTTCACAATCAACCTCTGTTTGAATCATTATGAAAGAGAATTCCGTGCATAGCTGAATGAAGAAACATTAATTGGACATTAGCTGCTTTACTGTCTCATTCACATTAACTAACTCTGATTTTTTGACTTTAAGTAATTTATAATTTGTGACTTTTTTTTCCTTCTGAGATGCAAGAATGTGTGAATGTATCACAAACTATTTGTTTTGAATATAGGAATGAATGCTATTCTGTTTAAATCTTAAAGAATTTCCTTTAGATCATTTTAAATTGAACTTCACAAACATGCTTTGGAGAAACACTGCATTCCTGATTTTCCAAAGTAGAGGTGAATAAGAAAAGATCTTAAAAACCAGTGCCTGTGATA
Organism: Stegostoma tigrinum; assembly: GCF_030684315.1. NCBI lineage: Eukaryota > Metazoa > Chordata > Chondrichthyes > Orectolobiformes > Stegostomatidae > Stegostoma > Stegostoma tigrinum. The sequence continues at coordinate 77,708,920 of NC_081361.1, read as the reverse complement.
GGTAGGAGGACACTACAAATAATTCCCTTCATCTCTCCCTCCTGCCTGTGCTCATGGGAACAGCATTAGTTTCAGCTCTGGTGATGTCATAACTGATTTGCTTGGAAATACTTCTTCCAGAATCCTCCATGATAAGTCATAAAATGCCTTTAGAATGTAACTCTGTAGTTCACCTTGGGAAAGGGCTGGTCTTTGGAAAGGTGGGTTAGAGAGGTCCTAAATCTGCAGAATCTGAATTGCTGTTTCCATTGGTAAACTTATCAATCATACCCCCCATGCAGAGGTAATGGGAACTGCAGATGCTGGGGAATCCGAGATAACAAAGTGTGGAGCTGGATGAACACAGCAGGCCAAGCAGCATCTTAGGAGCACAAAAGCTGACGTTTCAGGCCTAGACCCTACATCAGAAAAGTTTGTGAAGTTGAGTTCAGATAATTAAATAAATTTGGAACTAAAAACTAAAAAACTGTCTGTAATGGTGACAATGCAATTATTGGATTGTCATGAAAGTGTTTAGTTATCGTTTAGGGAAGAATATCTCTCAAAACCACGTGGCCTCTCAAGACTGCTGCACTTTTCAGTATCATCATGTCTGAGCTTCTGGTTGGTGTCTCTTTTCCCACCTGTTCCCACATCCATTCTCTGAATGATATGTTCGAACCCGCACTGATTTTTCATTATTTTATCCTTTTTATCAATTTTACTTTGAAGCTGTTGTGAGCTGAGAGCTGAATATGATGTTCAGACTGTGAGTACCATGTTGTGATATTTTAAAAAGGCCTGAAAGTCAATGCATGTTGATTTTTGTTAAAAAGTGCTGTACTGCCACTTAACTCCAGAGATGCTAAATGCTCAAACAGATGGAAAATTTTGGGTGCTAACGGGAACCTCGTGGGGAGATGGTCAGTTTGGCATGGAGAGGCAGAGTTTGAACTGGTCTTCGTATTGTGTTTATGTCAGAGGAGTGTGCCTATGAATGCAGGATGGAGGTTTGATTGACCCCTGGTTCAATCAACAGAATCATCGTTATAAAAATTGAATGAATATTCCTTGAAGATGACTGAAAGCTATCAGCATGTATTGGTGTTGTCAGAAACCAAACAAGTTATAATCCCAGCAGGTCTGGCAATATCTGTGGAGAGAAATGACAGTTAACTCTGATTTTTCTCCACGGATGCTGCCATACCTGCTGCATTTGTTCAGCAATTTCTGTTTCTGTTTTTGATTTACAGCATCATCAGTTCTTTTATTTTGCTTTTATTAGTGAAGAGTGCTTTATTACTGTAATTTGGAGGTGCCATTTTGTGAAAAGTCCCAGTGAATGCCCTTGTCTGCATACAATTTGTTTTGACCTATGATTTTTCTTTGAAATGCCATTGTGTTTCTGCTATTTTGTTGAAATTCAGTTTGCACGTTTGATTTGATTTGATTTATTGTTGTCACATGTGCCTCCGTACAATGAAAAATTTTGTGTTGTGAGCAGTACAGGCAGATCATAACATACGAGGAGAAATAGATCACAGGGTATTTAGACAGAATGAGGCATACAGAATTACAGCAGCACAGTAGGTGCATAAAAGCAAGATCAGCATTAGATTTGAAATCAGAGAGGTCCATTCAGCAGTCTAAGAATGGCAGGGAAGAAGTTGTTCTTGACCCTGTGGGTATGTGTGTTTAAGGTTCTGTATCTTCTGCCTGATGGAAGCTTAAATGTTAACGTGTGATTTCTTTTTCATTACCTTAGATCCTGCTATACAAGTTAATTCACTATTCAGGGCTGAGGTAGACTGATTTTTACTAAGTAAATGACTTGCGTATGGGGATAAGGCAGGAAAGTGGTGTTGAGGCTTCTCAAATCGGCCAATGATTCCATTGAATTTGCTGCACCATTCAGTGGATCAAATGGCCTCAAACCTTTGTGGTCTTACAGTGTGCAATGGCAGTGAGATTCGGGTTTAGGCTGTTACTTAGTGACCACCACCCTCTTCCCCCTCCCCTCTTTTGTTTTCCAAGAAATGCCATGCAATTATCAATTTTTCACCTCAAAAAAAGCATGTTTTACTCAGTTTGTTAGTTAATGCATGAGACCAAGCAGGCAGTACTGGCCATGCTGCCAAGAAAGATGTTTGGGAGCTTAAGGCGCACTGACAAAGAGCAGATTTCATTAGTAGAGTCATAAAGCCATACAGCACAGAAACAGACCCTTTGGAGCAGGTATCCTAAACTGAACTAGCCCCATTTTCCTGCGTTTGGCTCATATCTCTCTAAACCATTCCTATTTATGTACCTATCCAAATGTCTTTTAAATGTAATTCTACCTGCCTGTGCCACTTCTTCTGACAGCTGCACTACCCTCTGAGTGAAAACATTGCCCCCACGTTCCTTTTGAGTTTTCTCCCTTGCACCCTAAACCTATGACCTCCAGTTTTGGACTCCCCACCTTTGGAAAAAGACCTTCGCTTTTCACCGTTTGCCCTCATGAATTTATAAACGAAATTAAGGTCACTCCTCAGTCTCCTGCACTCCAGGGGGTAAAAAACCCAGCCTATCTAGTTTCTTCTTGTAACTTAAACCCTCCAGTCCCCAATAAATTTTTGTAATGTAATGTAAAACATAATGTAATTTTTTTTCTGTATCCTTTCTAGGTTAACAACAATCTTCCTATAGTAGTGTACATGAATGGGTCCTCCATGAAATGAGATTATGATATAAGTGAAAAAAATTTGCATGAGAATGGCTGAAGGAATCAGCGCTGAACAAGATACCAAATGTGATATGAAAAGTGGCATGATATTGAGAACCATGTATCTGAATGGTTCTTGAAAATCATCAGACTATTACATCATCACCAAAAACACAGTGTGTATTTGCATGTTTAAGTGGCAAAATCCACAAATACTGAGTCCAGCAAAGATTTCTGAACAACAGGCTAATTGGTATAGCCAGTCTGTGGAACAAAATGTTTAGCTTTGTGTCAGTAAGCTAAGTTTGCTAATGCAGTGTGAAAAACTTCTTCCAAAATTAGCTTTTTGCAGTGATTCTTAAATGCCCCATCAACCACATAAGTGACTGCCATTGGGCCTTTCCCACAATGCCCCCAGTGTTAGCAAAGACTCTCAGGCCAAAGGTAAGTGAGGATGCTCTGGCATCAAGGGGCCAGAGGCAATGCATGGCTCTCAATATCCAACCTCCTCGCAATGCCGGGTCTGATGGGCAACCTTCAGAAAGTGCAGGAAAGCCAGGAGGTTCCCACTTAATCTCCTGATCAACTGTTAAATTGTGCTAAGTTGATTGGTGATTACTAGGGAGCCTAATTGTCATGCTATCAGTGGCAGACAGAATTGCTGCATCAAGCTCTCCTTTATTAAGGATTGTCTTCAAAAAGTTGGGTATCCAATGCAAGTTGCTCACTTGTGGTTCTGGATTGTGGGCTAGAAGGATGTGAAGTCAAAAATTGTAGGAAATGGAACTAATATAATTAAAGGCCCTGCCAACTATGGTGGAGGGGAATTGTCTGTTTCAGTAATGTAAAGACTGAACGTTCATGATGGACCCAGAGAATTGTGGATTATGGAGCAGAGACCTTATCGGTGGGGGTTATGTGGTGAAAGAAAAAAAACTCACATTTTGCTAAGGCATTTGGATCATACCACATATTGTATATATTATTCATCAACTTTCCCTGTTTTACTATTGTGGAACGTTTGTCATTGCACACCTGTAAGGAAAAATTCCACATATTAAGAAAAGAATTAGGTTGTTCTGAGCCCGCAAGTCCTCAGTTCATGGATCTACTTTTAAATTGAAATTCCTAAATAATGATTTATTGAAATCTCCACAGACACTAAAATTTTAAAGAGAAATTCAAACTTCGAGTTATTAGCTGAAGGAATGACACATGGCATAATTTCATGATTTAAAACTTTAACTGGGTCAATTTTTATTGTATTATTCATTTGTGGGATGTGAGTATTGGGTGTTGGCCACTTCCATCTAGAAGGACAAGGGCAGAAGATATATGGGAATACCACCATCTTCATGTTCCTGCCCAATCCACTCACCATCCTGACTTGGAAATATATCACCCTTTCTTTACGGTCACTGGGTCAAAATTCTGGAATTCCCTTCCTAATGGCATCGTGAGTCAACCCACACCAGGTGGACTGTAGTGGTTCGAGAAGGTAGCTCACCACCACCACCTAAAGAGCAAGTAGCGACAGACAATAAACTTAAAGAGAGCACTATTATCTTAACAGTCGAGATAGCTTGCGTTACAATTGTTTGCAACCTGATGTTGATAATGCTTTTCTGGGTCTTGGGAGACTTGGATGCTTCTCGTTGTGGACTTAGAAACCGCTGTCATTGTTCCCAAGTATACATATTTGGCACCTCCCTCTCAATAAATAGTCTCAATGTACATAGATCCCTGAAAGTTGCCACCCAGGTTGATTGTGCTGTTAAGAAGGCTTATGTTGTGTTAGGTTTTATTGATAGAGGGATTGAGCTCCGGAGCAGTGATGTCATGCTGCAACTGTACAAAACGCTAGTGCGGCCTCACTTGGAATATTGCGTGCAGTTCTGTTTTCCCCATTACAGGAAGGATGTGGAAGCATTGGAAAAGGTGCGGCGGAGATTTACCAGGATGTTGCCTGGTCTGGAGCAAAGGCCTTATGAAGAAAGGCTGAAGGACTTGGGTCCGTTCTCATTGGAGAGAAGAAGGCTAAGAGAGGATTTAGTAGAGACATACAAGATGATCAGAGGATTAGATAGGGTGGACAGTGAGAGTCTTTTGCTGAGGACGATGACGTCAGCTTGTATGAGGGAGCATAGCTACAGATTGAGGGGTGATAGATTCTAAGACAGATGTCAGAGGAAGGCTCTTTACTCAGAGTGGTAAGGAGTGGAACACCCTGCCCGCCAATGTAGTTAACCCAGCCACATTAGGGGCATTTAAACAGTCCTTGGATAAGCATATGGATGATGATGGGATAGTGTAGGGGGATGGGCTTAGATTAGTTCACAGGTTGGCACAACATCAAGGGCCGAAGGGCCTGTTCTGCGCTGTATTGTTCTATGTTCTACAATAAAACAATAGAATCTTTTTTGATCTTTAACACTTGTGCCTGACAATAAGCTTGTGTGGTTTATGGCAACATATGTCTCATCATTTACTTTAACTTTATGGATACAGTCCAAAATATAATGTCTAAAAACATCATAATCCTATAACCTCATGATTGCAGCAGACTTGTATCATTCAGTAGTCAAATTTGAAATATTTACTCAATAGTGAACATATATTTTAATTTGTGTGATGCTGCTGGCTAAGCTGCATTTATTGCCAAGTTGGCATTTAGCGTCAACCACATTACTGTGAGTCAGGAGTCAGGGGTCGCTGAGACAGGATAACAATAAAATGATTTTTTACCTAAAGGACATTGACGAACCAGATAGACTTTTTATGACTGTGTACCTACTGTTGACAATCATAGCTATCTTTTAATTCCAGACTTTTATTGAATTTAAATTTCACCATCTGTTATGGTAGGCTTTGAACCCTTATCCCCAGAACAGTAACCTGGGGTTCTGGATTACTAGTGACATTACAATAATGCCACTGTCTCTCCATCTACTATTGTATTATACTTTACTAGGTTTAACTCATTTGCAGAAAATGCCAAGGTACCACGAACTCCGAGGAAGGGTCAGTGGACCTGAAACGTAAACTCTGTTTTTGCTTTCAACAGATGCTGCCAGACCTGCTGAGCTTTCCAGCAAATTTGTTTTTGTTCCTGATTTACAGCACCCGCAGTTCTTTCGGTTTTTAACATGTAATGATGACCCTTTTGCAGTAATAGTTTAATGATCCACTGGCCCCAGTTGTAATGGGATATGCCTAGTTGATCCAAGTACCAGCCATGCTGGACCTTTGCCAGAAACCTGGCTGATCATAAAATGTTGAAAATTTTTTGTTACCAAAATGACCTTTCACTAAAGTATAAGCACATAATATTCCAATCTTTGTTTTATCAATAAAACAACAGTTTATTAACAACAGAAATGAAGATAAACAAGGAAATGAAGACTATTTTCTTATAATGCACATTGAAAGATGTTTAAACACAGTATAAAAGCCAAGTGCTCTTTATAGATTGAACAAAAGTATCAAGGTTTATATTGGAATCTGTACACCTTTGTAGAGTTTACAACATTGTTCCATTCTAAGAGCATCTTGTGCACCACCAGGTCCAACTCATTGCAAGGGAGTTTTTTTTGAAACACTTTAATAGGTTGAAGTAACTAAAATTTCATCCTATTTGCTGGAACTGTACATAATTTTTGCTTAATTATTATTCTGCCCTAACTTAGCTTCCTTCCAGTGCTATACTATCCTCAAAAGCTCATAGGAATAGAACGTTGTTGGGGTGTTTGCCCACAGAGCACTGAAGGTGCATAAAAGTGGGACTAGTGTAGGTAGTAAGATAACATGGTGTGAAGCTGGAAGAACACAGCGGGCCAAGCAACATCAGAGGAGCAGGAACGCTTGATGTTTCGGATCGGGACCCTTCTTCAGAAAATGCTGCTTGGCCCACTGTGTTCATCCAGCTTCACACCATGTTATCTCAGATTCTCCAACATCGGCAGCTCCTACTTTCTCTAGTGTAGGTTATTGTGTTTTTTTTGGTGGTCCAAAGGTGATCCTTTGAACCCTTATCCCCAGAACAGTAACCTGGGGTTCTGGATTACTAGTGACATTACAATAATGCCACTGTCTCTCCATCTACTATTGTATTATACTTTACTAGGTTTAACTCATTTGCAGAAAATGCCAAGGTACCACGAACTCCGAGGAAGGGTCAGTGGACCTGAAATGTAAACTCTGTTTTTGCTTTCAAAAAAGGTGATCCTTTGATGGGCCAAAGGACCTCTTCTGTACTGTACGAGTCTATAATTCTATCCTTTACACAGCTTCAGCTCCTTTTCTTCTTTTAAAACTTCAAAATTCACTTTTTTTTTTCCATTGAATGTGTCCCAACACTCAGTCTGGGATTAATAATAATTTCTTATTTTCAGATACATTACTTTAAACCTGAAGATTTTACCTTAGGGTTGCTGCTTAGCACATATTACTCCATCAAAAAACTTCTCAGCAATATGGAGCTTAGTAAGTTCTTCTCTCTCGAATGACTTCTCAGTACACATCAAAAGTGGAAGTCAGAACTTGGAAAGTTCTCCCTAAAACTGTCTGGGTAGGTCTCTAACTAAACTATTGGATAACTTCCGCTCACTTGGAAAAATGGTTTTAAAAGCTAGTTTTTAAAAGCTAATTGTTAACTCTAAACACACAGACAACTTCATATGTTTAACTTAGAACCCAAACTTGCAGTAATGGATATTAAATTGCATATATATAATCTTAGTTTCATCACAATAGTAAGACTGACATTAGCAGTGTTTGCCTTAATTTTTGTGTAAATCAAACAGTAACTTTTGATTTAAGGTTTTAGCAAAGATTTGTAGCTTGGGTTGTGGGTGATGTTGCTGACTTGCTTGCCGAGCTGGCTTGTTTTCATTCAAATGTTTTTTTCACCATGCTAGGCCTCCAATGAAGCTCACCCTCACCAATCTTACCCACAGTCTGAGCTACAAATCTTTGCTAAAACCTTAAACACTTACATGCTAAAAATTGCCCAACTATGGGACGCTTTCGTCAACCAACTAAGCTCTACCCGCAAACAACTTCACTTTCTCCACAACGCTTCATCAGAAGCCTCACTGCTGATGTTACCTAGCATGGTCATGAAGTGTCTGAATGTGATACTTGCCCTGTTTCTTTGCTTGTGGTTTTGATCACCTATCCTTATTTCCATTTGTGTCTTAGTGTAAACTTTTGCTAAATAATGCTGTTATGGCACACTTTGTAGCATTTTACTTCATTAAATGTGATATGTAAATACACAATGTGAAACGATTTGTCCGAGGTTTTTTAAAGCTTTTTATTACGTGATTGGGAATGTGCCGTAATGCAGTTGTTAAATTCATGTGTCTTGAACTTTGGAGCTCCATTGAAAGTAACAGTAAGATCCATCACCAAGTGAAATAGCATAACTATATACTTGCTGGTACATTTTGCTCTTTCATTATTTTCATTACTTATTTCCTGTAGAGAGAATTGTTTGCGTTTTCAACATATGCATGGTTTGCAAATGACAATGTACTCTGTTCTGCTATGACTAAGGCAAAACAGTGTGGTCATTGCAAAATACGTTAACATTCAGCAGAAATGGCATCTATTAAGACATCAAAAGCAGAAGGCTTCAGAAATTTGATGAGCACCCAGTGATACTTCCAAGTTATTTATGCAATTTATGTTTGAATATCTATTCTGTAGATTTTATAGGCCTCCCATCATTTTTTCACCCTCTCATACCTAATAGCTCATTCAATACAGTAATTTTAACTTACATGTCATTTTTTTGCAAGAGCTTCTTGTGTTTGAACACCTGCAAGTGAAGGTAGGCTTATGAACAGAAAGATATGTACCTGTATTGTAGAGTTATGAAACTGTCTGTGAATGCCAGCATGTTGTAAGTCATGTCTACTCTGTGAATATGCTTTTCCATGTACGTTGATAATGATGGCCCTCTGGGACTGAGGTTGAAATCTTTGAAGCTGTACTTGCTTTTAATATATCACAATATTTGAAATGGTACTACAGTGCATGTGTCCACTGTTTGCGTAATCTGTTTCAATTGCGGGCGAACAGCTTTGGGGAGAATAATAATGTTATGAGAGTGCATTGGCACAATTAAGTTCTTAATGAACGACAGGAAGCTATTTCACTGAGGCAGACATATTGCATTTGATCTGGCCGAGAAATGTTGGATTCAGAATTTTACGGCACAAGTTATTGAAGACAGTTTGAGGGTATAAAATTTGGCAACGACAACAAATTAAATTTAAAAACTGTTTAGAAACGAGGAAACAAAGTAAGAATTGAAGGCTAATTCGCTAAGTGGTGGAAATGGATTGCTGTGTCCCATATGAATTCTGTTCTGGGACTACGTTCGCTGCATATATTACTTGTTTTCAGATGAGTATAATTGGATATTGGAAAGGAGAGATTGGTGTCTTATTGTGAATATAATTTTGCTGTTTCAAATTGGTGGCATAGCAAATGATAGAGGACCAAAAGAACTGAAAGGGGATAGTGATGTGGTGCTGGAATGGGCAAACTGACAAGAAGATGACAAAATGAGGTCCAAAGTAATTAAAGATGAAGTCAAATTGAGGGTTTAAAATGTAGAAATTGCTACTGTATGAAGTCATTAAGTTAAATAGCATACATATATTTAAGTTGAAGCAAGGTGAGAGGAGGCTTTAGTGATGCATAAATAGCAGCGCAGCCTGTTTGTGTGCTACGAGCTTTGTAGCATTGGGAATTCGATGTCTCCTTTTGTTCAGCTGACCGTTTTATCCCTTTCTCCATTTTTGTACAGAGGTGTTAAGTTGGTAACTGACCAATTTGTTTGGCTTCACATCTATTTATCTATCCCTCAGCTCTTTATTCTTCCCCTCTGTCTATGCTAAACTGCGGCATGTAAGCCAACCTTGAAAGCCCCCAAAACCTTTGAAAAACCGGGATCATCTTATGCACCAAGTTTAAATTGTGAAATTGTGAACTACTGGTATAAGTGGACATCATCTTGAAATGTAGAAATAAAGGTTAATTCACAACAAATGAATATAAAAATGCCTTTAATCAAAATCAAAGTACTGTATCTATCTGCCATCTTTCACTGAATTCATCAAATTCATTCTGAATCATTTTGCTTATGATACAGTTGTAACATCTCGCTCTGGCAATTGTATAGACTTCTGCTGAAAGATAAATGCCTTGAAGTGTTCATTGTGTTTCTCTACACAGCTGCTGCCTGAGCTGCTGAGTTTTTCCAGGTATTTTTTTTGCTCTATGACCGTGAGCTACAGGAAGCTGGTAATTTTGGTATTGAAGTCTTTCTGAGACTCTGAGCAATCTTGGTTTTCGACCACATCATTGGATTGTTTTTGTTCCATAAAGTGGCTGTATAATTAGCTGTTAGTCTGAAATTTTTGGACTCAGGGGTTTGATTTTCCCCAAGAAAGTATGTGCACAAGCATTGCATTTCTGGTGCTGATGTGACCATTCTGATGATTTTTGACAGCTCGTTCCAATTAATGATTCACAGGATTAAGGTAGTGGTTGGTTTGTTGTTGTTCTGATGGCGCATTTGATTTTTGACATTTTTTTGCAGCACGGAATCCTCCTCCTTCAATTCTTGAGCCAGTTTTTCAGAAACCACAAATTCCCATGCTGCATCACAGTTCATAGAAGCCAAGAATCCCCACGGTGTGGAAACAGCGGGGAACTGGTCCATCCTGACCCCCCAGAAAAGCATCCCACTCAGACCCATTCCCCTACTTTAACCTTGTAACCCTGCATTTCCCATGACTAACCCACCTAGCCTGCACAAAATGGGCAATTTAGCATGGTCAATCCTCCTAACTTCCGCATCTTTTGACAAGTTGGCAAATGTTACTGCTTTCATCTTGAAAGCAGACTCATACTACATTTGCATAAAAACCAAAAGAGCTGCGGATGCTGTAAATCAGGAAAAAAAACAAAATTGCTGGAAAAGCTCAGCAGGTCTGGCACCATCTGTGGATGAGAAAACAGAGCTAATGTTTCGGGTCCAGTGATCCTTCCTCAGACCTCTTCTAAGGAAGAGTCACTGGACCAAAAACGTTAACTCTGATTTTTTTTCTCCACAGATGCTGCCAGACCTGCTGAGCTTTTCTAGCAATTTTGTTTTTGTACTACATTTGGTTGCTGGAGGACTATTTCTGTTTCTCACTCACCGTACCATCTGGGGTAGGTTCTCTGTTGGCATGTCTTAAGCCTTCCACAGATCCTCGTTGCAATAATGCCCGGTTGATTCCATAACTGACTTACAATATAAGATAAACCAAGGATGTCAACTACAAAGGGAAATATGACATTTTGTAGCTGAAAAGGGAGATGACATGACATTAAATATTTGTAATAGCATGATTTTGTTTGCCGCCAAAAGACATCCTCTTATATGCTGCACGACAACAAAATGTGAGGCTGGATGAACACAGCAGGCCAAGCAGCATCTCAGGAGCACAAAAGCTGATGTTTCGGGCCTAGACCCTTCATCAGAGAGCTTTTCTAGCAATTTTGTTTTTGTACTACATTTGGTTGCTGGAGGACTATTTCTGTTTCTCACTCACCGTACCATCTGGGGTAGGTTCTCTGTTGGCATGTCTTAAGCCTTCCACAGATCCTCGTTGCAATAATGCCCGGTTGATTCCATAACTGACTTACAATATAAGATAAACCAAGGATGTCAACTACAAAGGGAAATATGACATTTTGTAGCTGAAAAGGGAGATGACATGACATTAAATATTTGTAATAGCATGATTTTGTTTGCCGCCAAAAGACATCCTCTTATATGCTGCACGACAACAAAATGTGAGGCTGGATGAACACAGCAGGCCAAGCAGCATCTCAGGAGCACAAAAGCTGATGTTTCGGGCCTAGACCCTTCATCAGAGAGGGGGATGGGGTGAGGGTTCTGGAATAAATGGGGAGAGAGGGGGAGGCGGACCAAAGATGGAGAGAAAAGAAGATAGGTGGAGAGAGTATAGGTGGGGAGGTAGGGAGGGGATAGGTCAGTCCAGGGAAGACGGACAGGTCAAGGAGGTGGGATGAGGTTAGTAGGTAGATGGGGGTGCGGCTTGGGGTGGGAGGAAGGGATGGGTGAGAGGAAGAACAGGTTAGGGAGGCAGAGACAGGTTGGACTGGTTTTGGGATGCGGTGGGTGGAGGGGAAGAGCTGGGCTGGTTGTGTGGTGCAGTGGGGGGAGGGGATGAACTGGGCTGGTTTAGGGATGCAGTTGGGGAAGGGGAGATTTTGAAACTGGTGAAGTCCACATTGATACCATCAGGCTGCAGGGTTCCCAGGCGGAATATGAGTTGCTGTTCCTGCAACCTTCAGGTGGCATCATTGTGGCAGTGCAGGAGGCCCATGATGGACATGTCATCGAAAGAATGGGAGGGGGAGTGGAAATGGTTTGCGACTGGGAGTTGCAGTAGTTTGTTGCGAACTGAGCGGAGTTGTTCTGCAAAGCGGTCTCCAAGCCTCCACTTGGTTTCCCCAATGTAGAGGAAGCCACACCGGGTACAGTGGATGCAGTATACCACATTGGCAGATGTGCAGGTGAACCTCTGCTTAATGCGGAATGTCATCTTGGGGCCTGGGATGGGGGTGATGGGGGAGGTGTGGGGGCAAGTGTAGCCTTTCCTGCGGTTGCAGGGGAAGGTGCCGGGTGTGGTGGGGTTGGAGGGCAGTGTGGAGCGAACAAGGGAGTTACGGAGAGAGTGGTCTCTCCGGAAAGCAGACAGGGGTGGGGATGGAAAAATGTCTTGCGTGGTGGGGTCGGATTGTAAATGGCGGAAGTGTCGGAGGATGATGCGTTGTATCCGGAGGTTGGTGGGAATGTGGTATACTGCATCCACTGTACCCGGTGTGGCTTCCTCTACATTGGGGAAACCAAGCGGTGGCTTTGAGACCGCTTTGCAGAACACCTCCGCTCAGTTCACAACAAACTACTGCACCTCCCAGTCGCAAACCATTTCCACTCCCCCTCCCATTCTTTAGAATGACATGTCCATCATGGGCCTCCTGCAGTGCCACAATGATGCCACCCGAAGGTTGCAGGAACAGCAACTCATATTCCGCCTGGGAACCCTGCAGCCATATGGTATCAATGTGGACTTCACCAGTTCCAAAATCTCCCCTTCCCCAACTGCATCCCTAAATCAGCCCAGTTCGTCCCCTCCCCCCACTGCACCACACAACCAGCCCAGCTCTTCCCCTCCACCCACTGCATCCCAAAACCAGTCCAACCTGTCTCTGCCTCCCTAACCTGTTCTTCCTCTCACCCATCCCTTCCTCCCGCCCCAAGCCGCACCCCCATCTACCTACTAACCTCATCCCAACTCCTTGACCTGTCCGTCTTCCCTGGACTGACCTATCCCCTCCCTGCCTCCCCACGTATACTCTCTCCACCTATCTTCTTTTCTCTCCATCTTCGGTCCGCCTCCCCCCCACCCCTCCCTATTTACTCCAGAACCCTCACCCCATCCCCCTCTCTGATGAAGGGTCTAGGCCCGAAACGTCAGCTTTTGTGCTCCTGAGATGCTGCTGGGCCTGCTGTGTTCATCCAGCCTCACATTTTGTTGTCTTGGATTCTCCAGCATCTGCAGTTCCCATTATCTCTTATATGCTGCATTCTGCGATAACTACAGTAATGGTGCCTGCTTCAGCTCACTTGCTGCTGAAACTGTAAAATATACTATTATCATTTCAAGAGTCCACTATTGTAATGCACACTTATCCAGCTCCTATTTTCTATACTTCATAGGACTACAAGTGTAATTCCAGGATAAGTAAGGATGGGCAATAAATGTTGGGCCAAGATGCTCATGGTTGCACCCCATAAATTAATTTTTAAAAAAAAGAATACCGTTTGCTACCTATTTCCCAAAAAGGTATTCTCACCTATTACTTGCATCTTTGGCCTATATTGATGCATGGTCACCTGAAATTTACATTTAAAGTTTGTTAATTTGGCTTTAATACCACCAGGGCTTTGTTCCTGCCAGTATCTGCAGATGTTTTGGCTCCTTTTCACCTTTTACCCTACTGAGTTCTGAGGAAGAGTCAGTTGACCTGAAACGTTAACTCTGATTTACCTGCAGAGATGCTGCCAGACCTGCTGAGCTTCTCCAGCAATTTGTTTTTGTTTCTGATTTATAACATCCGTAGTTATTTTGGTTTTTAATCCATTATTTGATTTTACCTTCCAGCAATTTTTTTGTTGAAGATACTACGTAAAATGAAGATTGTTATTGTACTGTATAAAAATGAGATATCTCACTCATGTAATTAGTATCATAGACCAGTATTCTTGGGAAGAGTGTTGCAGCAGTAATGCAAAATTGTCTAACACACCCATGGGTGACATTAAGTGTGGAAAGGTAATTTAAATTACCTCTTCAGTCCTTTAGCTCTTTCATCCTCCAAATTTGGGGGATTAGAAAAGGCTGATTTACGAATTTTAAAATTTCTACATTAATCATTTTAACTTTCAGTATATTACAACCCTTACTCTTTTGGTCAGAAATGTAATTATTCTGTTTGTTTTTTTTTGTTTTTGATTGTATTTGCAACCAATGTTGCGGACACTAGTTTATAGAAAACGCTGGAAAGTGGGAGATGTAATTGAACATCACTCATTCTGCAATGTAAAAGCAAATTACTGTGAGATCTGAAATAAAAACTGTAAGTGTTGGAGAAATTCAGTGGGTCTGGCAGCATTACCCGAGAGAGAAATCATGTTAATGTTTCAAGTCTGATATGACTCTTGTTTGGAACTGAAGGTGGCTAGAAATAATAGTTTTTATGCTGTTGACAAAGGGAGAGGTGGAGCAAGTGGAACATTTGAGGATGTTTTAGAACAAATGGCAAAGGGTAGTGGTAGAGGAGTGATATAGCTAAAGAATAGATGTTAATGGTAGAGAATGAGTTAGCTTTGCAAGAGTAAGTGCTACCATCTTTTCCCTACTACCTCACATTTACTGTGCCTCTTCTACTGTGCCTGCTTTTCACCAAGGCTCATGGGCAACTATTCTCATTCTCTCACCCGCTGTCAGCTACCAATCACCCCACATGACTATTCTTCATGACCTCAGCACTACCTACTCACTCACCCATTTCACATCTTTCCGTGTCCCTGCTCCACCACAAACAATGTGCCAACCACTTTTATCTCGCTAATTCCCTCCCTTCATCTCACTGAGGGAGAAAAAGATCCCAACTAGGATAGAAGGAGCTGAAACGGGTAGCAGAGTGCCTGACATTCAGCTCCTTAGTGCATACAAGTAGAGGATCCTGTTTCTGACTACTCCGAGCAACTAACTGACTGTGCCTAAGCCCCTTGACTGATATCAGAGGTGGCCCTTGACTTCTGGTCCAGGAACCCCCTGATTGAATTATGCTCCCTTGACTTGACTGAGGATTATTCTCTTAAACTTTGAGACAACCTTTGAAACAGGTGTAGCACTTCCTGCGGTTGCAGGGAAAAGTGCCAGGTGTGGTGACGCTGATGGAACTCCACCCATCACTGCCGACACAATCCCACCCACAGCCGACACCAGTGCAAACCCGCCCACCACTGACGCCAACATCATCCCGCCCACAGCCAGTAGCTGCAGAGGAGACAGCAACACTGAACCCTGCCGAGTCTTCACCATCCCCTCAGACCTCCCCCTTGCTGAGGACGAACAGTCAGTCCTCAGTAAAGGGCTCACCTTTTTCCCCTACAACCACAGATCAAAGAACAGCAGTCACGTTTGGACATTGAGCAGTTTTTCCACCGCCTTCACCTCCACACTTATTTCTTTAACCATGAGTTTAACCCTCCCTCTACTGCCCCTTCTCCTTCTCCCACCTCCAACACAAACCCTTCTCCTGGATGCCACCACAAGGCCTCCTACCCTTCCTTGACCTCTTCATCTCCAACGGCCGCTGAGACATGAATTGCCTCAACCTCCACCCCTCTCACCCACTCCAACCTCTTCCCCTGCAGAATGTGCAGCCCACTGCTCCAGTCCCAACCTCACCAAAAAACCCACGGACAAGGGAGGCGCAGTTGTCGTATGGCACACTGACCTCTATATCGCTGAGGCCTGACGCCAACTCTCCGACACCTCTTCCTACCGTCCCCTGGATCATGATCCCACACCCAAACACCAACTGTCATCGCCCAAACCAACCACAACCTCATCACCTCAGGTGACCTCCCACCTACAGCCTCAACCTCATCATTCCCCAACCCTGCACCATCCGCTTCTATCTCCTTCCCAAAATCCACAAACCTGCCTGCCCTGGTCGACCCATTGCCTCCACCTGCTCCTGCCTCACTGAACTCATCTCCACCTATCTGAACTCCATTTTGTCACCTTGGTCCAGGAACTTGCGAAGCCACCCACTCCCTCCTCCTCCTCCAGAAGTTCCAATTCCCCGGTGCCCAACACCTCATTATCACTATGGTCGTCCAGTCCCTATACACCTGCATTCCCCAAATGCCTAAATGCCCTGTGCTTCTTCCTGTCCCGCAGGCCTGACCAGTCTCCCTCCACTGACACCCTCATCCGCTTAGCCAAACTCGTCCTCACCATCAACAACTTCTCTTTCAATTCATCCCACTTCCTACAGACAAAAGGGGTGCATCTTTGTAGGTTACGTGGAACAGTCCCTCTTCCATACCTACTATGGCCCCAAACCCACCTCTTCCTCCATTACATTGATGACTGTATCGGCGCTGCCTTGTCCTCCCACGAGGGGCTCGAACAGTTCATCCACTTCACCAACACCTTCCACCCCAACCTTAAGTTCACTTGGACTATCTCTAACACCTCCTTCACCTTTCTGGACCTCTCTGTCTCCATCTCTGGCAACCACCTCGAAACCGATATGCATTTCAAGCCTACCGACTCCCACAGCTACCTAGAGTACACCACGTCCCGCCCACCTTCCTGCAAAAATGCCATCCCCATTCCTTCGCCTCCGCCGCAGTTGCTACCAGGATGAGGCATTCCACTCCCATACAACTCAGATGCCCTCGTTTTTCAATGATCGCAGAGGCTGGGGGACCACTGTGCAGAACACCTATGCTCGGTTCACAATAAACAGCTGCACCTCCCAGTCACGAACCATTTCAACTCCCCCTCCCATTCCTCAGACAACATGTCCATCCTGGGCCTCCTGCAGATGCCACCCGAAAGTTGCAAGAACAGCAACTCATACTCTGCTTGGCAACCCTGCAGCCCAATAGTATCAATGTGGATTTCACAAGCTTCAAAGTTTCCCCTCCCCCTACCACATCCCAAAACCAGCCCAGCTCGTCCCCGCCTCCCTAACCTGTTCTTCCTCTCACCTATCCCCTCCTCCCACCTCGAGCCGCACCCCATTTCCTACCTACCATCCCGCCCCTTTGACCTGTCCATCTTCCCTGGACTGACTTTTATCCTCCCTACCTCCCTCTCTACACTCACCTTTACTGGCTCTATCCCAGCCTCTTTAACTTGTCTGCCTCCTCTCCACCTATCTTCTCCTCTATCCATTTTCAATCTGCCTCCCCCCTCCCTATTTATTTCAGAACCCTCTTCCCCCTCCCCCTTTCCTGATGACGTGTTTAGACCTGAAACGTCAGCTTTTGCACTCCTGAGGTGCTGCTGTGCCTGCTGTGTTCATTCAGCTCCACACCTTGTTACTTCGGATTCTCCAGCATCTGCAGTTCCCATTATCTCTGATACTGTTAGAATCTGCTTGAATGGGCAAAGTGTGAAAATACAAGGCGTGGCCAGGCACGGATATTGTGAATATCAAAGTACGTGCAAAGTGAATGATGGCTAAGAAAGCAAACAAGAACCCCTAAGATGCATCCTGGTCCAATTCTTTTAGCATGCTTGTACCTTTGTGCAGTGTCTGTGCAACAGCTTTCCATGGAAAGAGATAGTAATAGATGTTAATTCATGCAAATACATTTCTCACAGCATGCAAGTGAGAATCTTGCCTTGCCATTCAGTGCGTAGTTGGAAATTAGGGCAGTTAGAACTTGTTGCCATCAAACTCAAGAACCACCTTACTGCTGATCTCATGTGGTTTCACAGCTTTCTTGCCGATGCCCATGTTGTTCAAAGTCCGAGAATTTTATCTGCAGTGGAGTGGAAGTCAGGAGAGATTAAATGTGAGATAACCTTTTTTGGAATTTTCTAATTTCTTACATGCCAGCGTTGTTTCTAGAATGCAATTAAAATGGAATATTGATTGATATTATTATCACACCTGCATTTTGTCAAATGTATCACACTTTGGATGTGTTGTCTGTGGAGTGCAATTGTAATGAGCAGATTATTTTTGCAAACAAGCTCGATGGCCTGAGTGTGAGAATTTTATGTAGTATCTACTCACTTCAAGTTAGAAATAGCATTGGAGAAATCAGTGTGAGTTAGTGCTGACTCTGTTTTACAGAAGTTGGTAAAAAGCCATTTCTGAAGTTGGACGTATTGTACCAGTTTTGATTTATCCAGTTTTTTGTCAAATTCAGAGCATCTGGTTAATGTTAAATTTAATTTGTACGGTTGAGCTAAATATCATCGAGTATTATCTCAGGTCACAGAAGTAACTGTAACCTTTTGCATCAAATAGTCACTTGGTGTGCTGATAATGAAGTCACTGTTTGTTAGTGGAAGCAAACACAGCTGTGTTTCAGAGAAAGTAGCATTGAACATGTAAATCTAATTAGTGTGGACATGAATCAACATTACTTTTAGAGATTGTAATGATCAAGTTATATATATCATAGCTGATTAAAGTTGGAATGTAATATAAATTATGTTCACCAATATTTAACATCCAGCCAAGTAATCTCCCAGGGTGGTCGCTTGTACATGAGCATTGGTTCCGCCCAAGGAAACATGTAATGTCTGTTTTGTTTTCAGGCCAATTAAAACACAGAAAAATCCCTCTTCAGTTAATGTCAGGATTGGCATAACATTAAACCTCCATCATATAACCTGCAATCTGCTGATAATGTCAGAAGAATGCATCGTCCTTGTTACCCTTTAGAAGGTGGTGACAGTTGTCTTCGCAGAATCATAAAATTTTACAGTACAGAAGGAGGCTATTCAACTCGTTGCGTGTACTGACTCCAGTTGTATCTCCATAGACCTCTAAATTCATCACTTTCAAATATATAGAACATAGAACATAGAACAGTACAGCACAGAACAGGCCCTTCAGCCCACAATGTTGTGCCGACCATTGATCCTCATGTATGCACCCTCAAATTTCTGTGACCATATACATGTCCAGCAGTCTCTTAAATGACCCCAATGACCTTGCTTCCACAACTGCTGCTGGCAACGCATTCCATGCTCTCTCAACTCTCTGCGTAAAGAACCTGCCTCTGACATCCCCTCTATACTTTCCACCAACCAGCTTAAAACTATGACCCCTCGTGCTAGCCATTTAGAACATAGAACATAGAACATAGAACAGTACAGCACAGAACAGGCCCTTCAGCCCACAATGTTGTGCCGACCATTGATCCTCATGGATGCACCCTCAAATTTCTGTGACCATATGCATGTCCAGCAGTCTCTTAAATGACCCCAATGACCTTGCTTCCACAACTGCTGCTGGCAACGCATTCCATGCTCTCACAACTCTCTGCGTAAAGAACCTGCCTCTGACATCCCCTCTATACTTTCCACCAACCAGCTTAAAACTATGACCCCTCGTGCTAGCCATTTCTGCCCTGGGAAATAGTCTCTGGCTATCGACTCTATCTATGCCTCTCATTATCTTGTATACCTCAATTAGGTCCCCTCTCCTCCTCCTTTTCTCCAATGAAAAGAGACCGAGCTCAGTCAACCTCTCTTCATAAGATAAGCCCTCCAGTCCAGGCAGCATCCTGGTAAACCTCCTCTGAACCCTCTCCAAAGCATCCACATCTTTCCTATAATAGGGCGCCCAGAACTGGACGCAGTATTCCAAGTGCGGTCTAACCAAAGTTTTATAGAGCTGCAACAAGATCTCACGACTCTTAAACTCAATCCCCCTGTTAATGAAAGCCAAAACACCATATGCTTTCTTAACAACCCTGTCCACTTGGGTGGCCATTTTAAGGGATCTATGTATCTGCACACCAAGATCCCTCTGTTCCTCCACGCTGCCAAGAATCCTATCCTTAATCCTGTACTCAGCTTTCAAATTCGACCTTCCAAAATGCATCACCTCGCATTTATCCAGGTTGAACTCCATCTGCCACCTCTCAGCCCATCTCTGCATCCTGTCAATGTCCCGCTGCAGCCTACAACAGCCCTCTACACTGTCAACGACACCTCCGACCTTTGTGTCGTCTGCAAACTTGCTGACCCATCCTTCAATTCCCTCGTCCAAGTCATTAATAAAAATTACAAACAGTAGAGGCCCAAGGACAGAGCCCTGTGGAACCCCACTCACCACTGACTTCCAGGCAGAATATTTTCCTTCTACTACCACTCGCTGTCTTCTGTTGGCCAGCCAATTCTGTATCCAAGCAGCTAAGTTCCCCTGTATCCCATTCCTCCTGACCTTCTGAATGAGCCTTCCATGGGGAACCTTATCAAATGCCTTACTGAAGTCCATATACACCACATCCACAGCTTGACCCTCATCAACCTTACTAGTCACATCCTCAAAAAACTCGATAAGGTTTGTAAGGCATGACCTACCCCTCACAAAGCCGTGTTGACTGTATTTGATCAAGCCATGCTCTTCCAGATGGTCATAAATCTTATCCCTCAGAATCCTTTCTAACACCTTGCAGACGACAGACGTGAGACTTACCGGTCTATAATTGCCGGGGATTTCCCTATTTCCTTTCTTGAAGAGAGGAATTACATTTGCCTCTCTCCAGTCCTCAGGTACGACTCCAGTGGAGAGCGAGGATGCAAAGATCTTCGCAAGTGGCGAAGCAATTGCATTTCTCGCTTCCCAAAGCAGCCGAGGACAAATCTGATCCGGGCCTGGCGACTTGTCAATCTTAATGTTTGACAAAATTTTCAGTACATCAGCTTCCTCTATCTCTATCCATTCCAGAGAGGGGTCTGATGAAGGGTCTAGGCCCGAAACGTCAGCTTTTGTGCTCCTGAGATGCTGCTTGGCCTGCTGTGTTCATCCAGCCTCACATTTTATTATCTTGGAATCTCCAGCATCTGCAGTTCCCATTATCTCTGCAGTATTCCAAGTGCGGTCTAACCAAAGTTTTATAGAGCTGCAACAAGATCTCACGACTCTTAAACTCAATCCCCCTGTTAATGAAAGCCAAAACACCATATGCTTTCTTAACAACCCTGTCCACTTGGGTGGCCATTTTAAGGGATCTATGTATCTGCACACCAAGATCCCTCTGTTCCTCCACGCTGCCAAGAATCCTATCCTTAATCCTGTACTCAGCTTTCAAATTCGACCTTCCAAAATGCATCACCTCACATTTATCCAGGTTGAACTCCATCTGCCACCTCTCAGCCCATCTCTGCATCCTGTCAATGTCCCGCTGCAGCCTACAACAGCCCTCTACACTGTCAACGACACCTCCGACCTTTGTGTCGTCTGCAAACTTGCTGACCCATCCTTCAATTCCCTCGTCCAAGTCATTAATAAAAATTACAAACAGTAGAGGCCCAAGGACAGAGCCCTGTGGAACTCCACTCACCACTGACTTTCAGGCAGAATATTTTCCTTCTACTACCACTCGCTGTCTTCTGTTGGCCAGCCAATTCTGTATCCAAGCAGCTAAGTTCCCCTGTATCCCATTCCTCCTGACCTTCTGAATGAGCCTACCATGGGGAACCTTATCAAATGCCTTACTGAAGTCCATATACACCACATCCACAGCTCGACCCTCATCAACCTTTCTAGTCACATCCTCAAAAAACTCGATAAGGTTTGTAAGGCATGACCTACCCCTCACAAAGCCGTGTTGACTGTATTGGCATAACATCATAGTTTCCTCTTCCCCAATTAAATATCCTCCCATTCTGCCTAATCCTCTCCTTCTCCAGCTCTTTTTTGAAAGCTCCTTTAGTCTTGTGGTTAGTGGTGACCTTGATGTTGATGACTGAAGTAAAGCCATCAAATATCACAGATAAAAGATGGTTCACCCCTCTTTTGTTGTAAATACCTATTGCCTAATACTTACTTGGAACAAATGTTATTTACCCCTTATCAACCCAAGCCAGAATATTGCTGAATATTGCTGAGCCTTGTTGAAAGAGAATTGATTGTTTCACTATCTGATGAATTATGAATGGAAGCCATGCAATTGTTTTTGAACAGCCTCATAAGACATTATTTTGAGTTGTGTTGAGTGGAGACTTCAGTATAAGAATTGTAACCATTTGCCCAAGGAAACCGTTCTGGTAATGTTCTGGGGCTGAGATGACTGACCCAAGAACAACATAACTACCATTCTTTCTGACAAGTATAATTGAAGCCACTGCAGAGTTTGCCCTCTGATTACTTTAGCCCCAAGCTTGACTTTAGCACCAAACTTCCATGTGAATTTAATTTTTTTGCAGGAACTACAGATTTGGTGTTTACTTTCTCAATTTTCTATTTTAAAAATATTTTTGACAGAAGTGCAATCAAATTTGATATTCAGTTTTCAGCACGCTTTTTAAAAACTGAAGCAAATGAATGATTTGCAAAATTTAAACTGCAAATACAAAAGGATATAGTACTCTAATGGCTGAGTGGATTACATAACAGAAATTCAGTCAATGGATTGAAATGCCATTCTGAGAATGAAATTGATTCATATTCTTGTAAGCTCTTATTAGTAGATTCATGGCCAGATTTGCTGAGGATATTGGTATTGGTTATAATGTGAGTTTTACAAAATTTATGTATAAACATATAACAAATGTTTTGTATTCATTGTAGTGGTTCTGCAGACTGTTTGTATTATGAAAAAGCTCAGGAGCAGGCACTGCAACATCATAAAGTCAGTGATAATGGGAACTGCAGATGCTGGAGAATCCAAGATAATAAAATGTGAGGCTGGATGAACACAGCAGGCCCAGCAGCATCTCAGGAGCACAAAAGCTGACGTTTGGATGAAGGGTCTAGGCCCAAAACGTCAGCTTTTGTGCTCCTGAGATGCTGCTGGGCCTGCTGTGTTCATCCAGCCTCACATTTTATTACATCATAAAGTCAGTTTGTTCTTGATTGAGAGCAGTGTGTCTTTGCAGTTCTTTGAAACAAGAATGTATAATACAAATGAAAAAATGGTGTCCATAATGAAATATGTTGTTTTGTTATTTTCTTTATAACATTCTATACCTCTTCATTGAACAAAGGAAGGGCGTAGGCCATTCAGTTTGTTGAACCTTCTCTGCCATTCTAGATGATCATAACTAATCATTCACTTCATTACCTCCATTGCGTACTATCTCTAAATTCTTTTACATCATTGATGTTTAGAAATCTCTACTTTGAACCATCTTCGTGATTAAGCTTCCATAGACCTCTGGGGTAAAGAATTCCAAGGATTCACAACCCTCTGATGAAAGAAATCTGCTTATCTCAGTCCTAATTGGCTTCCCCCTTAGTTTGAATTGATTCCACAGCCAAGGGAGCTGCATATACCCTCTGTATTCCTTTAAATATTTTGTGGGTTTCAATGAAACTATGTTCCAATCTTTGAAACTCTAGAGAATACACATCGAGTTTCCCAGTCTATCTTCAGAGGACATTTTTGCCATCCCAGGAAGCTGTCTAGTGAATCTTAGTTGTACCCCCTCAATGACAAAAGTATCTTACCCCAAAACTGCATATAACTGCATTCCAGATGCAGTCTAACCAAGGTTTTACACAATTGAAGCAAGATTTCTTCTGTCATACATCATGCGAATATAATAACTGCACACTGTAAAAAGAGCCCATGTCAAGCAGTAATTGTGGGGGAATTCTTATAGGGGGCTGTAATGAATGATTTAACTATGGCGAGAAATCTGTGAGAATCATGTATGAAGTTAGGCATGGCTTTTCTTGACTCGTGTTTTCAAATTGAATTCCTAGCATCTAGATGAGATTCTGGCCGGTAAGTGGTGAGATACCGATTAAGGGGGATCATTTACGATCATGTATAGTTTAATCAAGCCACCCCACACTCTTCTAAACTCCAGGGGAATCAAGTCTTGCCTGTCCAATCAATAAGGAGTCCAAAACTGCACACAATATTCAAGATGTGGTAATACCAATGCCCTGTACTACTAAAGAACTGCATCTTTACTCATGATTTTTTTCAAAATAAAGGATAGCACTCCTTTAGACTTCTTGATTACATGCTTTACTTACATTCTAATGATTTGTAACTCATTCATCAGAACACCTAAATCCTTCTGCACCTTGGATTTTGGCAGTCCTTCTCCATTTAAGTAATACTCTGCTTTTTCATTCTTCCTGTTGAAGTGAACAACTTCACATTTTCCCACATTATACTCAGCCTGCCAGATTTTGTTGCCCTCTCATTCAACCTATCAATATCTGTCTGCAACTTCCTTATGTCTTCGTCACAAAATATTTTCCTGTCCATCTGTGTTGTTTGTGAATTTAACTACCATGCCTTCACTTCTCTCATCAAAGTCATTGGCATAAATTATGAACAGTTGAGGCTGTAACCTAGATCAACTCATTTCATCCTCCTAATAAAACAAAGAATTATTTTCTGTATTCTCTGTTTTCTGCCAGCCAGTTCATCTTATATGCATCAGAGATAATGGGAACTGTCCTGTAAATCAGGAGGTGGGGAGGGAGGTGAAACTTGGTGAAATTATAATCAATAGGGAAGGGGTAAGAAGCAATCTGATGGAGTTGCAGGGTGACAAGTTTTCAGCTCCAGATGGACTTCATCTTAAGGTTTGAAGAAGAGTTGCCCAGGTAGTGGTAAATGTGCTGAGTTTGTTCTCCAAAATTCAGGAAATGGTCCTTGAGTGCTATGTATAATGCCTCAATTCCAGAAGGGATAAAGGCAGAAAGTGCAAATTTTAGGCCTGTTAGCTTAACATTTGTAGTGGGCAGGGTGTTAGAATCAATCTATAGTCAACCATTCAAGAGGTTATGCTGGAGAATCCGAGATAACAAGGTGTGGAGCTGGATGAACACAGCAGGCCAAGCAGCTCCTAAGATGCTGTGTGGCCTGCTGTGTTCATCCAGCTCCACACTTTGTTATCTCTAATCTTACATGCATGCTAGTATGTTATTCCTCCCCACATCCTGGGCTTCTGCTTTCCACAATAACCTTTGATATGAAATCATAATGTCTTCTAAATACAGTATGTCTTCAGGCTCTCTTTTATCCATAGTACATGTTACTCCATCAAAGAACCTCGCAAATTAGTTTGACATGATTTTTCCTTTGATGAAACCATGCTGACTCTTCCTGACTCCCTTGTGTCTTTGAGTGTGCAGTTATAATCTCTTGAATGGTTGACTATAGATTGATTCTAACACTCTGCCCACTACAAATGTCAAGCCAATCGGGCCTAAAATTTGCACTTTCTGCCTTTATCCCTTCTGGAATTGAGGCATTATACATAGCACTCAAGGACCATTTCTTGAATTTTGGAGAACAAACTCAGCACATTTACCACTACCTGGGCAACTCCTCTTCAAACCTTAAGGTGAAGTCCATCTGGAGCTGAAAACTTGTCACCCTGCAGCTCCATCAGATTGCTTCTTACCCCTTCCCTATTGATTATAATTTTACCAAATTTCACCTCCCTCCCCACCTCCTGATTTACAGTTATTACTGGAATGTTTTTGTATCCACTATAGTAATGACAGAAGCAAAGCGTTAGTTCATTTCATTTGCCATTTCCTTATTTTAGTAATTCACTCTCCAAAGTTCATTTTACCTACTGTCTTCCTTTTAAGATACCTGTAGAAACTTTGCTATCTGCTTTTGCAATCCTAGTTAGAAACTTCACATTTGCTTAATGTATCCCTTGTGTTTAACCTTTTAGCCATTCATTTAGGATTTATGTTCTGACCAATCATTTGGTCTGCCACCTAACTTTGTGTATTTATATACTTTTTCTGTAAGTTTGATGTTTTCCATAACTTTTTTTAATTGCGAATGGTGTGTTCTCCCTTTTATACGAAGAAAAGTAGTATTTATAGTGCAAAAACAAAGTTGCTGGAAAAACCCAGCAGGTCTGGCAGAATCTGTGAAGGAAAAAACAGAGTTAACATTTCGGGTCCGGTTACCCTTCCTCAGAACTGATGATGGCTGGGATTACATGAATTTATATGCAGTAAAAAGGGAGGTGGGTGGGGTAGGGAGTAAACAATAGGATAGGGCCCAAAGAGAGAGAAAGACAGGTGGACAGACAAAGGAGTTGCTGATGATCAGGCTAGGAGGGTAAAAATTTGTTAATGGGGACTGTTAGTGACTAATAACAGGAGGTGTGCAATGGCAGGTTATGCGATAACAAGGCCTGGTGTGTGGGACAGGGGGCTGGGACATGGGAGAGTTTAGGCCCTAAAATTATTGAACTCAATGTTGAGTCCAAAGGACAGTAGGGTCCCCAAGCGGAAAATGAGGTGTTGTTCCTCTAATTTGCGCTGGGCTTCCCTGGAACATTGCAGCAATCCAGGGGCAGAGATGTTGGCCAGGGAGTAGGGTGGTACATTAAAGTGGTAGGCAACAGGTGGCTCAGGATCTTTTTTATGAGCAGAACGTAGATGTTCTGCAAAGCGGTTGCCAAGTTAATGCTTCGTTTCCCCAATGTAAAGGAGACCACACTGTGAGCAGCGAATGCAGTGGACTAGATTCTGGGAAGTGCAGATCAAGTGTTTCCTCACCAGGAAGGTACTTTTGGGCCCTTGGATACTGGGGAGGGAGGAGGTAAATTGGCAGGAGTTGCACCTTTGCCGGTTACAGGGGAAGGTGCCGTAGGGCTATGGGGACGTGTTGGGGGTGAAGGAAGTGTGGACCAGGGTGTTCCAGAGAGAATGGTCCCTGCAGAGGGTGGACAGGGAAGAGGAGGGGAATATGTGTCTGGTGGTGGAATCTCGCTGGAGGTGGCGGAAATGGCATCTGATGATCTTCTGGATGTGGATGCTGGTGGGATGGGAGGTAAGGACGAGGGGAACCCTATCACTGTTGTGGGAGGGAAGAGAGGGGGTGAGGGCAGATGTACAGGAGATCAGTCGGACCTGGCTGAGGCCCCTGTCGACAACGGAGCTGGGGAATCCTCGGTTGAGGAAAAAGGTGGACATTTCGCAGGTGCCCTTGTCAAAGTTGGCCTCATCTGAACATTGGTGACGGAGTATTTACAGTATTCTGAAATATTCCCATTAAATGTCTGCCAATGTGTCTGGGCTAGAATGTTCGTTCACTTCAGCTAACTCAGCTTTCATGCCCACACAGCTGCCCCTTTTTTATGTTTAAACAATGTGTGTGGTCCCTTTTAGCTAGTTCCTTTTAAATTAGATGTAACTTTAATCATGAACAAAAACAGAAGTTGCTGGAAAAGCTCAGCAGATCTGTAGAGAAAAAAATCAGAGTTAACATTTCGGGCCTGGTGAGCTTCCTTCAGAAGTAACATTTAATCATATTGTGGTCACTGCTACCTAGAGGTGGCAAGAGTTTTTTAAAGTAATTAAGAGGGAAACCGGATGTGGCTTCATGATCATCCTCTTTCATGGTGGAGCCTGGCCCATCATTGCAAACAATAAAGCTGAAATTTCAGCAAGTATATGCAGTCAGATGTGCGAAGTGGATAGACTGTCTTGGTTTCTTCCTGAAGTTATGCAGTGTGCAGTTTTGTTTGCAACTTCTCGAGATATTGAAGCAGACCATTTTCAGATGCAGTAAAACCTCGACAACATTCAACTTGGGGCAATTGTTGTCAAGCAGCATCAGTGCCAGGCAATATCTGTTTCGAAAAGAGAGAATCTAACCATCTGCCCATGATATCCAGTAGGATTATCATTACCTAATGCCCTATTATCGTAATTTTTGTGTCATACATCAGCCAGAAACTGAACTGAACCAACTAGATAAATACTGTGACTCTTAAGTAAAGGTCAGAAGTTAGGACTTTGAACGAGTCAGCTCACTTTCTGTTTTCCTAAGGTCTGCCCATCATCTACAGGGCACAGGTCAGGAATGGATACTCTGCATATTTGAAAGAGTGCAGCTCAAACAATATTCATGACGTTCAACACCATCTAGGCCACGACCTTGAACCCTCCACAAGTAACCCTTAGTGGCAACAACATGTACCATATATTGAGCTTCTTTCAACAGCACCATCGAAACACCCACCATGAACTCCTCGAAGGTTAAGGGCAGCAGGTGCTTGATAACATTATATTTGCAAGTTTCCTTCCCAGCCACACACATTCTGAATTGGAACTGTATTGCTTGACCAAAAGCCTGGAACACCTCTTCTAATAGCTATGTATAGGTCTGCATTCATAAACTGTAATGGTCTACAAACGTGACTTCCCAGTACCCTCATGAAGGCACTTCGGAACAGACAACTAATGTTGCCAGGACACTCATAAACCATGAATGAATCTCAAAAACAAAGCCAATTCGGTTTTGGATATGCAGTTTTTGCTAGTAAAGAACTTTATTCAAAATTCTCCTACTGGAATGTTTCTGGTTGCCATCCTTTATTATAGCAGGTCTTGTATATGCTGAAGGAGGTCCACTCCTTTTGGTGGCTTGATTTTCTGCCTTCATAAATAAATATTACTTTTATTTCGCAGTGAGGATTCTTATACTTGATTTTTATCTGAACTATCTGGTCAGTAGAAAATCAGCTTGTGTGCATAAATCTGTATCCTATTACTCTCTACTATGCATTGATTTCTCCAAGCAATTAATTTCTGCTTGATGCAGGTAATTTGAACGTAGAACGTCGAACAATACAGCGCAGAACAGGCCCTTCGGCCCTCAATGTTGCGCCGACCTGTGAACAAATCTGAGCCCATCCCCCTACACTATCCCATCATCATCCATATGCTTATCCAAGGACTATTTAAATGCCCCTAATGTGGCTGAGTCAACCACATTGGCAGGCAGGGCATTCCACACCCTTACCACTGTCTGAGTAAAGAACCTGCCTCTGATATCTGTCTTAAATCTATCACCCCTCAATTTGTAGCTATGCCCCCTTGTACAAGCCGATGTCATCATCCTAGGAAAAAGACTCTCACTGTCCACCCTATCTAATCCTCTGATCATCTTGTATGTCTCTATTAAATTCCCTCTTAGCCTTCTTCTCTCCAATGAGAACGGACCCAAGTCCCTCAGTCTTTCCTCATAAGACTTTCGCTCCAGACCAGGCAACATCCTGGTAAATCTCCGCCGCACCTTTACCAATGCTTCCACATCCTTCCTGTAATGGGGCGACCAGAACTGCACGCACTATTCCAAGTGAGGCCGCACTAGCGTTTTGTACAGTTGCAGCATGACGTCACAGCTCCAGAAATCAATCCCTTTACCAATAAAACCTAACACACCGTATGCCTTCTTGATAGCACTATCAACCTGGATGGCAACTTTCAGGGATCTATGTACATGGACACCGAGATCCCTCTGCCATTTGCCACCTTTCAGCCCAATTCTGCAGTTTATCCAAGTCTCCCTGCAACCTGCAACATTCTTCCACACTGTCTACCACTCCACTGACTTTAGTGTCATCAGCAAACTTACTAACCCATCCACCTATGCCTGTGTCCGAGTAATTTATAAAAATGACAAACAGCAGTGGTCCCAAAACAGATCCTGGTGGCACACCACTAGTGTCCGGAATCCAGGCTAAATATTTTCCATCAACCACCACTCGTTGCCTTCTTATAGAAAGCCAGTTTCTAATCCAAACTGCTAAATCTCCCTCAATTCCATGCCTCTGTATTTCCTCCAGTAGCCTACCATGTGGAACCTTATCAAAGGCTTTACTGAAGTCCATGTACACCATGTCAACTGCCCTTCTCTCATCCACATGCTTGGTCACCTTCTCAAAAAACTCAATGTGATTTGTGAGACACTGCCTGCCCTTGACAAATCCATGCTGACTATCTCTAATCAAATTGTTGCTTGCTAGATCATTATAAATCCTATCTCTTGTAATCCTTTCCAACACTTTTTCTACAACAGACGTAAGGCTCACAGGTCTATGATTATCTGGGCAATCCCTACAGCCCTTCTTGAACAAGGGCACAACGTTTGCAATCCTCCAGTCCTCTGGTACTAAACCTGTAGACAATGAGGACTCAAAGATCAAGGCCAAAGGCTCCGCCATCTCCTCCCTAGCTTCCCAGAGAATTATACTGTATCAGTAATTATACTGGTATTCAAGTTGCATCAGATTAAATTCCCCCGATTTGTCCTGATTTGTGCATGGTTGGGGGACTGGACATATGGCAGGATTGACTGCTGAGAGTACAGCACCCTTCTACTTCTGGATCCTCTGTCTCCCTCTTAGCCATGGCTATCATATGGCATTGCTGAGCACAAGAGCTGACAGTCTGTTATTGGCCAACATTTTCAGTGTGGTAGTATTTTCATTTCAGGTGTCTTGATCTCAGAGAAAGGTCACAAAATTGCCTGAGTGGATGAAAATATGGCAGACCCTGTGATGAAAGATCAGGCTGGATGTCTTACCATCTTTTCAGCAAGTGAGCAGAACACAGAAAGGCACAGCAAGTTCACAGTCTTTGTAACTTTGTAAAGGACAGGCTATTATTGGTGTGTTAAGATGGGTATTGTATACTCACTGGTATTGATTTCCAGTGTCTGCGGCATCGACAGCTAAAGACATTGCTACCAATACAGTGATTAAATCAGGGAAGATTGAGTTGACAGAATTAGTGGAATGCATATAACATGGAGGGTTGCGGACCTGGAAGGAGCAAGGCCATGGAAAGCTCTGAAAACAGGAATGAGAAAGTTTACAATCTAGGCATTTCTTAATTAGACCCATATCATCATCAAGCACGAGTGTAGGGGGTGCATGAGGGCAACAGCGTATTTGATTACCACAAGTTTACAGAGGGTAGAACATGAGAGTTTGATAGATTCTTCATTTGAATTGCCAAATCTGCAGTAACAGAAGCTTCGCTGTTGGTTTTGAAATTTGTGATTGCAAGGAAATGCTTTTAACTTTTCAAATTGAGACATAATATGTATGGCCCTGCTCAAAATGATTTTTATTTGGCCAGATTCTCAGAATGGTTGAATTCTCTACCCACATTAGCTTTTTGCTCCTTTAGTATTTTTCCTTCACTTCTTCGATTCTTACCTTAAAAAAAAAACTCCCCCTTACTCCATGGGAACAAGAGTAAATTATTCAGCCCCACAGCCGCCTTCTCACCATTCAATTAGGGCAAAATCGATCTGTATTTCAACTTCTGTTACCTGGTTTCCGTATTTAATAAAAATCTGTTGATCTTAGATTTAAAGATTCCAGTTGATCCAATCTTCCATTTCTAGGCAAAATAATTCAGATTTTCTAATACTTTGTGTAGGATAAATAAATTTTTGTTTCATTCCTGAATAATCTGCTTATAAAAGTATGTCAGGATGAATTCTGACTCTCAAACAAGGAGGTAGTGTGGGTTGGGAAATTTCAGGAAAGAGTACCCTGTCTTACCCTTTTTAGTTGCTTGCTTCAGGAGACAGCTATGGGCTGGTTTTCATGCCAGGATTTAATTCCTGTGGTAGCCCGGATCTCACTAACAACAGCCCACCCAATTACCTCCCCCTCTTCCCACTCCTCCTGCTTTCTGGGAGGAAGATTTCACTGTTTCCTAAAAATCATCCCTGTCCTGCTTCAGAGATAGTAGGAACTGCAGATGCAGGAGAATCTGAGATAACATGGTTGGGGGAGGGGAAGCGGATTCTGAAATAAATAGGGAGTGGGGGGAGGCGGATAGAAGATGGATAAAGGAGAAGATACGTGGAGAGGAGACAGGTCAAATAGGCGGGGGTAGATCCAGTGAAGGTGAGTGTAGGTGGAGGGCTAGGTGGGGTTGGGGAGGGGAAGGGGATTCTGAAATAAATAGGGACAGAGGGAAAGGTTGATGGAAGATGGATAAAGAAGGGCCTAGATCTGAAACACCATCGTCCCTGCTCCTCTGATGCTACTTGGCCTACTGTGCTCATCCGGCTCTACACCTTGTTATCCCTGTCCTGTTGACTGTTTCTGGTATTTCCTGTTTTTATTTCCAATTATGTTCATTCATATGCACCTTTACCATGGCAAGATATGCCAGGGTGCTTCATAGGTACATTGTAAAATGAAATTTGATACTAAGCCACATAAAGGATGTGAGGCCAGATATTTAAAAAATAATTCCTGGGCTGTTGGTGTGACTGGCAAGGACAGCATTTGTTAGACATCTTTACTTGCCCTTGAACTGACTAGGCCACTTCAGGTAGCATTTGAAAGTCAACGCATTGCTCTGGATCTGTAGTCACATAAGCCACACAAAGAAAGAACGAATGATTTTCTTTTCCCCTTAAGGCTATTAGTGAACCAGATTTTTAAAATAACAATCTATAATAGTTTTATGGTCAACATTACTGCGACTAGTTTTACATTTCAGTTTTATTAATTAAATTTAAATTCCACCAGCTGTTGTGGTAGGATTTGAACCTTTCCTTCAACTATTTTATATGTACATGTACATACTGTCAGCTCAGCCCAGTTTAATGTGGTTACTTCATTTCTTATTGTTCCCACTGTCAAATTCAATTATTATTTGCAAGCTGCCTCCTCACTTTGGATTGTTGAGTAATTCTGGTTCATTACTCATAACAAGCTGTCATAATCATCCTCATTGATTCTAATCATTGTTCTCAAATTCTGCTGAATATTTTCTAGAAATTTATTGCCTTTGTTATTTGACCTATTCCGCTTCTCATTATTACCTGTATTGTTTCTGATCCTTGAATTTATACAGCTTTTCTCTGGGACCAACACCCAACGTCCGACCCCAAATTACATCTCAGTTGTTGGATCTGTGGACCACCTGGCTGTCACTATCTGAGCTCTACCACTACTGTTTTTATTATTGTTGAATATTATCAGTATTGGTATTCCTTTTCCAAATTTCATGGCTCTTTCTGAGTACTCTACAGCTCAGAATATTCAGTTTGGAATCGTGCCTAGCTTGTAGCCAGTTTTCTGTAATGCCTACTACATCATATCATTTGGGTTGAATTAATGTTTGTAATTCAGGTATTTGATTATAGGATATTCATTTGAGTAACTGCCCCACCCTGTACATCGGCCATGATGATGTAATTCCCATATCATGCGACTTTTGGTTGTAGATGTTCTGTACTTTGCTCCTTTGGCTATTTAATGTTTTTTAAATTTTCATCAGGTGTTTTATTATTACACTGATAACATTTTATTTCTTTGAAGTATTTATGTTTTCATTGTCTCATTTTGAACTCAACCTTTGTTCTTTTCCCTTTTTTAATCTTCAGGTTATTATTTTTCTACCCAGGACTCTTTTCTGATCCCCGCTCCTCCACACTCGCTTTTTGCGTTCTATTTGTCTTTTCTAGAAGGAGCATGATACAAAACCAGTTCAAATATAGTCCATCTCTTCGAATGCTTCCTGTTTCGATATTGGGAATACTGGGGTCAGTGGCCTAAAATGGAACCCTCCTTCTCACATCAGTCTTTCAACTACGCATTTACTTTCCTGATCTGTTTACTTCTATGCTTCAGTTACAACCCTTGAGGTACTGCTTTCTAATTTAATGCAGAGTCCCTAATGTTCCCTTTATACATGTTAGATCTGATGGATTAGAACAACTTGTTCTTCCCCATCAATTTGAGTCCTTGAAAAATTTCATAACTGGCAACACAATTCTGCTGGACTCATAATCATGATGTAGAGAGTTCTCTGTATCCTGCTAATTATTAAATCAGCTATAAATACATTCCTCCGATTTCACATTGATCTGTTTTGTGCTAAGTTGTTCCATAGTAACGAAGTCTGCTTTGTTGTAGAGACACCCATTGATTGGCTGTGGTGCTGAATATTTGCTGAAATCTCCAGTCTGGTTATGCAAGTGATGCTGTCTTTAACATATCATAAAATGTTAAAATAGTTATTGCTCCACCTTCAGGTGCTGCTGTCTTTCATTTGATTCTGCTTTCAATGTTGAACGATAGCAAGATTGATTGCTTTTCTCTCAATTTTCTTGGAAACTATTTTAATGTTGTTTATACTGAAGCAAATTCCTTGGGATGCTGGTAATCAGAAACAAACAAAAAGTGTTGGAAATATTAGAGTTGATGCCTTTTATGTTTGGCTTTTGCAATGATATGAATTCACTTTTCTCTAAGATTATTTTTTGTTAGGATCTTGCCTCACAGTAGCTGAAGCACAGAATATATTTATATCTTATTTGGGACCCCAATTCAGAACTTGCATATATTGTCATAAACTTGATGGTTCACTCACTGTTCAAGCGAAAGGGAGAAAACCCAATGCCATTTCCTGGGCTGTTTAATGTGTATTAAAAGACAGCATTTTCAAATAATCATGCAGGATTTGGTGGCCAGGTGAAGATTCCTCCTTAAACAATTATCTAGTTATTCATTTCATCCGTTTGTGAGATTTTGCTGTGTATGAAATAATTTACTATGCTTATTTATTAGTTAATTACTTGTGAGATGCACTTTACAACATCTCAAAGCTGGCACCATTCCCTGCAACTGCAGGAAGTGCTACATCTGCCCCGAGACCTCCCGCTTACCTCCATCCAAAGTATCAAACAAACCTTTCACATCTGTTAATGTGGTCTATTGCATCCGCTGCTCCCGATGTGGCCTCCTCTACATCGGTCAAACTAAGTGAAGGCTTGGAGATCACTTTGTACTGCAGCTGTGCTCTGTTCGTGACAAGCGACAATACCTTTCAGTCATCAGCCATTTCACCTCCCTTTCCCACTCTCTGGGCGACATGTCCGTCCTGGGCCTCTTTCAGTGTCATAATGACGCCATACAGAAACTGGAGGAGCAGCACCTCATATTCTGCCTTGGGAGCCTATGCTCCAGTGGTCTCAGTGGCCTCTGACGTCTGTCTTAAATCTGCCACCCCTCGATTTGTAGTTATGCTCCCTTGTACAAGCTGAAGTCATCATCCTCAGAAAAAGACTCTCACTGTCCACCCTGTCTAATCCCCTGATCATCTTGTATGTCTCTATTAAATCCCCTCTTAGCCTCCTTCTCTCCAATGAGAATAGACCAAGTCCCTCAGCCTTTCTTCATAGGGCCTGTGCTCCATTCTTTAATGCATTCTTTTACGTTATTAGTGTTTTCAGATTTTTCTGTTCCCTTTGTCTCTCTTGTCAAATTCAATTAGTTGTTTGCTACCTGTGATAAATGCAAATATGAAAGCAAGAATCTTTTGAGCAGTAGTCCGTGGATGAGGATTGCACTAAGTCATACCATAGAAATATCTCATAATGAAGTAATCTAATTTGGGTGAGTCCAAAATCCTTCCATACCATTCTCCCTTTCCAATTATTAACCTGAAATAAAACAAATTTCACTCCAAGGCACTTGTGAAGTTTTGTCTTTTATCAATGTTGGAGGGAATTGTTAATCATGATAGAAATATAACTGCAGGATATTTCCTTCACAATAATTAGAATTTGGGAGCATATTGGATGCTATATCTCCAGGTTACCTTTGTTCTTTTTAGTTCACAACACTGAAAGAACAAATATCGAGAAAGCATCTTTCATGACTTTAGAGCACCAGAAAACTCTTTCTGAACCAGTGAAGTACTTTTTTTGATGTATACTGTTTTGGCTGCCACATTTCAATACATTGGAACAATCTATACACAATAACACTAATGATCACTGTGTGATACAGTTGGTTGAGAGATAATTATTGATTACAATGCCATAAAAATTCCCACCTTCATTTAGAATAGTGTCATGGAATGTTTTACGGCCAATGAATGGGGTCTCAAATTAACACCTTGTCAGATGAAGGGCTTGATTCACAGTGCTGCACTCCCACTAAAGTGTTGGCTCTAAAGTGCCAGTTAGTATGCCCATTTAGTCTTCAGCGTCCAACTTTGAATGTATAACTTCTGATTCAGATGTGTGTATACTGCCACTTAACATAAATTTTGGATGGCATCTTGGGCTGCTCTTAGAATAGGAAGCAAGAGATAGTACGGTGAACAGATTTGGGTAAAAATCCAAAAATCAAATTCCAGCTGGCAGGATGGAAGTTTGCAGATACGTTCCCTGAACTTCTAAAAGCAGAGAGCAACCATTGGGAAAACATTTACATGTAGTTGTGTCTCCCACCCATCCACCTTCTCTAATCAAAAAAAAAAGTTCTGAGTGCCGATTTTGGTAAGATTGCTAGTTTTGTTTTTCTCAATAGTCTGTTTGGGAATTCAGAACAGTGTGAATGGATGTTAGGGCAGTTGCATGCTCCTCCTATAGAATGTGGGAGGTAAGGGTCACCACTAGTGTCCCCACTGACTTCATCTGGGGGAAGTGCACCCAACTCCAGCTCCTCAGAAACTGCGTTAGGGATCTGGAGCTGGATGAACTTCGGATCATTCGGGGGGGTCGAAGGGGTAATTGAGAGGAGTTACAGTGAGGGAGTCACATCTCAGGTACAGGAAGAAGGTAGATGGGTTACAGCCAGGGGACGGAAAGGGTACAGGCAGACAGTGCAGGGATCCCCTGTGGCCATTCCTCTCAATAACAAGTCGACCATTTTGGATACTGTTGGGGGGATGACTTACGGGGGGAAGCCATGGGGTACAGGTCTCTGGCACAGAGTTTGTCCCTGTTGCTCAGAAGGGAACGGGGGAGAGCAGGAGAGCATTAGTCTTTGGGGACTCCACAGTTAGGGGTACAGATAGGAGATTCCGTGGGAACGAGACAGACTTGTGGTTGGTGTGTTGCCTCCCAGGTGCCAGGGTCTGTGATATCTCAGTGTTTTTGGGATTCTTAAAGGGGAGGGGGAGCAGCCCCACATCGTGGCCCACATAGGCACCAATGACATAGGTAGGAAAAGGGATGGGGATGTAAGGCAGAAATTCAAGGAGCTAGGGTGGAAGCTTGGAGCAAGAACAATTGGATTTGTTATCTCTTGTTCCCGGTGCCACATGCTAGCGAGGCGAGGAATAGGGAGAGTGAGCAGTTGGACACGTGGCTACAGGGATGGTGCAGGAGGGAGGGATTCAGATACCTGGATAAGTGGGCCTCATTCTGGGGTAGGTAGGACTTCTACAAACGGGATGGTCTACACCTGAACCAGAGGGGTACCAATATCCTGGGGGTGTGGGGGGGAGCGGAATCTGTTAATACTCTTTGGGAGGGTTTAAACTAATTCAGCAGGGGGATGGGAACCTGAATTGTAGCTGCAGTGCACAGGAGGTTAAGAGTAGTGAGGTCATGATTAAGGTTTCAAGGTCGTAGGAGTGTACCGGCAGGCAGGAAGGTGGTTTGAAGTGTGTCTACTTCAACGCCCGGAGCATCTGGAATAAGGTGGGTGAACTTGCAGAATGGGTTGGTACCTGGGACTTCAATGTTGTTGCTATTTCAAAGACATGGATAGAGCAGCTACAGGAATGGTTGTTGCAGGTTCCGGGGTTTAGATATTTCAGTAAGATCAGGGAAGGTGGTAAAAGAGGTAGAGGTGTGGCATTGTTAGTCAAGGACAGTATTACGGTGGCAAAAAGGACGTTTGGTTGGGACTCGTCTGCTGAGGTAGTGTGGGCTGAGGTTAGAAACAGGAAAGGAGAGGTCACCCTGTTGGGAGTTTTCTACAGGCCTCTGAAAAGCTCCAGAGATGTAGAGGAAAGGATTGCAAAGATGATTCTGGATCGGAGCGAAAGTAACAGGGTAGTTGTTATGGGGGCTTTAACTTTCCAGATATTGAGTGGAAACGCTATAGTTTGAGAACTTTAGATGGGCCAATCTGCGCAGGAGGGTTTCCTGACACAGTATGTAGATAGGTCAACAAGAGGTGAGGCCACATTGATTTTGGTACTGGGTAATGAACCAGGCCAGGCATTAGAATTGGAGGTGGGTTAGGACTTCAGTGATAGTGACCACAGTTTGGTTAAGTGTACTTTAGTGATGAAAAAGGATAGGTATATACCACAGGGGAAGAGTTATAGCTGGGGGAAAGGCAATTATGAGGCGATTAAGCAAGATTTAGGATGGATAGGATAGGGAAGGAAATTGCAGGGGCTGGGCTTAATTGAAATGTGGACCTTGTTCAAGGAACAGCTACTGCATGTCCTTGATAAGTATGTACCTGTCAGACAGGGAGAAGTGGTCAAGCGAGAGAACCGTGGTTCTCTAAAGAAGTTGAATTTCTTGCCAAGAGGAAGAAGGAGGCTTATGTAAAGATGAGGCGTGAAAGTTCAGTTGGGGTGCTTGAGAGTTACAAGTTAGCCAGTAAGGACCTAAAGAGAGAGCTAAGAAGAGCCAGGAGAGGACATGAGAAGTCTTTGGCAGGTAGGATCAAGGAAAGCCCTAAAGCTTTCTATAGGAATGTCAGGAATAAAAGAATGACTAGAGTAAGATAAGGGCCAGTCAAGGACAGTAGTGGGAACTTGTGCATGGAGACCGAAGAGATAGGAGAGGCGCTAAATGAATATTTTTCATCAGTATTCACACAAGAAAAACACAACGCTGTTGAGGAGAACACTGGGATACAGGCTATTAGATTAGCCGGGATTGAGGTTCATAAGGAGGAGGTATTAGAAATTCTGGAAAGTGTGAAAATAGGTAAGTCCCCTGGGCTGGATGGGAATTATCCTTGGATTCTCTGGGACGCTAGGGAGGAGGTTGCAGAGCCTTTGACTTTGATCTTTATGTCATCATTGTCTGAAGAATAGTGCCAGAAGTCTGGAGGATAGTAAATGTTGTCCCCTTGTTCAAGAAGGGGAGTAGAGACAATCCTGGTAATTACAGACCAGTGAGCCTTACTTTGCTTGTGGGTAAAGTGTTGGAAAGGATTATAAGAGATAGGATTTATAATCATCTAGAAAGGAATAATTTGATTAGGGATAGTCCACACGGTTTTGTGAAGGGTAGGCCGTGCCTCACAAACCTGATTGAGTTCTTTGAGAAGGTGGCCGAACAGGTGGATGAGGGTAAAGCGGTTGATGTGATGTATATGGATTTCAGCAAAGCATTTGATAAGGTTCTTCTCGGTAGGCTATTGTAGAAAATAGGGAGGCATGGGATTGAGAGTGATTTTGTGGTTTGGATCAGAAATTGCTAGCTGTAACAAGACAGAGAGTGGTGGTTAATAAGATATGTTTATCCTGGAGTTCAGTTACTAGTGGTGTACTGCAAGGATCTGTTTTGGGGCCACTGCTGTTTGTCATTTTTTTTAAAGACCTGGATGAGGGTCCAGAAGAATGGGTCAGTTCGGTTCTTTACTCAGAGAGTAGTAAGGGCGTGGAATGCACTGTCTGCAACAGTAGTAGACTCGCCAATTTTAAGGGCACTTAAATGGTCATTGGATAAACATATGGATGATAATGGAATAGTGCAGGTAAGATGGGCTTCAGATCGGTTTCACAAGTCGACGCAACACTGAGGGCCGAAGGGCCAGTACTACGCTGTAATGTTCAATGTTCTGTATTGTCCATGCTCATTTAAAGTTTGGATTAAGATCGCCTTTCCAATTACAGTTTACACGAGGAACCAAAATATGTCTTCAGGTTCACAGCTACAGAGAGGTTAAATGAAACAAATGAGATAATCATCTTCCTGGACTTTGGAATGAGTAGCCACTGCTTTATCCTCTTTGGGATAGCTCATCCATACCTTGTGGTGACTGAGGTGGTATGACAGTAGTCCCAAGGTGCACACGGCCCAGAGAATGAGGCTGGATTATAATGAGTCGAGGTCAAGGAAGTTGGTGAAAGATGGGAATGGGAGACATGGTGTTTGGGCAATTGTGGCAAGACCAGAATATATAGTTCCTTACACAGAATTGATGCCTTTCAGGATATGCTTTAAATATGATGCTGGAACTTCGGTGGCGTGGTGGGGATGTGACAGTGTGTGGCAATTTCCTGGCACCTCACCACAAGCTTCCCTGTGCTCTTTGTTCGTTCATTATCTACCAAAAATGTAATTGAATGAGCATAGGCACACACACCTGCACCGCCAACCATCCAACCCCCCGAGCGGAAGTGGAACTCCCTTTCATGTCTGCCTCTGAACTTGAACTCTAGAACAGAAGATTCTGACCTTTATGTAAATTTTGACATACTGTTCAATCAAGGGAATGTCAATTTTATTCTAGTCTGGCATCAGCACATACCTGCTTTCCAACAACATAATTTTCTCACTGTTATCCCAGTGTTGTCTTGCATCAGATCGAAGAATCCATTCCATATGTGAGAAACTGCAACTTTCTTGGACCATATAGTTCAAAGAAAAATGGTGTTATATTTGCCTTTGATTTGTATTATTTCAATCAGTTAACTTTATTGTGGAAGGTGAGGTTTATTGGATGCAAAATGGAAGACAAGAAATTGCGAGATAACAAAGTGTGGAGCTGGATGAACACAGCAGGCCAAGCAGCATCTTAGGAGCACAAAAGCTAATGTTTTGGGCCTAGACCCTTCATCAGAAAGGGGGACTCAATATGGCACTGCAGGAGGTCCAGGATAGACATGTTGTCTGAGGAATGGGAGGGGAGTTAAAATGGTTCGCGACTGGGAGGTGCAGTTTTTTATTGCGAACCGAGCATAGGTGTTCTGCAAAGCAGTCCCAAAGCCTCTGCTTGATTTCCCCAATGTAGAGGAAGCCACAACAGATACAGCGGATGCAGTATACCACATTGGCGAATGTGCAGGTGAACATCTGCTTGATGTGGAAAGTCATCTTGGGGCCCGGGTTGGGGGTAAGGGAGGTGGTGTGAGGGCAAATGTAGCACTTCCTGTGGTTACAGGGGAAAGTGCCAGATGTGGTGGGGTTGGAGGGGAGTGTGGAGCGGACGGGGAGCCGCAGAGAGAGTGGTCTCTCCGGAAGGCAGACAAGGGTGGGGATGGAAAAATGTCTTTAGTGGTGGGGTTGGATTATAGATGGCGGAAGTGTCGGAGGATGATGCGTTATATCTGGAGGTTGGTGGGGTGGTATGTGAGGATAAGGGGGATTCTCTTTTGGTGGATATTGCGGGGCTGGGGTGTGAGGGATGAGTTGCGGGAAATACGGGAGACATAGTCGAGGGCATTCTCAACCTCTGCGGGGAGGATGTTGCGGTCCTTGAAGAACGAGGGCATCTGGGATGTATGGGTGTGGAATGCCTCATCCTGGGAGAAATTGCCTTGCTTACAAGAAAGAGTAAGTTTCTCAAGTATCAGTTTCTTAAAACATGCTTTGTTTTGCCAGTATTGTTTTTATCATTTTAATGAATATGTAACGTGAATATGTAACTTCATATGAAAGCAGTTTTATTCGATGTGGCCGTGATTTGTAGGAACCAAAAACATTTAAATTCAGGGAAGACTATTTGTAAACAAATCATATGTATATCTGTTACT